>NC_056522.1:326354908-326387405 GCF_019175285.1 Sceloporus undulatus | reverse complement strand
ACACTGCAGAAATAATCCAGTTTGAGACTGCTTTAACTGCCCTGGCTTAGTGCTAGGGAACCCTGGGAATTGTAGTTTTGTGAGAAAGAGCTCTGGTGCCACAATGAACTACAATTCCCAGGATTCCCTAGCACTGAGCCAGGAGAGTTAAAGCGGTCACAAACTGGATTATTTCTGCAGTGTTTTGGACCTTCGTTATTAAAAATGCTCAAGGTCCAATCCATACTGCAGAAATAATCCAGTTTGAGACCGCTTTAACTGCCCTGGCTCAGTGCTAGGGAACCCTGGGAATTGTAGTTTTGTGAGAAAGAGCTCTGGTGCCACAATGAACTACAATTCCCATGCATCTGAGGAAATACGCTTAAGTCTAGGAAAGCTCATGCTGCCAACTTTTCTTTCAGTGAGACTCAAAGGTGCTACGAGATCTATCTCACTATCATCATCACCATTATTATCATTATTAAATCCAAATGCAGCTGAAGAAGTGGACTTAAACTGGCAACACTGATATCCTGTAGACTCATTCTCTAGGGCTGTGATCTGGAAGCATGGAGGCAATTCCCTTGTTCAACCAGGGAATCCTGGGAATTGTAGTTTCTTATGACATGTTGAGACACTGCTTTTACCAGCCAGGGCTCCATGCATGAAATTCTGGGCTTGATGGTTTGTTGTGCCCAGAATCCCATCATCACAGGGAGCCTTGCAGTTAGAAGCAGTGCCAAACTGGATTATTTCTGCAGTATGGATGGCAATGGAAAAGAGAACGAAAAAGAGAGTCACAAAACAAAATTCTGGGAAGACAGGGCAGGGATGCCAACTTACCAGGTGCTCTGCCCATGCTCAGAGGCATATTTAATCACTAACACACACACACACTCAGGGACATCACATTCACATCACACGACCCAAATGGTCCTGACAGTACAACAACGACCCTGAGAGGTAGGCTTGGGGCACTCTGCCCAAGCTCAGGAATTCAGAAATTCAAATGTCACTCTCAGGCACACACAGAAGTCCACAACATCAAGCCATGATACCATTATCAAGTATTGCCTTTGTGTGCCAACTTATTTCTTACTTGGAAATCCCAGGCAATTGGGAAGCCAGCCAAGATCCCTCACTCCCTGCCTCTCTCCAGCACCGCAGCCACTTTGCTTTCCCCTGGAGCCTGAGAATGCCTGGGGGGGGGCAATAATCACTGTCCTCTCTCTGATTGGCTGAACTATTCCTCCAAACAGTTGGGGTTGGTTGGGCTTGCTCCGTCCTGGCTCTCAGAGGGAGTCATTAGAGAGAGAGAGAGAGAGAGAGAGTTTTTTCTCCAGCGCTCTTGGCTGAAAACTGTTACACTCCAAAGGGTTGGTTGCTCTGCAGCAGGCTGGAGCTGAAATGGGCCAAAGTCGCCGAAAAGGCACTGAAAAAGAGCCAGGCACGAAAATCACACGAAAAGCTCTGAAAAGTCCCCATTTTCACATGAAAGTCACGAAATTGGCAACACTGTCTGTCTGTAAAAGGGGAGGTTGCAGGTCGCCCTTTCAGGGCTGTCTGCACAGCCCCTCAATTGTTTTTTGCTTTTGTGTACCTTCAAGTTATTTCCAACTTACAGCAACCCTAAATCAAACCTATCACAGGATTTTCTGTGCATGGTTTGTTCAGAGGAGGTTTACTATTGCATACCTCTGGAACTGAAGAGTGTGAGTTTCCTGGTTACCCAGTGGGTTTCTATGGCTTGCTGGGGATTTACACCCTGCTCTCTCAGGGGTCATTCAGAATTTATTTATTTTTTAGTGCAACAATGCAAATCATCTCACTCACACATTCCAGTTTTGTTATTCACACTATGGAACCACATCGATACACATCTCTGCAAGTTCAGTTGCCCACATAGGCAAGCATTCTAATAAAGATGGAGTCAACAATGTGAATGCAATCAGAACATGTCCAAGGCATGCAAAGTTTTATCCGTGATCTATTCAGATCTATTTGCATTGGTTATTCACACTACTGATGGTGTGGATTTTTTTAAAAAAAATGTGTGTGGGGAACCCAATATTGATTATCCTGGATTAAGTGGGGGTTTTGGCAGCCCACCCCATATTTAATCGGGTGCATTTGGGATGTGTATGAACAATGTAGATTCAACCCTGATTCATCTTGGATTATTTTCACAGTGTGAATAATCCCTCAAAGTCCTAGTCCATTATTCAAATTTGTTGGATGCAGTTTGAGTTCACCAGGGTGTTAACCCTTTTAAAGAGTGTTAACCCTTTTAAACCCTGGCCTCAGAGGGGGAGAGAAAGGTAGGCCAATGCCATCAGGCCTCCCTTAAAGGAACTGAGCCCTCCCCGAAGGCATCCAACGCCATCCTGGCCTCAGAGGGGGAGAGAAAGGTAGGTCAATGCCATCAGGCCTCCCTTAAAGGAACTGAGCCCTCCTCGAAGGCATCCAACTCCATCCTGGCCTAAGAGTGGGAGAGAAGGGTGGGCCACTGCCATCAGGCCTATCCTTAAGATACAGATCCCTCCCTCCGGTCCATCTGCCATGGTCCAGGCCTCAGAGGGAGAGAATAATGCTGGACCTGATCCCCTTCCCCTCAACCATTCCCTTCTCCTTCTGTGTCGTGTCTTCTTAGATAGTAAGCATGAAGGCAGGGAACTGTCTAATTAAATGATTTTATGTACAGTGCTGTGTAAATTTACAGTGCTATGTAAGTAAAGCTTAATAATAATAATAAAAATAATAATAATGGGAAACAAAAATAAGCAAGTATGAAAGTCAACCTGTCAGAGTCTAGTTTTCATTAGCAGTACAGCAGAAGTGTGGGTCAGATTATATTTTAATATGTTTTCCTAAAAATAAAGACTAACTCAAAGAAACAACAAACATGTAGTTTGTGGTTTAAAACAATAATGGCACACACACACACACACACACACTAAAACCTGATCTAACTAAAGATAGTTATATTATAGCAGGAAGATGGAGAGAGAGAGAGAGAGAGAGAATACTAGCAGGCAGGCTAGAAAGATACCAACTGTGAAACTTACAGTTTAGAATCTTGAGATAGAAACAGTCTTAAAACAAAAGGGACCTAAATAGGAAACCCTATCTATATAATAAGGGGGAAGAAAATTTATAAGTTTCTTTCAACAAAATCACTATACCACTCTGGCTCCACAAACTTAATATACAAATGTAAAGAAAGCAAAAGTAAAGATGAAAGGTGAGTGTCATCCCCTGTTCTCTCTGATCTGATACATTGATCCAGTTATGGAATAGGAACAGGATAGCCTACTTCCATGGCTGCTGTTTTTGGATGGCATTTATACATGCATGGTGTAGAGAGCCTGTGTGCTATAGTGGTTTGAACATTGGGCTATGACTTTGGAATAGATGGTTTGAATCCCTGCTCATCCATGAAACCCATTGGGTGGCCCTGCCCTGGGCAAGTCACACACTCACAGGTTTAAAGACTTAAAAGAAAGGTCTTTGCCTGCATGGGAGTGAAGCCACCATAACCTCCCCTTGGTAAAGAGCTCCAGACACTGGGAACAATTTCTAGGCTTGTACCCACAAAGATGTGTATTATCAAACGTTGCACAGGAAAGTGAAGACAACTAAGCGTTGATGCAAATGTGTGAAAATTCACAGCAATTCACATAATACACTTATATGTAAACTAGCCCTCTCAAGAGATGGAAGCATGGCAGAACATAGATAATTATCCACCTGTTTAGAGAAGGCATTGCGTTTGCCTTGTTCCATATTCCTGACTCAAGATTATTCCTCATCGGTGGCTGATGTCTGTGGACGAATGAATCTATTCTGGGATTTAGTCCAGACTTTAAAATTGCTATCCAAGATGCTGTCAGTTAAATAGGTTCAGTATCTTGGACTGCTCCTTTAAATTTCCAACTAAACCTCACAATGGATTCCCTACCTCTCTGCCAGTGACCTTTCATAACTGACATGTTGCAGAACCTCTATGGGAGTCACATCTTGGACTGAAATAATGACAAGGATGTGACTTTTCTCACTTCTAGCTTTTTGTTACAGTTGTGTGATAAGTGGAGGTAGTATTCATATGCAGGCACCAAATCTGCACAGTCCAGATTGTTGTTTTTTTAAGAGAGTGAATATATATACTAAAAGTACAAAAAGAAGCAAACATTGAATTTCATAAGCCCATGAACAAAATCATGCGTAAAATAAATGCACTATTTGCGAGCCAGAAGCACAAAGCAGACACTGCCTTTCCAACCTAGGGGTTGAGTAGACAAATAGCACAGGCTTGAGTGTTGGGCTGTGATTCTAGAGATTAGGGTTTGATTCCCTGCTTTAGTATATATATTCACTCTCTTTTTAAAAAATAAAAATAACAATCTGGATTTGATGCCTGTATATGAATGCAACCTCCAGTATGAAACATACTGGTGACTTTGAGCAAGTCACATGCTCTCAACTTCAGGAGAAGGCAATGGCAATCCTCTTCTAAACAAATATTGCCATGAAAATCCTATGATAGGATCAACTAAGAGTCACCATAAGTCATAAACAACTTGAAGGCACACAAAAACACATACATGAAAAAAACCCTGAGAAGTAGAGTAATAAATGTCAGGGATGATGGGAGTTGTAGCTCTTCACCTCTGGCTCGAACTCACCACCTTGTTACGCACTGGCGCTGACCAATTTTGGCCAGTGGTTAAAGCTTTGCTCTAAAGCAGCAGAGTTACAGAGAATAGGCTGAAGACCCTGACAAACTCTCCAAGCCTTCTCACTCTTGCTTCCACAGAAGTCTTCACACTTCTTCAGGATCCAGCTGGCTCTTGTATCTTCACCCAAGACACCAGACAACTCAGTAGTCTTATATAAAAGACCTACTTTATTCTACTATATACAGCTCCAAAACTATCCAACACTACTCCAATACTCCACTACTACTACCCACAAAATACATTGGGATTCATAGCCATTATTATAGTCATTGGAAAAACACCACCCACTCTTGTCAGTTTCCACCCAGTGGGCGTGTACAACCATTCTCATTGGTTCTCTTGTTTCATCCCATAATTAATGATTTCATCATTTCACCTTGTCCACTTTAACAATTCTCAGGTGTGTTCAATTATCCACTTTGCATTTCTGTCCTTGGCATTTAGGATTTGTTAATTGCATTACCTATTACACCTGTGTGGCTCCTAATTGCTTCTGCTGAGTCATCCTGACTCTCACATACAAGTTTTATTTCTTTGACTGTATATCCCATGTTGCTTTTTTCCTTAACATCAGTCTCTTGACAGCTTTGCAGAGAAAAGCCCTTTGCAGAGAAAAGTATACTCTTTTTTCTCTCAAAGTAAGAGAAAGTAATTGAAAAGCAACTAGTTGTACAATAAAAGATATTATAAACTTTCAACCCTGTAACAAGTAATGGAGTCAGGATGCATTTTAAAAATAACAAGAATGACTATACATTTCAAAACTAACTTGCCAAGCTCTGATCACATTCTTTCAATTGTGTTTAGCTGCCTATATGCTATTTTGAAAGATAAAGTTGATGACAGAAATATTTAAATTTTTTAAAAATATATTTAAAAGCCCTGGTGGTGCAGTAGTTAAATACCAGTAGTGCAGCTACAACATTTTGAGTTTGATCTCATGGCTCTACAGTTGACTCAGCCCTCCATCTTTTCATAGGTTGATAAAATGAGTACCCAGCTTGTTAGGGGCAATCGATGTACAGATTGCAAACCACTTAGAGAGTGCTGAATTCACTCTTAAGTGGTATAGTAAGGTAAATGCTATTGCTATTAAAACAATAAATAATAAATCACTTCTTCCTGATCTCCACATCTCACCATTTATTTCTTCCTCCAAGAGTTACTAAGGTATCAACATTGTTATATTCTGGTAGTTTTCTGTATCATACCAGAAATATTGGCCAAAATCCTGCACTGGAGATGATGATACACAACTTTATGATAATGGAGCTATGTGGCTGATATGATATGCAACCACAACTAATGAATTGTGACAATGTACAACAGGGTACTGTGCAAGATGTCCCATTGTACAAGAAGCACTCCCATTGCATAACAGCTCCCATTGTGCATCGCAACACATTGTGCATTGGAACTGTTCTGCAACACCAACGCTGCTGGTGCCATTTCCACAAAAGTTCTGGAGATGTGGATATGCCTCTGCTCCCCTCCTCAGAATATGAGCATTGTGCAACATTGTGATTCACTTGTCATTGTAAATCAGTTTACGATGACATACATACTTAATAGGATGCCAGCCATTATCTTTTGTAGCCCACTTAAATATGCTTAATTTATGGAAGCTTTTCTCTCCATTATAAAACATTCCAGTCCATCTGTTCAAGAGGGAGTGGGATAGGAAAAGGTCAGTGCAAAAATAGATAATCAGAATTTGGCTTTTTGTATGCAATGTTTTTGAAATTTATTTTTCATGAAGATGTAACTTTTAAGACTACAAAAACTATTCAAAAGAGGATAAAGAACTCTGATAACAGGATAAAATATGACTACTGTATCTCAGTTGCTGTCAGTGACATTATTTTACATACTTGTATACTTAACCTGAACAGAAAAGGATTTCCCCTCTCCACAAATCAGGAAAACAAATGCAGATTTATTAACAGCATCATCTCTGCGTCATTTAAACAATAGGCCTTCCTTAACATTTTTAGAAATCTTTATAATTGATCACTTTCCTAGCCATATGTAGAAGCAAAATATCCTGGATTGAAATTATATTTGCTAGCAGTATTTGTAAATGCAACAACATTTCAGTCCTCTACATGTTGTAAATGGTAGTACACACCAATGTGTTCAATGGAGCTTATGGGCATTAAGACTGCAGCCTGAACTATAAAATTCATGCTCTTAAGACAGGTTGTTCTAGAGGTAGAAAAAGAAGAATACCAGTGATACCTTTAGCAATCCAAGAAATGCTAGATTAAATGGGTCACTTACAAATATGAAGGGTCAACAGAATGTTTCATTGGGCAGAACAAAGAAAATGTTTGAAAGGTGATGAGACACAGAATGGATTTTTTGTAAGAGAAAGAAAGGCTACTGTACAAGTCCATTACACATAACCAGGGGCCTTTCCCAGTCTATCTGGAGATAGCAAGGGCTGAACCAAGATCCTTTTGTATGCAAAGCATGTGCTTTGTTGCTGTGTTACAGCCATTCCAAAATGTTTAGGGGATAGGCCTTTTTAAATGTCCTCACTATGTTCACCTAGTTTCCTTTACTTATTGAAGACATGCAGGAGCTAAAAATAAAGTTCCATATATAAGTTTGAAGATTCTTGCCCAGTTGAGCTCTGTTCATAATAATTCTGATCAATGTTTTAATCCTGTTTTGTTTTAATAAAAGTGTTTTCAGCCAAGTGAGAATGATACTGCTATCATGAAAAAGCCTCTTAGCCATAGAAGGGCATTCTACATCTCCTTAATTTTTCTTATGGGCTTTTCTCTAGTCTGTCATGTACTTCTTCACTTTTTATCTACAAATGCCAGACTGAGTGACATTCTTACAAGAACAGACATAGAGGGATAGCCTCCTGATCCAGTAATCCTGATTATGACATCAGTGTGAAACTGTTCTGTACATTAAACATCTGATGGGATCCTCTTTCAAGAGAAGATCTAGTAATCTGTGGAATGCCAGGTAGCATTCCATTGTAAAACACAGAAATCCTTTGTGAATTGGCAAAATAGATCTGTAGGGTTGTTATCAAACACACAAAAGTATTGTGATTACACAGTGCATTGCAGATAAGTCACTAATTTCTCTGAAATTTCTCTTCATAGTTTAATGCAGATGTGAAAGCTTATTCACATTAAAGGTCTATTCATTTTACTTCCAACAGCCCCACAAAGTATTTAAACAGCATGTTCTAAAAAAGAAAAGGGGGAAAGAAATACTGAGAGGAGATGAACAGCACTGCAGAACCAAAGCCCTCAATGTGTACATTTGAACTACACTCAAAGAATGATAATAATAAAAGGGTTGATGGAAAGAGGCCTTTTCGGTGACCTTGTGTCCCTCTCCTAGAGGAAGAGGTCTGACAGGTAGATATATGGAGAGTTTGTTTTTCTAAATTCCAGATCTTGTGATTATCTGTGACTCAACTTCTGGGTCTTTATCTGGAATTCCTGTGAAAGGTCAACCAGTATATTAATGCTTCAATTCACCTTGTACTGACCCCAGGTTTTAAAAGATACTTTATACAAATATACAAGGAGGGCTTCTTCCTTGTATGGAACAGTGAAGGTGAATGAATGTGCTATGCACATTTGGAAGCCAACAAATAGAAATAAATCTATACAACTCAGAATGAGGCTTTCCGTGTCATATTAATTCCCTCCCCTCTTTAAAGTAGCACACACAGATAATATTCACCAATCACCTTTTATCCATTTTTACTAAGTCTAACAACAGAAACTGTCAAGATCTTATTTAAAAATCACATACCCCATACTGTTGGACTCAGTTTTGTGTATGTGTGTGTTCAGCAAAGTGTATAATTCAAAACTATGCATGGATTTGGAAAGGACAATGCTTATCTATATCATTAAATGTACCATACACATCTGGAATCATAAAGACTAAAAGGAGTCTTGTAAGACATCTAGTCCATCCCCTGTTGGATAATCCAAAAGTTGGACATTCCCAACATATAACTAACATTTTTGTGGGTTTTTCATGCTATGTGGCCATGTTCTAGATGAGTTTGTTCCTGACGTTTCACCAGCATCTCTGACTGGCATCTTCAGAGAAGCCTTCAACTTCATATATAACTAATTGATTAAAGTTCATAGAATGAAAGAATCATAGAATTGGAAGAGACCTCAAGGGTCATCCAGTCCAACCCCCTGCCATGCAGAAATACACAATCAAAGCATCACTGACAGATGCTCATCCACTCTCTATTTAAAAACCTCCAAAGAACATGACTCCACCAACCTCCAAGGGAGTATGTTCCACTGTCAAACAGATCTTACTGTCAGGAAGTTTTTCCTAATGCTGAGGTGGAATCTCTTTCCCCATAGCTTGCATCCATTGTTTTGGGTCCTATTCTCTGGAGCAGCAGAAAAAGAGCTTGATCCATCCCCAATATGACACCCCTTCAAATATGTAAACAGAGCTATCATATAACCTTTTAATTGTCTCTTCTCCTGGCTCAGCATACCCATCTCCCCAAGTCTCTGCTCAGAGAGCATGGTTTCCAGACTCTTCACCATTTTAGACACCCTCTTCTGGACCCTCTTCTCCTGCTTGTCAAAATCCTTTTTGAACTGTGGTGCCCAGAACTGGACATAGTATTCCAAGTGAGGCCTGACAAAAGCAGAATAGAGTGGTACTATTACTTCTCTCAGTCTAGACACTATATTTCTATTGATGCATCCTAAAATTGCATTAGCCTTTTTAGCTGCCACATCACACTGTTGACTCATGTTCAATTTGTTGTCCACAAGGACTCCTAGATCCCTTTCACATGTAGTCTCATTAAGCCAGGTGTCCCCCATCCTATATCTATGCATTTCATTGTTTTATTTATTTATTTGCCTGAGTGCAGTAACTTACATTGCTCCATGCTGTAATTCATTTTGTTAATTTTGACCCAGCTTTCTAATCTATTAAGATCATTTTGAATTTTGACCTTCTCCTCTGGAGTCTCATCTTCAAATTTGATAAGCAAGCCCTCTATTTCATCAGCAAAGTCATTGATAAAGATGTTGAATAAAACTGGACCCAGGACAGAACCTTGTGGAACCCAGTAGTCACTTTTCTACAGGATGAGGAGGCACCATTGTTGAGTACCCTTTCACTTCAGTCAATCAGCCAATTATAAATCTGCCTAACAGTAGCATTGACTAGCCCACATTTTACTACCTTATTTGTGAGAATATAATGGAGGAACCTTGTCAAAGGCCTTACTGAAATCAAGATTACATCCACAGCATTCCCTTAATTTACCAAGTTTGTAACTCTACCAAAAAAAAAAAGGAGATAAGATTAGTCTGGCATGATTTGTTTTGAGAAACCCATGCTCACTTTTAGTAATTTTGACATTCCTTTCTAAGTGTTTACAAACTGTCTATTTAATTATCTGCTCTAGAATCTTTTCTGGCATTGATGTCAGGCTGACTGGGTGGTAAATATTTGGGTTCTCTTTTTTGCCCTTTTTTAATGAGAGGAACAACATTTGCCTTTCTCTAGTCTGCTGGGACCTCTCCTGTTCTCCAGGAATTCTCAAAGATTATTGGCACTGGTTCTAAAATTACTTCTACCAGTTCTTTTAATACCCCTGGATGTAGTTCATCTGGCCTTGGAGATTGGAATTCACTTGTACTGGCCATGCATTCCAGTACTATCTCATTACCTATTCTGTGCTGCATTTCCCCTACTTCATTATCTGCTCCATTTTCCACAGGTTGAGCAATATTCTATTTTTCAAAGAAGATAGAGGTAAAGAAAGTGTTGAGTAGTTCTGCCTTTTCCTACCACTGCTGGGTTCTTGTGCTTGTTCTCTGTATAACATCTGGGCTATTATCTCCAGCACAGGATGAACTTCAGCCCTCTATAATACTGTATCCTTCCCCCACATAACTCAGTTTAAAAGATGAGGGTTCGGCCATTTTGTATGAGATCTTGAGCTAGCATTAGGGTAAACCTAGTGCTATCTAGGTGAACCAATAGTCAAATATAGTGTATAAGTTTCTTATGTTTCATGTTCTTGAAAAAACATTGTTATTGTTGTATACCTTCAAGTTGTTTCTGACTTCATGGGAGAATATTACAAGAATGCTAAACGTGAACACCCTTACCACTGATTTCTCCTGCAAAAGAAAACAACAAACCATTGGATCATTTTACATTATATAACTGTTTACAGAAGATAGACTGATAGATGACCTGGGAAGTTCAACTCTACTGGAAAGAGACTTGAATACATAATCCTAAATTACTACTGTTTCCTGCTGACACCGTATTTCATTGAAGAAATTAAAGAGCTATAATGTCATGAGTTGACATAAGTGTGAAAAAGAAAAAGAAAAATTAGCCTATGAAACAAGTTGGTTGACATTTAATGCCAAATGTATCATGGGGGAGGTTAGAGATTGTTAAGATTATTGCTGATAATTGACAACTAGAAAACAAAAGGACTAGCCTCTGCAATATAGCTTTTTAAAGGTATGGTAGAAAACTAAATATCTAGTTTGAAAGTCTTTGAAGCACTTTTACATGTTATAAAAAATGAAATTTTATTATTGAATCTTACCTTTTTTCAATGATATATTGAATTGGCCAAAGAACAAAACCATTTGATAGGTGCAAAAATAAGTGTCCATTTATTCCTATGTTTTTTTTGTATCTTATAACACAGTTTGCCACTATTTTCTATCATAGGTTTGCTTTTAAATTTGTTGTTATTGTTGGTTTATCTCAGTATATTTTCATAAAAGGCTCAACTCTCAAATACTTTAGGGCTAAAGTCTGGAAATAATTCAGGGAATAAATTGAGTAATTCTCTCTTTTTTTAAAAAGAATAATAATTTTATATTCTCCATTTAACAATTAAATCATAAGATTGCTCTCACTGTCAGAAATAAAACTCTTTGATTAATAATGGAGTGTTACAAACCGCCCCTTTGGGGCGGCCTGTAGGCACTCCTTTCCCTGCCGGATTGGGGCCTCAGCTGCCAGAGCGGCAGCCTCCGAGGCCCCGATCCGCCACTTTCCAGGCCACGGGGAAGTGGCAAAAGGCTGTTTCCCCGTGGCCTGGAAAGGGGTGTCCTTGGGGCTTCAAGCTTCAAGCCCCAAGGACACCCGGTGGCGGTGGGGAGGAGGAGAAAGGGGCCACTCGGCTCCTTTCTCCCTTGCGTCGCTGGTGCAGCCATCTAAAGGCTGCGCCAGCAACGCAAATCATGGAAGGAGCTCCATTTCGGAGCTCCTTCTAGTGCCGTGGAAAGGGCACTCCATGCACCCTCGCAAGGTGCGAAGACGTCATATCCGTGCCGTCCCATTTGGAGGCGGCGCGTTCGTGACGTCGTAATGGCGGCGCCTATGTGTATAGGGCACCGCCATTTTGTATGTCCTGGGGACAAACTAGTGTTAGGTGCGTGCGTAAGGCACGCACTTTCCCTAACCCTAGTATGTCGCCAGGACGCACTTTATGCCCGTGCGGAACGGGCTCTGTATAGATAAGGGAGTTAAGAGAGGAAGGCTGAGTTCAGCACTTAAGAATTTTTTTTTACTTTACTATTTGTTGGATAAGTGGCAAAAAAAGACCAAACCCTTCCAAATGATTGAGCGGTAGGGGAGAATTTTTTCCAGAATATGAACTCAAAAATTACCACTGTTTCTTTGGAAACAAAGGTGGTTCCCCACCCCCCATCTCTTCAGACTGAAGGATTGAGGGTTGTTTACCAGTTCCAGCTAATCTTTCTTCCGTCCCATCGTCACCTTCTGGCCACCTAATCATCCAACTCATAATGGTGGTGAAAACCAGACAGACAGGGTTAACACTCCATTTACGTATTTTTAAGTCTTGGAATCTTGGGATATTTAAATGAGAGAATGAACATGCTCTTCAGTAACCTTTTAGGCTATTTATTTTATGTAATCACATAGATAAAAACATATACAGTCTTCTTAGGGTTTCCATGGCTGAGCAATGATTTGAACCCTGGTCTCCCAGAGTCCTAGTCCATGTCCATCACTATACTACACTGGGTCTCAATACATAAATGAAATTTTGCAAAAACAATTTCCTCCCTCAAAACACTCAAAAACACCCCCTAGGGTGTTGAGAAGGCCCCAAAATATGTTCTGTCATCCCCAGGGCATTTTGGGGGACAGCTGGGTACAAAAAATGATTTTGCAGCAGAAAGTGTGGTGTAAGGAGGTGCAGCCCTCACAGGTCTCTTGCAGGGCTTATATTCCCATTAGTCTGCCATAGTTGGCCATCCCAGGCCTTAGGCTCACCATAAGCCAGAAAGGACCTAAAGACAGACAGCAACTTTATATTTAAGCTCGCAGCCTAATTAATTGACCCCATATACACACGCACATACATAGAGATAGAGAGAGAGAGAGAGGACAAGCACCCTGCAGCTCTGCACTCCCACTCTGTGGGTGTGATACCACATCACATCAAACAGTGACATCCTAACAGTATTTCTAAAATTTTGGCCAGCAACAAGCAGCATAATGCTTTTGTTACAGCAGAGAAGAATTATGTGTGTGGCCTTTCAAAGGAGGGGGTCCTAGGCATCACCTTAGGGGTTCTGTATAGCCCTTTATCTCCCCAGCACCCTCAAACTGCTGCATCCCAAAACATTTTTCAGATAACAAAATAATACAGTTGAAAAATCAGCAGGAAATCCTCCAAACACCCACATATGAACATGAAATTTCACCTCCCACCATAAAGCATTACCCCTTCCCTCAGCCCCACAAAGTAACAAAAACTAAATAAAACATCCCATCTATTTATTCAAAATACCAGCTGCAGAAGTACAGCCCTCTGAGGTTTCAGAAGAGTCAAAATACGGTCTCAAAGCTCAGAAGACTGTTCATCTCTGCTGTACAGTTTCCAAGCAGTCATGCATCCTCACATTATATCAGGTGGCTCCACTGCTGGTAGTGGAAGTGGAAGAGCGAATGTGTGTATTTATCTTGAAGCTCTTTGGGCAATACAGGAGTGAGAAAGAAAGAAAGAAAGAAAGAAAGAAAGAAAGAAAGAAAGAAAATATATAAGCAAGTGGGGGATGAATATAAATCATAAGATGATGTATGGTAAGTGACACTTAGTCAAAATTCACATTTTTAAGTAAATCCTTCCCACCCCAATGAAGAATCATTAGAAAAAATTGCTTCCATTTTCATAAGGAAAGAATGTTTTGGGGAAACTGGAATGGGAATTTCAGATCTTAGTTAAATTCTTAATTAAATTCTATCAAACATCTTTTTGTTGTTAGCTGCCCTTGAGTCAACCTCGACTCATGGCGACCTTGTGTGTGAAACATCACCAAGCCCCACTATCCCCCCTCTGCTTAGGTTTTGTAGATTCAGGCCCATGATCTCCCTGACTGAGTCAATCCTGAACTGCGTTTCCAATATAATACCTTGAAGACTATGAAAATCTCAGAAAATTTCCTATTTTAAATTGAGATCTTCATTTCCTCTACAGGATGCCACAGTCTTGAAGCCAGCCACTGCTGCGGTCCTGAATGGACTGCCAGCAGGAGCAGCTTTTTGCAGCTCCTTTTTTGGCCAGCTACAGGCTGCATTAGGTGGCCTCAGAACAATTTCTGGGCAGTTGCGGGGGGGGGGGGTGTTACATCATTTGAATCCCATGCCCCCAAAGCGCCTGGAAGGAGCTTTACTGGCTTGTGTGTTTCCAGCCATAGCCTTTTCACTGCCCCTAGCCTCTCTTCCCAGGGATGTCAGAATAGCCCCCTCACTGTCCTTCTGTCGGCAGGCTAAAACATTTTTATTTGGTCAGGCTTTTAAAACAGAAAGTCTTTAAAGAATAGGCTAGGGGTGTTGTACTGTTTTTAAGCCATTCCACCTTTTTAACTGCTTGTATTTATTAATTTTATTTATTTACTTTATTTATATGCCACCTTTCTCCCAGGCCAGGACCCAAGGTGCCTGCCCAGGACCCAATGAGATATTGAATACACGACATTCAATATACTGCATTTTTTTCTTTTAATGAGTAATGTGTTTTAATACTGTAACAGTTTAATTCTATTTTAATGTTCACTTTTAAATGTTTGTAACTGTATTCTTTTACATTGTAAGCCACTTTGAATTCTAATTTTGGGGAAAAGAAGGATATAATCATAATCATAATAATCATAATCATAATTCATACTACCAGTAAAACCTTCTCCAAAAGAGTCTCAGCACAGTCATATAAACAATGATTAAATGGCTTCTTTGTAGCTGTTAAAGTGGTGCCAAACTGTATTATCTCTACAGTGTAGATTCAGCCTAGATCTTAGGATTGCAGCCTTAGTCTAATGTCATCTACTATTAGTGCCCCATTGGTAATATCTGTGTTAGTGAACTCAGCATGCTGCAGGATGCATAATGACAACACCACTGCAGTACATTGACCTTTAGAGGGAAGAATTACCTGGCTGCATCTTATGCTTGTCTACACTCGGCATCTTGACAACTGTTTCCAGCTATGTTGATACATTGCTGTCCATAGGATGATACTGAGCAAGAAAGATGAAATGTATTTTGAGAGGTTCTATACTTGCTTATGCATCACTTACCCAGAACCTCACGATGTAGAGTAGTGACATACTACTTACGATATTGAATATACTGCACTTAATTGTTGTTATATGCAAAAGACCACTATATTTTTTCTTGTTAGCTACTCATTTGGCATTTTTTTCAAAAAAAGCAAAATTGTATTCCCCCCCGTATTCTGTTACATTTCGTTCTTTCTCTCTGAACCTTCTGCCTTTCTTTAAAAACTATTTAAGCTTTTAGTTTTTTTCATGAATAAAACTGATATTTGAAAAGTTTTTGATAATAACTTTGTAGCCATTTATTTATAGCAAGGATGGACAAACTGTAAACCCCTGGGTGTATGTGATCCCTAGCTGCCCTCCAAGCCCCTATTCACAGTCAAATGAAAAATCATATGTCCAAGAAGCTGCTGGTGGTATGTGATTTATCATTTAAATGTGATTCTCCTCCCTCAACATTTAGGTTAAAAAAGAGAGCATTTCAATTGCTTTCTGTCCTACAACAGGCATGGAGGAAAATTACACTTCAGTGGTAAATTAACCCCCACCCCGCCCCACCCCGCCCCACCCCCGGGTTGTCATTTTGAGGGTAGGTTTTCTTTCACATCAAGTGATTCAAGAGGGAGGTGACCCATCAAGATCTGGGGAAGGGCAGAAATGGTTCCTAGACACTCAGAAGAGCCCAGCCTCCTTCATAGAAGCTAAGATACACATTCTTGGCATGCTGAGCGTGAGCCTAATTTAATATAATAAGACTAAAATTCTTGACTGTTAAGAAACCCCCTGGGTAGATTGATCTTCCAAAGAAACATTAGATATCTCCTGTGGAAAGGATTCCTGGGCATGCTATAGGGTGCATTTGTAGATCACCTGAAAAGCTGGACAGTTTTACCAAAGATAACTGTTGTTCATGAGGAAATGAAAATGCATCTATGCCACTTTTTCATTGCAAAAAAGAGTGACAATTTTACACAAGCTATCAAATTATCTCTTGTTTGTGTTCTGGGCAGCAAACATGGCTATTAAACCACTGCTGCTACAGATGAGACTATGAATTAGATGGAGACAAATATTATCTTTTCCTGTCACTGTATACTCTAAAGCCCCATTCAGTACAATAGTTTGGTTTCAATATCAGCAAAATGAATCAGACAGAGGATGGCAGATGAGAAAATGGTATTGTACACAGCTAATCCCCTATATATGTTTCATGCATTTTGCATCTTCTATCTAAATAATATCTCTGTTCTCTATTTCTTCAAGGAGGAGAATACTAACAGTTTACAGGGGATGTGCCTAATTAATCATTGGCTAAAAGTAGAGGAGAAAAAGGGCTGAAACAGAGTACAGTATTCTGCCTTAATCAACTGGACTGGTCCTCCTTGCACCAGAAATCGTTGATGGGGGTAGAGATATGGAAATGTAAATCTATTGGGTCCAGCTCAACAGAACAAACTTTCATTGCTTGCCACAGCTTGTGTCCAGTAAAGCAGGATGGGGAAAGGGTCGGGAGACACAACTTAATTAACTAAGGCCCAAAACAGATGAGCCAAAAGTGCTGCCTTTGGGCTAATTCGGGGGCATGATGTACAGATGCCATACACCCTGGATTGGGCCAAAGTTGTGCCACTGCCACCTAAGCACCCAAATCCAGCCGCAAAAGGAGAACAAAACAAGCATTCCTTGATGGCAGTCCATTGGGGATCATGGCGGCAGTTGGCCTTGGGATATGCAGTATATTTATGCACTGAATGGTGAGCGACCGGTGCTGGACTGGCCAGAGGCCACTCCAAGCTACCAGTCTACTTGATCCCTAAGTAGATGATCTAAGGTTTTGGTCAAACGGGGGGGGGGGGGGGGGGCGTTGAGCTGATTTGTGGAGTTAGGACCATTTTTCTATTTTTAAGTGTATTTTTAACTATTTAAAAACCATAGTTGCTCCTCTGTTTTTGCAGACTGGAAGTCTGCGATCTTCATTATTCACAGAGGGGTGAGCCACATTGGCTAAAATGGTGCACGTGCCTATGGCGCATGACCATTCAAACCAATGTGGCTTGAATATATGCAAGTTTCCATTTTGGTGGGGGGGTGGGTCCAGAACAGATCCCCCACAGAAACGGAGGGGCAACTGTATAATATAATGCATTCGTAACACATGAATTACAGTTACAAGTTATCTTTTTAAAAAGCTAACAAAATAACAAATTACTTTCAAAAAGACTGTTGCAAGCTCTGCTCTTTTTTAGCCATGCCAGTAATGTTTTTCAAAAATGTTATGTATAAAGAACAATATAGTGGGCACAGACACAGGTAGAGAGGTGATAAAGTGCAGGGATAATTCCCTGATTTGTGTGTCTCTCCTATCTGCAGTGTAATTTTTACTGAGAAATATGACATACATGTGAAAGCTTTCTTTGTTGTGCTGGAAAGATACATAAGTGAAGCCTATTAGCATGAAAATCAGGGAAGGAAATCCGCAAGCTTGCATTTCCTATGCTGATAAAATAAAACACCCAGGTCATACACAATGTAGATGTTAAAGAGAAATTCTTGCAGTGTGCCAAACAAGTACAGCGTACATAACTATGGACCACTGTGGCTTGGGAGAAACCATTAAGGTCATATGATATCCAGAGACAAGTTGTGGTTTTCCTCCCACATCATCACAATGTTACAACTGCCCTGTGGGCCCAAATACTGCATAGGAAACACAGCTTTCTAAGAGGGAGGGAGGGAGGGAAGACACTATGTAAAAGCTGACTGTTTTTGACTGGTCCACTGACTGGAATGATTTGGAGAGAAGATCGACCAACATGACTTTCATGATGTTAGTAACTGTTTTTGTTCGTCTGATTCCAAAATCCATGGGAACTTCAAATCTAATCTCAGTGGGTGTATCTCAATGGGTGGATAGTGAAGAATGCCTCTGCTCATTGCTTAAAATGTTTTAATGTATAACAAAATATAATGTTATAAATTATAGATATGTAATTAATTCTAATGCTGTTGGTTGTATATTAAGAACCCCCTCTACCCCTTTCATTATACAAATGTTAGAAACGGAGGGAAAAGGGCAAGATACAAGATGACAGCTCAGTCACAAGGACATCTATGCAATAAGTTGAACAAATTTAGGTTATCCTACATACTAAAGAAGGCCCAAAGCTACATCATCTCAAATCTCATTCATCTTTTAATATGGTACTTGCTGCCCAGTAGGCATGTGGCCTTTTTTTTGACTCCTTCTCCCTTTTTGGTCTATACGCCACGGATAGAGCCATAGTTTTAAACCTAGCTTGAGATAAGCCACATTTTCTTTGCTCTTTTTTTCCATTTAAAATTAAAATAAGCAGATTTTTATGCCTTGTAACTAACTGGTCCAGACTGATGCTTATGAGCATACAGCATCCAATCCTAGTAATTAATTACTGGCTAAGGTTAAAGCACAATACAATTTTGCTAATTACTCACAGCTTGGGGCCCATTTTTCTATACAGCCTTCAACTGCATGTTTTTAATCCCCATAATAACAATAATGGCATACATCATTAACCCTATTTTATTCTTTCTTAATTTTTTTATAATACCAATAACAAAGATCATTAACCTCTGTTCTGTTTAACATCTAATCAGCCATTTTAGTTAAATAAATATCATAGAAAGCATTAAATATCACTTCGCTAAGCTAGCTTTGCTCTCAGGAGGGGAATTCTTCCTAATGCATTATATTAACATCCGTTTACTTCACAAGTGTCAAACCGTGAGTGGTAATGAGGAAATAGATACAGTATAATATATGGCTTTAATCAAATTACCATAGATTGCAATTTTTTGTGCAGTTTTTAATCCTAAAATATTTTACTCCAGTAATCAGCCAAATCATAACAAATTTGGGTTGAACTGTAGTTTAGTTTATTAATTGTTTTTTTTTTTAAAGCTTTTCTTTTTAGATATTGCTCAGACACTGAGGGCCTCATCTATCCTGGATGATTCATTCCTGTTCACAGGGCATAAGGGATACATTTTCCCCTGTGGAATACCTGTGCTCAGACAAGAAAGTCAACTTTGTAGATTTCATATCCTTTAATCACCTCACCGAATTTGGGTGGTACAGGCTAGTACTTGGATGGGAGACTGCCAGTGAATAGTGGGTGCTGTAGCCTATATTTCAGAGGAAGGAACTGGCAAAACCACCTCTGAGTCTTCCTTGCATAAGAAAACTCTCTGAAATTCATGGTGTGCCATAACTTGACAGGTGACTTGAAGGCATATACAGAAAACTAAGAGCTTAAAACCTGTGTACATTAATGTGCTATGCTATCAGTTTCTTTTTTATAATTTGAGTACGTATTCAAAACCCAGGATTTCAATACAAGATCTCTGAAAGGCTTCATAGCAAAGAGATGTCTACCAGTCACTTACACAAGACAGTTTTCTTGTCCAAACATGTATATTGCCTCCGATTTCAACCCAATTGAAAGAATAATACCTTGAAAGCTCAGATTCATGGCAACATAAGGTCTTTGAGGAAGATTTTAAAAAGAACAGTTACTGTTTACTTCATCCCAAAATTATGTTCACACATTACCCAGTTGTCTGGGTTTCCCTTGGAACCTGAGCATGCCACCCAGTGCCTGACTGCATTACTACCTGGCCTATTATACACACTGCCAAAAACTTGTTTTACATGCAATATTATTCATTTTGGTTAGACACCCTGGGGGGAAAAAGGCCATTTAATGAGAGGTAGCTAGGGATTTGCTAGTGTGAGATGAAAAGAGCAACCTCTTCCTTCATTACTCCATCTTCTCACCATCCTGCAAAACTACCTCCCTGCATGACCATACCTTCTCTACTTAATTCCTTTTAAATTTGTCTCCCTCTATCTCTGCTGCTACTTGTCCCACAGCACCACCACTGATGATATCTGCCTGCAGGCATTCCTGGCATCTGTTTAAAAAGCTGATGGACCAAATACCCCTACAACGATATGAGAACCTACCACTATAATTTTCTGTTCCTGATAAAATATCTTTATTACAACACCAGAAATATACACAGCCACTTTACATACTTTGCTTCTATCTATTACTTTCCTCAACAGCCTGTAATGTAGGTTTGCTGACTGGCAATGATCTATGGCAATCAGGACCATGCAAGGATTTGAACAAAGGGCCACCTTGCCCCAAGGTCATCACTTTAGCTGTTGTTGTTGTGTGCCTTCAAGTAGTTTCTGACTTATGGCAACCCTAAGGTGACCTTATCATGGGGTTTTCTTGGCAAGATTTTTTCAGAGGTTGGCCATACTTTCCCCTGAGGCTGAGAGAGTGTGGCTTGCCCAAGGTCACTCAAACCACTATGTCATGCTGGCTTTCCCCTTTAACTATTACACTACAATATATTGGCTCATTACAAAAAAAAAAAAAAAAATCAAGGCAGCTTGGCTAGGTAAAGGCAGTATGAAAAGAGAAAGAGTGCATTACAAGTATATGGACTCAATCAATCATGGATTGCAAGGCCTGAGCAGAGCTGTTGATAACAGAGAGATCTGAAGTTCTCTCATTCATAGGGTGCCATACGCTGACTTGATGGCAGTTAAGGAAAACATCAATATTGACTATCTCATAGCAGTATTTATGATACAGGCCAAGGAAGAAACATAATGGGGGGGAGAGCGAGAGAATTAAACAATGAATGTATCTAATCCTCATTAATTTGGCTCTGAGGTTTGGATATAGTCCCTCTTTTCGTGCAGAGAATCTCTGATAGCATGCAACCACTTCTCTTTCCCTGACCAAATTCAGAGCTGCCCTTTCCACAGTCTTCTTGGCTAGTTTCTCTACTGCTGTTCATTCAACTCCAGCTCATACTCTTGACTTACAGTCACAAATTATTAATGGGGCACAGTAGAATCTATTTATTCAACTGTTTCTTTTTCCTAACAGTAAAATAGTGCATATCAAGAATTCAAGAGCATATTAAGGGATTTCTTCTGCTGAAATTATTACTCTTTTATACCATACTCATTATTAGATATCTCTTTTTATTACATTTTTATTTTATTTAATACCTCTTTTTCCTGATCCTCAAAGCACGTCCCTGCAGTTTCTCAGCAATTATAACAACTGCCTTAAAATAATTTAACACAGTTTTTTGCATTACAAGGAATGCATATACAATGCATAAATAATAGAGTTTGATCCCACCTACTTTAAGTGCCGTAACTCCATCCTATGGAATCCTGGTATTTATAGTTTTACAGGGTCTAGTATTCTCTGCCAAAGAGTGCTGATATCTCAAAAAGCTATAAATCCCAGGATTCTGTAGGATGGAGCCATGACAGTTAGTGATGTAAAACTGCACTATTTCAACAGTGTAGATGCATCTAAGGTGTAGACTGAGCCACAATGCCAATGAGAATCAATATTTAAAAGTGAGATTTGAACCATCTGCTACAGATCAACTACAGATTAGCACATAGGAGATATCATTATTATTTTACTCCATATCTGATTTTCAGTTATCATTATCATCATCATCACCATCATCATCACCATCATCATCATCATCATTGTTGCTATATATTTTTAATATTTAAAGCTTTGTTTGTGATGTATCTCAGCAAAAGAAAGTGCAGTTGAGAGTTCTTTGGGGGGGGGGGTACCTTCAATCCAAAGGTCTTCCAAGCACCTTTTGGTGTGAAATAATAATGATGATTGTGATAATGATAAAGAAAATGTTATTGCAAAAACAGTGGGAAGTGAGTTGGGATTTTAATTGACTTTCATGTTGTTTCCCCACCAAGTTCAACCTGAGGTGAAACATTGCATTTATGTCAAATTTTGCTGCAAGCAAAACAATAGAAGGGCTCTAAAATTAATGTAGGTGTCCAGTCAAAGGCCATACATAGCCATTAGTGGGAGTGCTGGATAGAGATAATAACACATTGTAAGCATGAAAAATTCAACAGTAATTGCCATCTTCTTGTCTCTCTCCTTTTCTCCCCTAAAAAAAAAAAGAAAAGAAAGAAAAATCTATATAGAATCTGCTGCCCATTCCCAAAATGGTCTGTCTGCTGTTCTACCCCACAGTAATGCAATGGATCTCAATCATTATGACTAATGGAACTGCTGAGAAGTCTCTCTTTTATTTTTTGGCAAAATGCAATGCCACAGTCGATCTTTCCCTACACATTAGGGACCCATGTAACAAGCATTTCTGGTTGCCTGAGGACTAACTTTGATTCAGCACCTCCCCATGTTCTGCCATCCAGCTCAGTAAACTACAGTCAGATGAGTGGAGTGCTATAATTCAGTGCCATTGCAAATACAGTGCTCTCACTTTCCCTTCTTCACTGAGGACTTTACAGTTTAAAATTACCCCAGTTGTTTTGCTAACTTGTAAAAGCTTGCACCAAATACAAAACCACTCCTGGATCCATTTAGATTTTTTTCTTTAAAAAAAATGCACACATAAGAATCTTAAGGTTTTTTAAAAACCTGCAATAAATTATCTAGTTCTCTGGGCACTGCAGTTTTGCTATACAACAAGCTATTGTTTGTGCTGTTTCTCACATTTCTAGTATAAATTTACAAGCCACATACTATGGTTTAAGAATCAAACCTCTGGACACAATTAGGATTGACCAGTAGACTTTTCATCTGGCAAATGACTCAGCTGACTTCAAAATCAGATCTTATAGCCTCTGGAGGACAACTTGTTTGCTATCCATGAGATTTCAGCTCTTGGCTGTTTCACTCACTATTTTGCTGTTTCAAAAGGAAGCACCTCAGGTCCAAAAAGTATTCTGTGTAATGAAATTCCTCTGATCAGCAAGCAGTACAGATAGGCCAAAAGAATATAACTCTTCCACTGCTGATACAGGAGTATGAGAATATTTAATTTCAAGTCAATGAATGTACAAAACATCAGCACTTATGGGATCAAAACCAGAGAGAAATTTGTTTCCATAACTGTATTGTTATTATTACCAGTGCTTGCAGTCTTACAACACATTTTCAATATATTTAAGATTAACTATTATTTTCACCCTATAAATAAAATATAATCATCCTGAAAACCAGTGAAGGGGAAACCATCAGATCTATTAACCTGATGAAGAATTCCTTCAGGCCAATAATATAGTACAGTGGATCTTTCATTTTATTGAGCTATATCTTTTTGTATGCCAAACTAACCGAAAAAGAGGGGGGAGAGAAAGATCACATCTAAAATCAAAGACTAAACCGTTTTGTTCTAAGCAGTGGTTAGGCAGTTACTAAATGTCTTTTTGTGGCTTATTTTGTTCAAAGTCTTCATTGTTAATGAAGATTAATCATAGCTCTAACCCCACAATGCTGCAGACATGTTCATGTCTCCACTGACTGTCTTCCAGGATGGTGTGCCATTTGGATCTTCAAGAATAGAAACAAATAACACAGGTCAAAGCTGCATTGCCTTGATAAAAATATGTGGTGTGTGTGTGTGTGTGTGTTCATTTCCCCTCCAGCTTTACAACACTCTAGGGTGGGTATTTCTCTTGTTTCCTTGTTATGGAACCTGATCATAAAACATTCAGTTAACAATAAGGTAATCTTACAGAAGGATAATGTTTTATGGACAACAGATGATCTCCAAACAGAAGGAATGATTAGTCAACTAGTTCTGTTTGAACCTGATCCAAAGGCATTTCATGGTCTGCCCTGTACAGGGACTACTCAAGCAATAAAGCCAGAAAGGTAGGATAAGCATACTGGCTTCTTCTTTTCCTTTCTAAGAACAGTATTACTATTATTAGGATTAAGATTGTCATCTTTGTTTCTGGTTTCAGTAACCAATGCTCAGCCAACACACATCACTGATGTTGAGTAATATAATTAATGTCATCCTGGATACAAGCACTGATTTTTTTTCCTGACTTTGTCTTCATGCAGCAGCTGTACAGAAAATGCTAGAGGTTGAGCCATATTCCTCAGCAACAAAATGCCTAAAATCATGAGATGTGTGGGAAGGTTGGGAAAAGAGGATATGTCACAAGCACATGCTGTAGCTATCCATCCCATTGAATCCCTGCCAGTGGAGGACCAGGGCAACCAGTGTCAGTGGGGGAACTGAATGCAGAAGTATTATTTTTTGTGTGTGTGTGTGTGTTGAAAATGCTATTTCCTGTGCAAAAATATGCTGCAGTTGGAAAATTATTCTCTGCAGAATTCACAAGTGTGCAGAAAACAGGATTTTCTGTTTCAGAAAAATGCTGTTTCCTGCACAGAAAATGCTGTTATCTATTTTTTTAAAAGCACACCCATGTGCCAATTTTGAGCATACTAACACCCAAAACCAAAGATGCTTGTCTCTCCAGAATTCTTCTCATCAGTTTCCCAGTACTTGAGAAACATGTTTTTCTAATGTTCTTCAATTTTTTTCAAAGATTCTTTCCACCCCTATTCCCCACTGAAAAATCAAACCTGCTCCTGTCCTGTAGCATCGTCCTGTTTCTTGATTCCATTAGACAAAAAGTAGCAAAAGATGACCTTGGGGCTGCATAAGGCCTCCCCAAGCTCCAACCATTCCAGACTCCCCAGAGTGCCTTCTTCTGACCAAACAATAAAGGATGAATTGCATCTCTTAAGAGCTTTCAGGAATAGCAATTCACTTTTTTTTGTTTAGGATGCAGTACCCCATCCTCCATGCTAATTCACAGAAATGGACTTCTATCAGCTTCCATTTTTATTTTTTTCTCTTTTGGGGACTTAGGAAGAATTTTTGGCAGTTTATAAAGTTATCAGAAAGTCTGAAGGCCAGAAAACCATCCACCTGATCCACTGCAGTTGCTCATTGGTGGATAATAGAATCTTGGAAGAGACATATGACATTAAGGCTCCCCTCCAGATATGTATTAATGATGTAAGGGAAGAAATGAGCCCATGCTGTTGGCCTTCTCTCTGCTTGAATCTCAGGGGCTACATGCATGGGCCAAAAGCATGTTTCCACTCGTCCACCCAGCTTGGCGTCATCCTGTTCAGCCAATGCAGGGCAATAGGTGGAATCTCTTTTCCATTGTTCTGGGTCCTGTTCTCTGGAGCAGCAGAAAACAAGCTTGCTTCATCCTCAATATGACACCCCTTCAGATACTTATAGAGGGCTATCATATCACCTGTTAACTGTCTTTTCTCCAGGCTAAACATACTCAGATCCCTAACGAGCTTATCACATTAACTTTAAAACCATCTCAAGCCTCCCAGGCTGCAGCCAGGATGTGGGATGGAGGCAGGGATTATCGCATCCTAAATCACTACTTAATCACCACCCACCATCAGCCCAGGTCCAAGCTGGGTCCCAGTCGTGCTCCACCAGCACTTTTTCAAAGCCAGAAGTTTTCTGGCTTCTCAAAAGTGCTGGTGGAGTGCAGCTGGGAGCCAGGCTGATGGTGGGCAGCGATAAGGCAGCGATTTAGCATGCGATAATCCCCGCCTCCATCCTATGTCCCAGCTGCAGCCTGAGAGGTTTAAGATGGTTTTAAAATTCATGTTATTAACTCCTAAGTCTCTCCTCATAGGGATGGTAACCCACTCTTACTTGAATCTACTCTCAGTTTTATGGCCACTCCTAAGAAGTTTCTCATCTGTGTTCCCATCTAATGTACCTATATGTGTAGTGGGACAAGGACAAGGGACTTCCCATAAGATCTCAAGACAGGGGCTTCATACAGGATTACACAATCCATCAGATAAGGTGGAATACATACACACACAAATACAAAGAACTAAGTATGCCTATCTTAGTAAAATGTGCACTAACATGCTTCAGACAATCAGAAAATGCATTAGAAAGTGTATCTACTAGCAAAGTGCATGCAAAAATGTACACAGATTTCTCTGTGGGAAGAAACAACAAAGTCAGGGATGGAATAAACAACAAAGAAAAAAGGATGACAAGTATATACATGCAAGATGAGAAATACAAGAAAATGGAAATGTCCCTATCCTCAGTCACATCCTGAGAGATAATCACATCCATAGTTTAAAGGGACTATGCCTCCCTATTCCTCTGTCATTGTGAACCTTTAATATAGATTCTTAACCTTTTCAATCTTTTATTGTCATAACTCACATTTTCTATATGCAAACATTCATTTATTAGAGTTTTTCTTAACATGTATGTTTCAAAATCTCCCCAGTTTTGGTTTACTTTCACTTATTCCATTTGAATGGGCATGGATGTGCAACATTTTTTAAATTTACTTTCCTTCTTACTTTTTTCTGCTTTGTTTGAACTGTAGTATAGGGACTATCCTGTTGTTAAGTAAACTGTGAACCATCTAAGTGCAAGAGGCTAAGTGTAAGAATTTATTTATTTACCTAGAAAATGTCAACTAGAACAACACCAGCACCCAGCTACTTGCAAAATCCTGTGGAGGTTACAGCTTTGAGGAAGTTAAGTTACTTGCTGTGAAATCACATACTATGCACCTGGATCACACAGGTTAGAAGCTCAAACCAGCAATTGTTTTAGCTTGAGAACAATATTTTAAACCAGTATATGTAGTAACGTAGTATATGTAAGTAATGATATTTCAGAAGAATGAACTGACAAAACCACTTCTGAATATTTGTTGCCTTAAAAAACCATATGAAATTCATGGGGTCACCATAAGCCAAAAGACAGCCTGAAGGTACACACACACACACACACAGGTAGGAGATGATTTCCTGCTCTCTGCAATACTTACAATAAAAAGTTAACTGATTTGGAGAGAATAAGAAATCTAGGTAGAGGGGAGGGAATAACTGCTGTTCATACATTTCATGTATGAGACAAAATTTGAAATACCTTAAGGAAAAGTAGCACAGACAAGTTCTGCAGACATTCACAATACTGCCTGATCACCTACAGACTTTAAAAATGAATACAGTGTGCCCGTGTCATATGCATACACTCCTTATGTGGCTTCCAGCACTGCACACCGGAAAAGCCAATGGTGCGCACAGCCGTGGCACACGCACCGCCGTGCACCGTTGTGGGCATGAGCCCCATTCTCTTCAGCATCCGTGTTTTTTCACTTACACGGGGGAGGGGGGTCCAGAATGGATCCCCCGCGTAAGGGAAGGGACGATTGTACATGTACAGTAACTTGTGTCTCTTTATTTTTGTTGTTGTGTGCTTTCAGGCAAACCTGCTGTATCATGCTGTTTTCTTGGCAAGGTTTATTCAGAAGAGATATGCCATTGTCTTATTCTAAGGATGAGAGGTGTAACTTGACCAAGATCACCCAGTGGGTTTCCATGGTTGAGCAGGGATTCAAACTACTAGAACATGCTGGCTCTGTGTTCTTTTGTGCTTGTTGATAATTAATGTCAAAAGCCTTTAGGGATTGATGAGTCAACAGAGTGGGACTGTTGACTACAGGATAGTCACTTTTTAGAAGTTTATCCTGTTCCCCGGTTCCAGCAAGTTCACACACATATTTACATTTATCATGCCTGAAAGATTCAGGGGTGGAACAGACAGACACCAAAGAGTGGCCCAACTCCACTCCGGTCAGAAGCGGGTTGGAACCCTGCTGTCTGCATGCCCACTCCCAAGGCAGGCCTTGGACGCAGGGGCCAACTGGACTATTCCAGTTCTTTTTTGCTCTAGTCCTAAGGACCAGAGTGTGGCTTCAGTGCAGCTCCTGACCGCTTTGGAAGCATGTGTCATTTAAAGAGCATGCCACCAATAAATAAATAAATAAATAAAAATGGAAACCACTTCATTTGGCCCATCTGTTTAGACCATAAAATACATATTTTAAATGACCTCATTCTTCAGCCCAGCTCTCCATATGTACTTACATCACCTACCATCTGTTCTAGATATGAACAAATAGACACCCTCGTATAGAAGAGTCATGTATAAAGCATTGGATACAAGTTTGTCCTACTAGAAATGAAAGGGTTCAAGATGCAGCACAGCATAGCCCATCCCACTGGAAATTAGATGAGGGTGGGTTATCTATTTATTTATTTATTTTGCCAATTCCCCTTTCTGTTAAAAACAACAAACAAACCCTTCACCACTTTCTATATGGTTCTGAAGGTCCCTCCTCCCAAGAGGCACAGAGAGAATTTTAATAATACAGTGATAAAAAAGTCTCCTGACTTTTCTTCCTCTGTCAGGAATGTCCCATGAGCAGATATAATCTCACAGAATTTCTAGATCAAACTCAAACAGTAATCTGAATATTCAGATCCTAAAGTGGCACCACAGGAAAAAGGGCATTTCCAACAAACTTTTGAACTAAGGCTGGGATTCAGGAAATCTTCCAAATGTTCTTGGGCTGTAATAATAATAATAATAATAAATAAAATTTTTATTTTTATCCCGCCCTTCCGAACGATCAGGGCGGCTTACAAAGTGCACCAATGTGCAAGCAACATACAAGGTTAAAAACAAACATACACAGTAAACCTTAAAAACAATAAAAAGCCCCTTAGCCCAACCTCACGGCCACGAGAGAGGAGGGAGGCCCACAGGATATTCAGTCGGGGAATGCCTGATTGAATAGGAAGGTTTTAAGACCCTTCCTAAATTGGGCCAGGGTGGTAGATGAGCGGAGCTCCGTGGGCAGCCTATTCCAAAGGGCTGGGGCAGCCGTGGAAAAGGACCTTCTTGCAGTAGAAGCTAACCTGGCCCCAGGCACCTTCAGGAGTTGCTGCCCAGATGTTCTGAGGGTGCGAGGCGGAATGTACGGAGAGAGGCGGTCCTTCAGAAATCCTGGGCCCAAGCCATTTAGGGCTTTATAGGTAATAACCAACGCCTTATATTGAGCTCGGAAGCGGATGGGCAGCCAATGGAGATCTTTAAGCACAGGTGTTATGTGGCTGGTCCTGGGAGCGCCAGTGACCAGCCGAGCTGCCATGTTCTGCACCATTTGCAGCTTCCGAGTTTGGTATAAGGGTTGCCCCATGTAGAGTACATTACAGAAATCCAGTCTCGAAGTTACCAGAGCATGTACAACAGTTTCAAGGTCCCTCTGGGCCAGGTATGGGCGCAGCTGGCGAATCAGCCGAAGCTGATAACAGGTACTCTTGACCGTCGCATTCACCTGAGCAGTCAGGTGAAGGGACGAGTCAAGAAGCACCCCCAGACTGCGCACGGAGTCCTTCACGGGGAGCGTGACCCCATTCAGGACAGGTGGAACCACCGCCATTCCTGGACCAGGGGAGCCTATCACTAGTACCTCCGTTTTCTCTGGATTCAGCTTGAGTCGGTTTTCCCTCATCCAGCCCATTACTGACTCCAGACAGGCCACGAGAGGAGAGACGCCATCCCCAGTCACTGCATCAGTCGGAGACATAGAGAAAATGATTTGGGTGTCATCAGCGTACTGATAACCCCGCGCCCCATGTCTCCGGATGATCTCTCCCAGCGGTTTCATGTAAATGTTAAATAGCATGGGAGACAGAATGGCTCCTTGAGGGACCCCGGTTTTAAGGGCCCGCTCGCTGGAGCACACGTCTCCCAGCTGCACCATCTGGGACCTCCCAGAGAGGTAGGAACGGAACCACTGGAGCGCAGTGCCCCCGATTCCCACCTCCGCCAGGCGCCCCAGAAGGATACCATGGTCTATGGTATCGAAAGCCGCTGAGATGTCCAAGAGCACCAACAGGGACACGCTTCCCCCGTCAGTGCTCAGACGGAGATCATCGACCAGGGCGACCATGGCCGTCTCAACCCCGTAACCCGCCCGGAAGCCAGTTTGAAATGGGTCCAGATAATCCGTTTCATCCAAGACCGCCTGAAGCTGGATCGCAACTGCCCTCTCAATCACCTTTCCCAAAAATGGTAGCAGCGAGACAGGCCGGTAATTATTATGAACCAGGGGGTCAAGGGAGACCAGGGGGTCAAGGGAGTAACTCCCAGTAGTCTTAGCCAGAATAGTCAATACTAAGGAATGCTGGGAGCTATTTCTCTAAAAATCATCTGGAAGGTTGCATTGGTCCCATTCCAGTTTTAAACCCATGATTTGTAACAAAGCATCTTAAAACCAAGAATCTCTGAAACAAAGTACCAGCATGATTAATGACAAAGCTGCAACTCTTCTTAATTTCCATGCCTTCAAAACTGAAGAACAGGACAGAGAAATTCAGATATTTAGATCCACATTAGGCAGTTCTCTTTGAGATGTGTGTAAGTATTCCTTGAAAAACCCAACAAAACAGCTAGCCATTTAATGGTGGCAGTGTATAGTGGATTGCACCCAATATCTTTTAACTAGTTAATGATTTTTATTCTTATTCCTCTTTCTCAAATTACCATTCTGCAATCTAATATAAAATTAATTTATAGCAAAACAAAGATAACCTAGGAAATTAAACTGTCAAAATCATTTACAGTAATAGCATAATAAGAAAAGGACTTTCAAAACACAAACACTGTATCTAGAATTAGATACAGAGAAATGGATTTATTATATCATGTAGGTAGAAATATATTTATTATCTATATAGGAATAGACATAAATGGATTTTCATTCAGCGTAGTGACTTTGAAAATTTTCAGAGTGAAGACACACTTTGAAGAACTTTGGGATAATACCTTACAAGAAGAAGATATGACAACACAGTGCCTTCCTCACACCAATAAAGAAACCAATCATATGTTTCTCCAGATGCCCAATAAATTGTGTATAATGAGCTTATGTGTTTTAATTAATGTTATGTGTTGTATATAATCTATTGCTGTTTCCTGCCTCAACTGGTGTGAAAAGGTGGGTAAGAAATCATTATCATCTCACTGTATGATCACAGTTGAAAGGATTAGAGTATTTCTGACATCAATACCAGGAAAGATTCTAGAGCAGCTCATTAAACAAAGAGTCAATGCTATATAGAAGGGAATGCTATAATCACAAAAAGTCAAACCGGGTTTCAGAGAAACAAGTCATACCAGGCTAATCTGATCTCCTTTTTTGTTAATATTACCAGTTTGGTAGATGAAGGAAATACAGTGGATATTGCATATCTTGATTCTGTAAGGCCTTCAACAAGGTCTCCCATGACATTCTTGTAAAAAAGCTATTAAAATGTGGATTAGACAGTTCAACTGTTAAATGAATATGTACTTGGTTGACCGGCCGAACCTAAAGGGTGCTCAACAATGGCTCCTCTTCATCCTAGAGAGAAGCGACCAGTGGGATGTCAGCGGGTTCTGTCCTGGGCCCAGCGCTATGCAACATCTTTATCAATGACTTAAAAGAAAGAATAGGGGGCATGCTATCCAATTTGCAGATGACACCAAATTAGGAGGAATAGCTAATACCCCAGAGGACAGGATCAGAATTCAGAATGACCTTATTAGATTAGAAAGCTGGGCCAAAGCTTTCTATCACTGTTCTCTCACTGTTATTGGTAGTGAATATCAATCTTTTCCCACTAAAATATGAACTCATGATGTCCATATCCCAGTGGAAGGGGATGTTTGCTTATTAGTCACTACCGTTCATCTGGTTTACCAGGGTAAATAAGGAATAGGCTTCTTTCCCTTTCGTGCTTGTGCAGAAAGGGGAATTTCAGTAAGTGTTGCTTATCCCAGAAGGAACACATGCTGAAATTCCCTCTTCTGCACAGCAATTAAAGGGACAGAAGTTCTGTTTCTTATTTCACTTGGCAACTCTACCAGAGATGGAGTGGGAAGTTAAAACTGTATGTACATGACACAATTTGGGACTCAGTATGTTTGCTAACCTCTTGCAGAATTGATTGGTGGAATCAATTGGCTATAGATAAGTTGACTCATATTTAACAATAGATTTAAGAGGTTTTCTCTAAATGGGACAAGTAAATATTAATTTAGCCACCTTTCTGAATCACAGAAAGAAATCTTTACACAAATTTAAGTGGGAAAACTGCAAGTTTCATCTTTAGAGATCCTGACACATGACAAAATATTTACAAAATTTTGAAGTGTAAAGTACTTTTTCTGACACGTTTCTGTTCTTGGACTGTTATATTTCAACAAGAAATATTTTCTGTACGTTAGCTAACATTTCTTTAAAGGAGATAAACTTGAGAAATTGTTCCTGGGCAGACTATTTTAATGTAGAGGGATGTACAAAAAGCATCTGGTTGTACCAATTGTAATATTTTAAATTTTGTAAGCTGCCTTGATCATATTTATGGAAAGGCGGGGTAAAAATAAAAATTATCT
>NC_056522.1:326318914-326354898 GCF_019175285.1 Sceloporus undulatus | reverse complement strand
TTATTATTATTATTATTATTATTATTATTATTATTATTATTATTATTATTATTTTATGGATAAATACATACAATAGTGAGAAAGATGTTGAGGTGTGATTTGGCCAGTGAGAGATTTCCCAATTTTTTCCTTAATTAGGTTTGGAAAATTCATTTTGTTGAGCTTCTCACTAATCATTTTAGCTGAGGTATATGCATTTTCAATTTTAAAAAAAACCCTGCTGCCCAAACATGGCTACTTTCCACAAATAAAGTGCAAAAAGCATGATGCCCTAGGTTGGTTTTCAAGGCAAGGCACTTGAAAATATATAGTGTGGGTGCTGATTATTTCTCTTGATGTTATTAGCTCAGTGCAATTATGCTGATTTATAGCAAAAAAGGCCCCTAAGAGTAAGAAAATAAAATAAAATTAAAAGCTATATCAACTGAATAACTCACTGTTCAAATTAAAGCCATGCTAAAAATCCTTTTTGTCTGCCTTGGTGACAGGGGCAAAGACTGGGAGGGGATGTCTTTCAGTGCTTTAATTTTAAATAAAAGATGAGGTGCCAAGGTTTTTTTTCCTTTTCCTTTTTTAACTTGCAAAAAAGCTGAGCCATTGCCACGTAACATACTATCAGCATCATTGCCATAAGTATGTTCTGTTATGAGACAAAACACTGAAGACTGCTCCATGACAGAAGCTCAATTTTTAAAAAATAAAATAAAATCAGAAGATTAAAAAAAAAAAACATTGCCAACCATTTTATTTGAAATTAAGGCCTTGTCCCACTTGAAGGTGTGTGTATATATATATATATATAAAATCATACACAAACAAACCAGAAAAACTGTTATTGCTGCTGCTGATGATGATGTTGACAAGCTTGAGTGTGTCCAGAGGCGGTTGACCAAAATGGTGTAAGTTCTGGAAACCATGCCTTATGAGGAGAGACTGAGGGAGCTGGGTATGTTTAGCCTGGAGAAGAGATGGTTAAGAGGTGGTATGACAGCCCTGTTTAAATATTTGAAAGGATATCATACTGAAGATGGAGAACATTTGTTTTCTGCAATTCCAGAGAATAGGATCCAGAGCAATGGATTCAAACTGCAGGAAAGAGATTCTATCTCAGTATTAGTAAGAACTTCCTGACAGTAAGAACTATTTGACATTGGAATATGCTGACTCAGAGAGTGATAGAGTCTCCTTTGAACATTTATAAACAGAAGCTAGATGGCCATCTGCCAGAGGTGATCAATTGTGTATTCCTGTTTGGCAGTGGGTTGGATTTGATGGTCCTTGAGGACTCTTCCAACTCTATAATTCTATGACTCTATCTGACTTCACATTGTTTCCAACTAAGGTGAACCTATGCTGGGGTTTTCTTGGCAAAATTTATTCACAGGGTATTTGCCTTTGTGGCTGAGAGAGTGTGACTTGCCCAAGGTCACCCAGTGGGTTTCCATGGCTAAGCAGGAATTTGAACAATGGTCTCCAGAGTTCTAGTCCTATGCTCAAATGAGTACACCCCCATTGGCTCTCTCTCACCATAAAAGACTGAATCAAAATTCAGGTGAGGGATTTTTGTTCCACTTTCACCTTGAAGAATTGATTGACAAACATTGGGCTGAAAAGTTAGGGCGAGATCTAATTCAATTTATGCTATTCCAAATAAGAATGGAATAAAAATAGATATTGTCTTCATTCATTAGAGTCATGTGAAGGATTTTTCATGACTGGCAGCAAATGGTCCAAGGAAGGGAAAGTCTCACTCCACAATGACAAAATGAATGCTCCGCCATTCAGATCATGTGGAACTGCAGAGCAACATGCATAAACAGCAGCCACTACTCCACCCCACCTCACTGTCCCCACCTTATTGCCTTTCTCTGACTCCTCAACATTCACATATTAGTCACAGTTCTCTCACCTATATGTGGAGGTCTTGGAGATATCTCATTCATAAGGTTGCCATGAGTCGAGGTCAACTCGAAGGTGGTTAACAACAACAAGTTGTGTAGGGGTTTAGAGGTCATAATGCACATGTTAGCTTCTGTCTAGAAACAGACCAGTAACCAGGGAAATTGTTGCAACACGGAAGTAATGTTCTCCCTCTAATCAACCCTGGTCAGCATCTTGGCTACAGCATTTTAGACTTGCTGAAGTTTCCTGCTTCCAAAGGCAGACCCACATACAGTACATTACAGTAAACCAAACAGGATGTAATCAAGGCACGTGTCATGCACATGCTTTGTCATTAGTTTCCCTATCCTTAGATATAACAGCATCCATTGCCTTCCAAGTATCCTGATATTATATGATCTACCTGGAAACACCTAATTTACATACTTTTAATTTGGTCACTCTGGTGCCTTGCATAGAGCCTGGCACAGAGCAGCAGTCCTCCTTCCCCAGGTGTTTCTCATTCAGTTCTCATTTAAGAATATCAGCAGTGTTTTAGGAACAGTGACTTTATTCAGTCAAATTGTCTCTGACAGACCATGTACAGATTTTTATCTCTTTACATAAAACGCCATCAGTGGTTCTTGCTCTCAGCCACACCTGGAATAGCATATGGTTTCCATCCCTATGTTTTTTTTTTCCAAGAGAAGCTAACAAAGCAAAGAAAGGTCGATCTCATCCTCTTCATGCCCAAATATCCGCAAATGCATTTATAATATGTGAAATGTGGTCATATTAGAAAGGAAAATATCTGTAAACGGTCCAAAAAACTTTAAAACATTTTTCTCCCCAAAAAATATATCATCAGATAAATGTACTCATTACATGTTTGGCTTAGTGATAAAGACCATGTTAGAAAAATCTGTCCATTGATGTTCTCCAAAAGCTTAAAAAGAGTATGTGCATCAAAAACTTTCAACACATTGAACAACAAACTTCAAAGCTATGGCTGACCTTTGTTTTTCCTGCAATAACCTTTTACAGCTGAACCAACTAATTTTACTGTGATGCTTGCATGAATAAAGTGGTTCCATGCAGAGTAATGGGAGCTAAGAGGGATTCTCAGAACAGAGAATACGAGGCAGGGATGAAGCAGATCAAAGTTTGTTTAATAGCATTATGAATATTAGCAAATCTCTTCCATGGAGTTGCCTTTTCAACATCTTTCATCCAATGTTTAACCAGAGGCAATGCTTATGGTTTCTTAAATTTAAAAGCTAGCTGGTGCTCAGTTAACAGAAAGAATGAATGGATAAAATGCCTGGTGAAACTGCGAGCACCATCTGAATGACATTTCAGAGAGCAATAAAAGGAAATAGATCCCTAAAAAGAGGAACTTTGATTTCACACTTTCAGAGAGCTGGAAGATTTCCTGACCAAATCACTTGATCGACTGTAGTATTTATTTCATGCATAATCTGAAAAGTACATTTTACCAGTATATGTAGGGTATAAAAACTAGAATTGAATAAGTGCTAATAAATCACTGAACAAGATAGTCAGTTTAGTCTCTGGAGCACACAAACTTGTAACATGAAAGCACAGGGAATACCTAAACTAGATAAACTAGATAGATAGATAGCCTGAAAAGACTAAGAGCCCTCCCCCCGACCACCATCTTGAGGGGGAGAGACGAGGCCTGGCCTGAAAAGACTAAGAGCCCTCCCCCCGACCACCATCTTGAGGGGGAGAGACGAGGCCTGGCCTGGAAAGACTATGTGTGGCCCCCCCTATATGATTAACATCTTCGAGTATATTGCTGGCTTGGTTTAATGTTGATTTTATGTATACTGTGCACTGTTTTGCAAGTTTTAATTATCTATTGCAATTTTTATCTTGTATTGTATCGTCATTGCAATTGTTGTACACCGCTGTGATCAAATGGAATAGCGGTATATAAATAAATTTTATTTATTTATTTATAAATAACATTCCTGTCAAATGGTCATCATGAGCCAGCATGGTATAGTGTTTTGAGCACTGGAGTAGGGGCTTATCTACACTAAGGATATACATTACACTTGCCCTGGTCCCAGTGTGATCTGTCCAGATGATGTACGGCTACATCCACAGAAAAAAACACTGTTTTAAGCTGTTGGTGGTGCCTCCAGTTCTCCAGAAACTCTGGTGCTTCTAGTTCTATTGGCTTTCTGGACAGCTGGATTGGGCCTGATCCAGCTGTCTAGACAGCCCATGTGGCACCATCTCCCTTGTCCTGTGCTGAGCAGAGCAAGAAAGGGAATGGATCATTTTCAGAGCTGCCATTGCCATGGCCTCACTGGCCAAGAAGTTCCCTGAAAGAGCATGACTTTCGCTGTTACTTCTGCTGAGGTCAGAACAAGGTGCCCAAACAATCAATAATAATGGGGTAGAGCAACATCCTCCTTGTTGATCAGACTCTATAGGACACCCTATTCTGAACTCAGCAGAAGTGACAGTGATGGCCAGGCTCCCACAGGGAGCTGTAGAGATAGAAGAAATCCTGTTGTGAGACCATGTGATTCTAAATGATTGTAGAACTTCAGATCTGAATGGTGGGTTAACAAGAATCCAAAGAACCTATCAAGAAGTCCATATTATTGGAGCATTCAGGGGCGGCTCTACCACAAGCAGAGTGGGGCAATTCCCTTGCATGACAAATACAAGATGCAGCCAAGGTAGTCCAGCTATTCTTGATCCCTTCACCATTTCCATCTCTATACCATTCAGGTTGAGGTTATCTGAGGGACAGTATTTTTATATTAGCTGTCTTTTATACCATCTCAGCAGAAAGGAAAGATATAAATTAAATAAATAAAATAAATCAAAAATAAACAGGAGGCTCTCCAGGGCCTAAGATGCTTCAGGGGAAGCCCCTCTCTCAATCCCACCACTTTCACCGGCACATCTAGTGGGAATGCTAATTGCTACCAGTTTTTGAAATTTTTTCACTAGGGAGGCTAGGATGTCTCCTTTCATGCTTTCTTTCATTGGCAAGTGGAAACTGTCTTATTCCAACAGGCTTTTAGGAACAGGTTGTAAAGGCTTACAACAGTAATGTTTTATTTACTTTTATCTCTTTGTTTCTTTCCCCTCTTTCTTTCTTTCTTTCATGATAGATAAGTTTAAAAGGTTTTAATTTTGTGGCTAGTTTAATTTCATTTTAACAATAACTGTTTTCTTTGTTATTTACTTATGTTTTTAATATGCTTTTATCTTATTAGTTTTAATTTTTCTAAGTTGTCTTGGGTTCCATTATTGGGAGAAAGGATGGATAACGATGATGACAGTAGTGATAATAATACTATTAACCACAAAACCAACAATGATAATAACAAATTCTATACACTGAGAATGTCAGAGGACTCAGAGAACCCATTAGCAATGCTGAGATAAAATTAAACTACTGGTCAACTCAAACTCTGTATGTAGAATGAAGTGAGATGCCAGCCTTTCCTTTGGCTTGGGCCACAAAATGTCTTGTGAAGCCCAGAAAACAGTTTTGTAAAGTAGATTAGTATTATTTCATCCATGTGGGAAATAAACAGAGGAGAAGAAAACTGAGGCTGTGACCATTGTGGCTTACCTAAGACCTCCGGCTGCTGCCACCTGATAAGTCCACAGTTAAAAAATATGACCTGTAACTTCCGGTTTACACTTTTAACCATTATATTATTTATGCCCTTTTAAAAACCTCTGTTTTGTCTCAGATTGCAACATTATTCTCAGCTAAGCCTCAATGAACACTCTGTTCTGGGCAGGTGTGCAAAGAACTTCTCTGTTAAAGAATCTAACTTTTTCACTATATATATTTACCGTACATTCATTCATTCATTCACTTAAAATACATTTAGCTAAGATGATCCAATAGTGTTTCTATGCCCAGTTAGGTAATTATCACCTTTCCATGCTGGCCTATACTTTTCTTGGCATTGTTACTTTAAAAGGCATTTAGTTCTGGCAGGATTGAGTAGTGTTTAGTTACATCATTAAAGCAATCAGCACTACAGGGAATTCTTATAATGTGTATATTATAAGAATAATTTTTATTACCTCGCGGTTCCTTTAGGGGTGTGGTTGTTACATTATAAACAAGCAGTGATAGCCCCAAGGGGGAACACATAAAAGTAACTCCTTTCAATGAGTGCTTAGATTAAAACTGACAAGGTAATTGACAAGAATGTTTTTAATAGGCAGGATTTATATCAGTCACTCAGGGGCTCCACAAATTAGGCAATCGGCTGTATGTTTACAAGTGCGTACATGTTCTAAATAACATGGTTTTAGTACTGGCAACCCATGACCATACACCCAGTATATTACTTGGTTCAATGGGCATTGCACTGTACCGGCACTTTTCCTCAGGCTAAAGCACGTAGGACAAAACCTCTCGAAGATTCCAAAAATATTTGCTGCATAATTGTTTGGCATATTATTTATGAACAATATTTCTCTCATTTTCCAAATTGTAAGTGTATTTTAAGAGTACAAACCAAATCTGCCTCAGATCAAGTAACCACTGTTTTGTCATGGAAAAAAACAACAGCCATTCCAGTTTGAATTTATATTCTACATTCAAAACATATAGCAAAAACAAACAAACAGAAACCCTCAAATCTGGCAATAGCTATATACAATAACTGTAGCTTCCTTAGATCCCACTTTGGAAGAAAGGTGGGCTATAAATGCAATAAATAAATAAATATCCAGCAATTATTTAAATATGTCTAGTAAGGTGCACTGTGACTTGCGTTTTTTCAGTTTTCCTGTCATTCTTTCAAGATGGATGCCTACAAAAAAATCAAGAACCTGTGCCTAAATTAAATAACAAATTCTTCTTCCCATCCGCTCCTCTCTCCTGCAGCAACTCTAGGAGTACTCAGCGTCTGGAGCAGTTTTTTCCATTGCATGGAAGACTCCGGTAGGATGAGAATTCATACATGCACAAATCGATTTCACCAAACTCCACTGAAAGACCATTGTTGGATAGTGCTTTAAATCATCATACTGCTTTAAATCACTCTTTGCAAGTTCCACCTTAATGGAGATCTTTTTGACAAATAAGATCTCAGGAATTTTAATCAACCGGACTTCTAGATGTGAGCCCTACTTCTCACTATCAGTTTTCTCAGTTTCCTTTTCTTTGTATATGAAGAAACAAATAGAAGTGGGCAAGTTAGTAATGATTAACTTATGTTGATTTCAATGGGTCAGCTCTGTGCATGACTTTGGATCCAACCCATGGTATGATGATATAGCTTAACCAGAGTACATTAGCAATATCTGATTTTTTTAGAAGTTTGGTTTTCATTAATAACACCTATTTAGACTGAATGGTTCACTTAATGTTAACCCTTGACCAACTATTCAAGAAACTTTTGCAGTGTAAAAGTGTATATAGTTTAAATAGCCACTGTTGTTATTAACTGCTGTCATGTCAACTGATTTATGGCAACCCCATGAATGAGAGACCTCCCCATATTATCAACAGCCCTGCTCTTGATTGAGTCCATCCATCTTGAATGCAGTCTTCCTCTTTGTCTACTGCCTTCTACCTTACCAAGCATTGTCTTCTCTAGCAAGTCATGACTTACCATAATATGGCCAAAGTACAACAGTCTCATTTAGTCATCTTGGCTTTTATGGAAAGGTCAGGCTTGATTTGCTCTAGGAGCCATTGATTTATTTTTAGTCGACAGTATCTATAGAACTCTCCAAAACACTCAATACTTAATGGTCCTGTATTTTGGAATGTTCTCAACTCCAGTGATTTGCCTAGGAGGGGCGCCGCCACAAAGAACACAACACCAAGGAATGGCCACAACTTTATTAACGCAAACTTAAAAAACAGTGTAGGGTTGGCCCAAAGCATAAGGTCATGATCTGAAAATCGAACAACACCCCGGTTGATCGATAAACCACCATATTGGGATGACCTTGGGGCTAGGGAACACAATCCCACAGCTATGTGAGGTTCAGATTGCCTGTTTTCCCTTAAGCCCCTAGTCACCGGGTAACGTAATAACGTAATGGCCCCCACAATGGCCAGAACATATGCCCTCAATGTACCCGGGTCCAAAGGACTCCCTCTCCAGTGCGCCATAGCCCTGGAAACCACTCTCAGCAGATCATGGCCTATGCTGCCGCCCCTCTGTTGTGATGAAAAACACCAACCCTAGGGAGGGAGGGTGGGGAGCCGAGCGAAAATGGCCCCGGATGCTGGGCCACGTGGCCTTAAATAGGCCAGTACCAAGGGGAGGGGCTGGGAGCGCAACTCCACCCCTCCAGCGCAGCTGACCATTCAGCTGTGCTGGAGGACCGGAAATGAGGACCATCGAGAGGTCCTCCCAGCCACCTGGAGCGGCTGGACTGGAAGTACCTCCCCTGGCCCCCTGAATCCACCAATGACGGCCCCACTAGCCCCAGCAAAGCATGCTGGGGCTCCAAGCCGCCCCAGCAATGCATGCTGGGGCGAGGCAGGCCCCACAGAGGCCCCAACGTCGGTGCATCATTCCCGGCAGCAAGCCAACTCATTGGGTAAGGCTGCCGGCTGTTTTTTCTGTGGAAGGCCCCTGAACAAGACCTTTTCTCATTGAGACTGAAACACACTGGGCTTTTTAAACCAAACAAATAAACAGTTGACCATTCCAAAACACATTTCCTTTCTATTCTATGCATCAGGACAAACAAATGTTGTGACTCATCAATTTCTTTCAAAGTGATTTGTTGTTTTTCATGATCTATACAATGAAAAGATTTGCTATAATTTATAAAGCACAGGCTGATTTTCTTTTGAAATTTTTTGATGCATTCTATTATCCAATCTGTGTTTGCAATATGATCCCTAGTGCCACTTTCTTTCCTGAACCTAGTTTGGACACCTTCCATTTTTACTCCATATTTGTAAAAGCATTTGTTGTAGAATTTTGAGCATTGCTTTACTTGCATGGGAAATTGATGCAGTAGCCCCATGCAATGGGTAAGCCTCAATGTAGTATGGAGTTGATATCACTCTATACTGCATCCAAAGAAAGGGGTTTATATTCACAAAAGTTCATGCTAAAATAATAACCAATTAAAGGCTCTTCTATATTCCTTCCCCTCTCTCCCTCCCTCCTTCCTGTTTTTTTTTTTAAACTTCCATATAGACATGTACAGAACTGTGCTGTTTGGTTGTAATCTTATGCACACGTACTTGTGAGTAAGCACAATTGAATTAAATATGATTTACTTCAGAATAGATTTTTACAGGATTACTAGTAAATAGCTATTTTATTTAGCAATGTTAAATTCTCAGCTAGACAGCCTCTTTATTATCTCTCCTACTTTTTGTGGCCTCCTAAAGCCTTAGATTGTAACTTTATATTACAGTTGATAACTTTTCTTTGTAAAATTTGGGGGATAGGGACCAATTCTGTTATATTTTGTAAAGTACTGTGTATCCAGCAGGTGATATATTAAGAACAGCACATAATATCTGCAGGTGTTGCAAATTAAATAATCACATTTACACCTCTCCTCATTTTTCCTATATAGTTTCTCCTTACAAGTAACAAACAACAAATGACCCAGCTAAAGGATCATTCTTAAAGATAAACTACTTTCTAGAAAAGTTGCTTGAGGTGTTTTTGGTAGTTGAAAAAAACGTGTTTATTAGCAGCATTTCACTTAGCATGGTTTATGTGTATCTCACTTTACAACTGTCAGCTGTCAACTGAAATGATGGGGGCTGACAAATGAGAATCTTAAAAGTTCAGCTCCTTTCAAATGTGCTAAATGAACAAGAGATGCTTAATCTAGGCTCTACTGAAACCAACAAAAAGCCCTTGTAAGTATGCAAGGTTTTATTCCCCTCTTGCATGTATACTATGCACAGAGAATTTTAAATGCTTTCCAGCCAGATACACTCTTAATTCTATGAATGAGAAAGATTTCATTTGGCAGACTTCAGGCAACAGTGAACTACAAATGGAATTCCCTTTTCAGGGGAAAATATCTGAAATTCACGCAATGTTGCCCATACAAAATGAAAATAGTCTATAAGTTATATGTTACCCTGAGATATTGTGATATAGGATATAAATATTTTAATAAAGAAATAAAACTTCTCACAGTTGTGAATTGTTTCAGGTTAAATAATGCAGCATTTCTCCATAATAACATGAAAATACTTTGACATTAAAAAATAAGCATTTTAAATAGTGCTTAAAAAGTGTAAACAGATTTCACATAAATGATTTGTATAATTAAGTACAGATATAGTTTTATACGTTTGTACTTATATTCTTTCCTTATTTTAAAAACTGAGAAATGTTCAGGTTTTCCTAAGTAATCATAAAAAGTAATAATGATTTTTTAAACTGTGCTATGTCTTATTGTTTTCTGTCTCTCTCAAACACATTTCAAACTGAATTGTTAATTGTCCTTCAAACCCATTTTCTAAGTGGGTTTTTCTATTTTTCTATTTATTCTATAAATAATTTACGTATTATGTTCAACATTTTCTTAGTATTGTCTTGCACTGTTGTGGCGTGCATTTGCTACATCAAGATATCCCCAGGAGATTGTTATTATTATTTTGAAATGAAATCTCATTTGGGTATGTAAGGAAAATAAAAACACTCCTGTTCTATTGTTTTAATTAAATACTAGACTTTTGATCCAGTATGACACTGTTGAGATGTACATTTTGAGATGCAGCAGTTGACACTCATAAAATGGCTACCTTCAGTATCTACACAGGGAAAGATAATTCTGTGGTCCATCTGTTGTTAACACTTGAATGAACTATCAGGTTGTAGTCAGATGACCTTAGCAAAATTCATATTTATTATAATTGCACCAGGCAAACTTTCTCATTGACCACTAGTGTTGAAACAATTCTCTGAATGATCTGATATACACTAGAAATCTCAATCAGGGCAACCAACTATATTTAAAGTTTCAAGTTAAATTTGGCCTGAATAAGAGATGGTTGACAAAGTAGACCATAAGGAGCACAGTTCTTTTTGTTCTTAGTTTCCATACAAGTGCCACTGTGTTTTGAGTTCTAAGTCCACTCAAATACCTTTGGACAGTGAAGTGAGAAGTCAAAGACATTCTTTTCAATTATATCCCTCACACGTAAACCATTGAGCTGATCTTGAGAGCTTGTTGAAACCAGTGTGAGTCTTTCATTGGTGGCAGCCACTTGAACAGTCTCAGTGTAAGGAACAAAGAGCCATGTAAACATTGTAAGGAGATAAAGAGTATTAGAATGATCGGGGGGGAAACTGGCCACACTACACCATCTAGATTGAGAGAAATATAATTAATTTGTTTTGTCAGTTTGGGATCAGAATTTTCAATATTCATTTTTTGTCTTCCAGATTATTGCCCTACTGTCTTTTCAGTCCAACTATATATTACTTGAGGCTGGATAATATAATATCAAGAGAGTATAAGGCATTTTCCATGCTTTGTTACATGTCAATAAAGCAAGATAACAAATTTGTTTTCTATTTGGGATTGTTTTCATTGGGGGGGGATGCACATGTGCGCCTGCTTTTAAGTCACCTGTCAAATGATGTCAACCCCATAAATTTCATAGGGTTTTCTTAGGCAAAGAAAAACTAGAGGTGGTTTTGCCAGTTCTTTCCTCGTAAATATAGCCTATAGTGCCTGGTATTCATTGGTGGTCTCCCATCCAAGCCTGACCCTGGCTAGCTTCCAAGATCATTTGGTGCCTTTAGAGTATTTAGGCCCTTGTTATCACACATCTTTCAACATATCTGTACCTCATGTATACATCATATATGTGGTTCTGCACTGCATATGTATAAGCAGTAAAATTGTGTGCACCTCCAGGCATGATCTTCTGTATGGGATCATCATCACAGCTTTGGAATCAGTTTTCCAGAAATGTCAGCCACATGACCCTGATATTGTGGTGTATCAGGAGAGTAAGGTCTAACAACTATGCAGACTGACACTTCTACTAGCATAGGTTATCTAGCTTATCTCTCCCATCTCTCTGTCATGGCTGCAGTATATCTCAAACCCTAACATCTGTCAGGCTGGAATCTTACAAAACATCTCCTTTAAAAATATCCAGGTGTTGACCATGTAGCAAAATAAAAGAAATCCACAATTCATAAGCAGCAATACCTGTTTTAGGCCAACTCTAAAGGATAAAATACATTATGCAAGGTTTTGTAGCTTCCCTGGCTTCTTCACCAGGCAAAGATGTTCAAAATCATACATGGGAAAAATTGTGACAATGTTAAAGGCACTGGCCTGCATTCTGTCTGAGATGATGTCAGAATTTGTCGAAGGTAGAAAATCTTGAGTTAATCATGTATGATTTTTAACATCTTGCCTGATGAAAAACCTCCAAAGTTTCAATAAGGTTTGTGGTTCCATAACTCCAAAACTTGGAAAACATTAGTATTTGAGTGGGAGGATATAACTCTAGTGACCATGCAGTCTGGAGGATTCTGGGATTTGTATTCCCCCAAAAGGAACATTTCTATGTTCTGTGCTGTTTGTTACCAGTACAAAGTGCCCTATAAATATTTTTGGTTTATCCTGCTCAGATGAGGCATATGTTCTGCTTCAGAAAGACTCTTTAACATTCTTTTTAATGATAGAGAGTGATGTTTTTGATTATGGGACATTTCAGTGATAATTCTATGTTTATACTTAAGTCACTAATGAGGATCATAACTCCTTTAAGTCAAGGACAAGTTACTCAATGTAATATTTGCATGGGTCAGTAGAGAGGTCAGTTGTCCCTGTGAGGAAGGATGCCTGTTTCCAATTGGCCTTGAATAACAACCTAGGCCTGGGAATGATGTGTATTTGAATTACACAGCAGGGATCCTTATAACTGATTATTTCTGCTTCTGATGATGTACTGAAGTAATGGGTGAGAAATAGAAGTTTTTCTGATCATCTTAAAAATAAAACAACAAGCAATGAAGTGTGTACTCTTCAGTAGTAATGTTTGTTTTGTCCAGCTGTGATGTTGAATACAACACATACAAGCCACTGCAGATATTCAAATTGGTTAAATCTCCCTCTGTTATAACAATAACTAACCATGGGGGATTCCTCTCCTGCCTTTACCACCCATGTTTTTCTGATCTAATTGGCCTATCTTCAAACCTCCTGAATTCCAAATATATCTATATATTTTTTAAAAAAAATAAGTAAATAGAAGAACACTTGTAAAATTCCTGACTATGCTAGAAATATGTCAAATAAGTGGTTATTGTCATATTCAAAATTATTTTTGTAAAGATGTGAACAGGCACAAATGGGAAGCCTTGACCCCCAACCTGTATAATATGTATTGAATCAGGTTTAAGACAATGTAGATAACAATAACAATTCTAGAATGTTTTCCCCGGGGTTTGTGAAGGGGAAATTATAAGGATGCTAGTGCCCAGTCCAAATCCTAAATTAAATATCTATTCCTCATTTTTTCATACTGATACAAGAATTTATTTCTTAATAAATAATAAAAATTAGTAATTATTTGTGTATTAATAAATTAGATACAACAGACTAGAATACTGAAACAACTTTTGAACAACAGTGTAATAAAAACATGTTAAAGTACATAATCTGATGATTTACTAGAATGTGCTTATTGTACCACAAAAGGTATGTTTCCAGACTTGCTAAATCAAGGCTTTTCTTTTGTATCTTTTTAAGGGTTAAAACACTTGAGAGAGAAACTTCTGTTTAACAAATGCCTCTGCATGTCTGGAGCAGCTACTTATCCATTGCAATCTCTTTACCACATTAACCCATTATTGATCTTAGACCTGACCTGACCTGTACCTAGAAGATCAGCTTCTCTGTGAATGAGAACAACTTTAATTGATTCTGTGACTAAGCTACAGCTAGACTAAAGATCAGCTTTCAAATGATTTTTTTTTTCTTTTTAATATAATCACACATGGATTTTTTTTAACAGACAATGGATCATTTTCCTTTTTCATCAGTTTTAAAAAGTAGGTTAAATGGATTCATTTTCTTGTTTATTCTGATTTTGACTCTTTCTACCTAATTATAAATTCTATATATGTAGATATATATTCTGTATGGTACATACAAGTTAATATGGAAAAGTCTTGAACAATACATTTCTTGTGGATTCTCTGAAGAAAATTCAGTTCAGTGAGTGACTTAGGGAGAAACCAAAAACATAATTGTTACAGTGATTTAACTCTTAGAGTGATTTTGGGCATGGATAATGAAATAGAAAAGGTACACATCTCTACCTTGCTAATTTTAGCATCCTCAAAACAGGAGCTAAGCAGAGCATCACAAATCAGAATGAATGAACTGCTTCTCCTCTCCACAAATAATTTGAATGCTGAACTTTACAAAGTGGATGTGTACTGAGGAGTTCTTCTCCATGTATATTTATTCACATACCATGTACCATTACAACTAAATTATTGCCACTAGAAAACCACTTCTTCATGGTGGGACTCTTAGAAATAGCTGTCATGTTGTCCAGGATCTATTATGTGGGTTCACACTCAGTTGACATGAATGGTTCCTGAGCATTTACATCTTACACTGACAATACTAAAAAGAAAAATAGTCCTTATGATCCTGTTTGATCATACCACACTTTCTTTCTATTATTTTTAAAAACTGTTTTATGCCCCTTTCATTTTACTCTGATGATATTTGTTTTCATGAACTACTTGAAAGCCTGGTTCAGAAACATAGTTGTGTTCTGAGGGTGTAGGCCAAGTCTACAAAAGCTTATGCTACAACATCTTTCAATCAGTTAATCTCAAAGGTGCCATAAGACCCCTTTGCATGTTGAAAACCTGGTGTTTTTCCAACTTGGGGATTGCAAATCATGGATTCATAAATGAACAATGGCATTTGGAGGAATCTCTTCCACATGGTTGGGGCTATAAATTGCAGCTGTTTGTACATTATATGTCACACTGCATGGGTTTGATTAGAAACCACACTCGAACATGTGAAATGAGCAGTACAGAATACTGTTTAGATTCCAGTTAGACAGTGACTTCTCAAAATTTAAGAAAGTTACTTTTTTTAGCCATGTTGGCCGGGAGATTCTGGCTGTAGGCCTTCTTTGAGCTACTTCACACTTTATATACTTAAATGCTGGTGCATTTACAATAGTGTGAAAACAGTCTTCTGCTGCTGATGCATTCCTGGTATTCTCACACACAATCTGTTTAGTTCAGCTTTATTGTTATAACAATATAACACACATTCTGAGCAAAGTATTTATGTCAATGGAAAAGCAGAAAAACATCCTTTGTATTCTGTAACTGTTCTTTATGTTTTGGTACAAAGAGTATCTATAATCAAGAATGAATGTATACATTTATCACTTGCAAAGGCAAGGCTTGACAATCTCTCCAGACTGCACTACAATCAATTCAATTTTCTAGATAAGGAACAGAATCCTATTAGTAGTCCCATCTAGAGTAGGTCTATTGAATCAATCAGATTTTCATAAATGTTGAGTCATTCAGTACGTGATTGAATAGGTCTACTCTAGTTGGGTTTATCAATAGGATTCAAGCCAAGTGCACATTATTATGGAGCCACACCAGTGGTAAAAGCTTGTTGTTGCCCATGCTTTTAGGCTACGATTCTGTAAATAATTGTTGCCCATTAATAACACTGGGAATTTCTCCTGAGGAAATGTTGCACTGTGTTGCACCAACCTTTAGTCAGAGATCTCTTCACTACACCTAATTTCAGCATTTAGACATATGATTCTCTAGATGCATTAAAAAGCTCAAACATTTATTTTTACTCAATATGATACAATTTTAAGGAATTAGAACCCTACAGAAAGAATATTGGGGGATAACCATTTACATCTGCTGCAGCGGAAACAGCAAAATCTTTTGACATTAACACATTTTATTTCTTATGAGTTCTTATAGATTCTAATTCACTTGTTGTATCTGAAGAAGTAGACTGGAATCTATGAAAGCTTAGGACAAATAAAGTGCCTCTATCTATATGCAAGAGAACTATTTCAGAGCATCAAATATTTTCATGTTTGTCTTGACTTGTTTAACAGCAATTCTTTCATGGGCCTGGAACACACTGGCCAAATAAAGGGGCTTCCAGCTGCTGTGGGATCATGGTGTTCAAACGGCACATGCCCCCAAAGCAGCCGGATGTCACTCCAAGGCCACCAAAGGTAGCCCAAAGCAACCACAAAAAAAGAGCCATTTAAATCTGGCTCCTGGTCAGCGCAGCTTAGAACCGCAGGCAGCAGCCCTCTTTGGGAGTGGGCCGTGTGGTCACTGCAGTCCTGGTGCAATGGCCGGAGCAACCAGAAGGCACTCTTTATAGTTGTGTGCTTTGCCCCATGGCATGGTTTGGAAGCTCTACAAGAATAATTGTACTGGAAAGGGGGGGTCAATTCTGTGTAAAACATTATATATATCTAGTAAACAGTGCAAATAGAATTATGAAAAAAAGACTTTCTTCAAAAACAATGCAAAAGGTGTAGGAAGCAGAACCAGATATACACTTTCTCATTTTCTCATTTTGTTTTATTTTTTTCTTTTAAAATCTGCAATTAATTATCAACCAGTTTCTATGTACTCCCCCTCCTCATAAATGTGAAGGGAATTCTCCATGTAAACTAATGAACTAAAGTGAATCCAAATAGAGACCAGCTGGCTGAATTACTTAGTAATTTTATACACATGATTGACTTTATGATCGTTCACTGAAGTAACTAGTCTTTATTCTCACAATCAGTACCAATCGGTGTGCACAGAGAATTGGAAAGGATGATTGAAATCAGGAAAATAAGGAGTGGTTGTTTGATGTTCTACCATACACTCTTGCATATTCTTTTTTTCTGAACAATCAACACTGAATTACATGCCTTTATGGACTCCAAAACAACACATTGTAAATAGCTGCCTCAGAGACATAATAAGCAATGAATGCCTAAATAATCACTACACTTAGGCCATTAACAGCATCTTACTGTGTGGTTCTTAAGCATACAAATGGTTGGGTTCGGTTCTCTTTTTTGACACATTATAACTTTTCTAAGAGGTTCCTTTGGAACCATCTGCATTTTATTTGAAGTTTTTCCTCTTATTCATGATATAACACTTTTTTGTAAGTACAGGATGCACTTGAGCAGAGAGTATACATTCACTTTCCTTTTTTAAAAAAAGTGTTATTTTAATCAGTGACACTTTTGGTCATTGTGATCTATGGCGTGTTACAGACCGGCCCTTTCCCCGCCGGATTGGGGCCTCAGCTGCCAGAACAGCAGCCTCCAAGGCCCTGATCCGCCGCTTTCCAGGCCGCGGACCTGGAAATGGGTGTCCTTGGGGCTTCATGCCCCAAGGACACCCGATGGTGACAGGGAGAAGGAGAACCTTTCTCCCTTGCGTCCCTGGCGCAGCCGTCTAAAGGCTGAGCCAGCAATGCAAACCGCAGAAGGAGCTCCGTTTCGGAGCTCCTTCTCACAGCGCGGAAAGGGCGCTCTAGGTGCTCTTGCATGGTGCAACGATGTCACAACCGCGCCGTCACATTTGGAGGTGACGTGGTGGTGACGTCATGGCGGCCCCTGTGTGGAACGGGCGCCGCCATTTTGTATGGACTCGATCCGTACTAGGGTTAGGGGCGTCCAGAAGAGACACCCCTTTCTAACCCTAGTACGGACCCAGTCCGTACTATTACGCCCGTGCAGAACGGGCCTCAGTGACCAAAATCTGATGAAATAAAACAGGGGCAGAAAAGGTGAGGGGGTCAAATGATCTAGAATTCCTAAAGGAATCTATTTGTACAACAATGTGCATACAATGTGTGTGTGCGTGCTCTACAGACGGACGCCATGGGGCGCGGTCATTACGTGTGAGGGGTGGCGCTTCCAGACGCCCCTCACCCCTCGCACGTGAGGAGGGCATCAAAATGAATGATATTTTGCAATATAATAGAGAGCTAAGAAAGATATACAGTGTTAACTTTACATCAGTTGCTTCATATTTTCCGTTCGGCAAAGGTAATGCCCACTTTCACATTCCCAGGTCTTCTGTTAAAGCTTTGGTGGTTTGCTAAAATAAGAAGTGGCTGAAGTCATTGCATCTGTGCTTCCTCTTCTTCTGAATATTTATTCATTGCAAAAAGAAGAAACCGCATATCAGGCATGAGCTAAACATGAGCTAGCAGATTTTAAAACATCTGGAAAATAAATACAGTTCAGTCTTGTGCCAAAACAATACAGTTGGTGCCAACTCAGGCATTCTGTGAAGGAAACATTCAAAAGGCCCCACCACTGGGAAGGCTGCCTCCTTTGTTTCAGCATACACACACAAATGTCCTCTGATAATGTAACCACAAAATGATAGTCTCTTAAGGCTCCCTGATACAACAAGCCAGAATTCCTATACTCCATATACAGCAGGGATCTCAGTAGGTTGATGCTGGAGAAATGCTATCAGCACTAGAGATCAATGAGAATCCTTTCAGTGTCAGCACCAATATCAGTGAGGAAGTAAATTTGTTCTAAAGTTTAGCTTGAATTTTAAAGGAACCATCCAAGATGTGGATATGGTTTAGTATCTTGGAAATGGAAATGGAATGCATGAACATGGCCATACTGGGGGCTAGTGAGTTAAAACAGACAGGAATGGGCCATTTTGAATCAAACAACTATACAGTGTTCTACTCGGGGAATGAAAAGACAGAAAGAAACAGGGTAACTTTCACACAAAGAAAAGATGTGGTAAAAGAAGTCAGAGGGTGCAATGCAAAATCAGAATGAATCATCCCAGTACGGCTTCATGAAAAACCTATGAATATCAACATAATTCAAATGTATGGACCAACCACAGAGATAGAACAGGAAGAAATTGAAAGGTTCTATGAAAGAGTTCAGGAAGCAATTGACAGCACACCAACACAGGACATCAAGCTGATCATAGGCAGCTGGAATGCCAAAGCTGGAAGCAAAGAGGAATCAAAGACAGTAGGCAGATTCAGATAAGGCAAATAAATAAATAAATAAATAAATAATGAAGCAGACAAGCAACTGATAGATTTTTGTGAAGTCAACAACCTATTCATTGCAAACACATTTTTCATACAACCAGAAAGAAGGATATACACATGGACATCACCAAATGGCTAACACAAAAAACAAATAGATTATATAATCAGTATAAAAATATGGCGAAGCTCTGAGACCAGGTGCTGACTGTGGCACAGATTACAAATCACTCATATCAAAAATAAGCATAAAACTCAAGAAGAAGAAGAAACTAATCATCTTACCAAAATATGATCTAAATAATATCTCAACAGACTAGAGAGGTTGTGACACTGTTGGCTCCTTTGAGCACATGTAGCTGTACTGTCCTAAAATAAAAAAACTTTTGGAAAGTTATACTAGCACAAATTTCTTCTACTGTAAAACAAAATGTAACTTTTTGTCTAGGCTTTTTGTTGTTGTCTATCTATTGTAAGGAAAACAGCCATTTAAAACATCGTATCGGATTTCTTATTCCCTGAGTAGGTTAGGAATGTAATTGCAAGAAACTGAAAAACAGGGAATGTACAAATAACTGATTGATGGACTAAGGTTTGGGACACTTGGTTAATGGCAAAACTTTCCGATACCCTCAGATTCTGTAATGGACAAAGGAAACCACACACCTTTTTTGAAGACTGGTCAATTTTTATTGACTACATTAACAACAACTCCCCCGACATCAGACCTCCTGCCCACCAGATTACCCTTTGGAAGGACACTCTAACTCTGAACCCACCAACCAGCAAAGCTTGAGTGACGTTATTAGAATCTTGGTTACTGATAGTACTTCTACTCAGACTGTTATTCTGCACAGCTTTTGTATGATTCTTTAAGGCCTTTTGTTATTTTTCTGTTGTTTGTTTATGTTATTGTTATATAACAAATAAAATATTCAATTAAAAATATCTCAACAGAGTTTATTGACAATATAAGGAACAAATATGCGCTACTAACATAATAGACTAAGAACCACAAGAACTATCGTTGAAAGCCAGAGACATAAAAGAAGAATGCAAAACAAAAACAAACAATATTCATTTATATACCGCTTCATACCACCTAAGCAGTGTCTAAACGGTTTACAACTTTAAGCTAATTGCCCCCAACAATCTGGGTACTCATTTTTGTGACCTCCTTGGAAGGATGCAAGCCTGAGTCAAGCTTGAGCCCTTTTGCTGGTCTTGAACTCGCAACCTTATGCAGACATACACTTTCAATGGGGAGGGTGGCTAGGGAAGAACTAAGAAAGGTTTTAAAATGTAAAGATATACAACTCAGCACAAAAGTTAGAATCATACAAACCATTGTATTCCCTAACCATGTATGGATGTGAGAGCTGGACAGTTAAGAAAGAAGATAGGAAGAAAATCAATTCATTTGAGATGTGATGCTGAAGAAGAGTGCTGAAGATTTCGTGGACAGCCAAAAGCACAAACAAATGGGTCCTAGAGCAGACGAAACAGAAATCTCCCTGGAAGCCATGATGACAAAACTGAGGCTGTCGTACTTCAGACACTTCATGAGAAGGCATGATTCATTGGGGGGGGAAAACACAATAATGCTATGAAATGTGAAGTAGAAAGAGAGGAAGGCCACATGCTAGATGGGTGGACTCTATTTAGGAGGTCACAGGAATGAGTTCACAGGAACTAAGAAGAGCAGAGGAGAACTGGGATCTTGGAGATGTCTTATCCACTGGGTTGCCATGGGTTGAAATCGACTCAAGGGCAGTTAACAACAACACTCTTGGATAAATACTTTAAACTTTCAACCAAAGCCTTCAGACTCATCAACTGCTAGTGCAGCCTTGTGCATGATCCAAAAGCTCTCTTTCCTGGAGCACTAAAGGCAAACACTTGAAACCTCAAAGAATGAACACTTAACCCACATGTTTGGGCATTCGGGTTTGGGGGATGGGGCAGTGTTTTTTGAGGGTTTATGGTTTTGATTTTGTCCCACAGAATTAAACTGTTGTTGTTGTTGTGTACCTTCAAGTCATTTCTAACACTAAGGCAACCCTATAGTGGGGTTTTCTTGGCAGTCCTGAATTGCAAATAAGATTTTCTCAAACAGATTAAATTATTCTTTCTTGCCTATGGGAACAAAATTAATATATAATTATACTCCTAGTCTTTAAACAATGTTATGGTGCTACTATACTGGTATACTTCATACAGTGGCTGGGTACATCAGCAGATGTACATGTATCATGTAGTTACTGAAGGTACATCTCCCAGTGCTACCCCACCACACAGACATACTCAGAAAGAGAAAGAGAGAGAGAAACTCACTCTGTAAGCTGTGCAGGCCCCCAACACAGCCATTTGGTAGCATTTTCAAGCCATGGATGGCTGAATCAGAAGATGTAGAATCCGTGGATAAAGAGAGCTGACTTTATGTTATGGAGGAAGTGGAAAGAGATTTTTTTTCCTGCTTCTCAAAAAAATATTATTCAGCACCATCCAATGAAATTGATTAGAAGGAAACTCGAAACCACTGATAGCTCTTCAGGGGGAGCTATCCCAGGGTTCGATCCCATCCTTCAAAGGGGTGCAGGTTTTTGGTTAGCTTCTTTAAAGTTTGGACTAAAATCCAGAGTACACTCACTGACTTAGAAGCCACCAGCTACCCTGCTCATTACTCAGTGCAAGTAAGAGGATATAGTTGTACTAGTACATGTCTTCAAGTTGCCTGTCAGTTTATGGCAATCCCATGATTTTCATAGGATTTTCCTAGGCAAGAAATGCTCACAGGTGATTTACTTCTCCAGAAATTGTATAGCTGAATTACAAAATTTTGCCACCATAGAAAGCAGTGATGGACAGTATTGATAGAGTTTAAAGCCACTTAGAAAAAAACACATGGAAATAGGTCTATCAATGATTGCCCAATAACTACATGTAGTAACAGGTTACCCAGCACTGTGTAGTATGTCTTCAAATTCCAGTTTGTGGGGAGAAACAGAAAAAAAAAACTATTGCCTTCCTATCCAGTTTTCAGTCTTCCTAGATCAATCCAGTTACCTATTGTTAGAAATGTGGTTTTCGCTATGGCCTGTTTCAGCAGGTCTTTCTTCTGTTCTTAACTCTTTTAAAATACAGGGAAAAAAAACAATCATTTAGAAAAAGTTCTTGTTCAGATAACAGTTTCTAAAATCCTCCAAATGACCATGCTAGCTAGAGGATTCTGGGAGTTGTCATTCAGAAAAGTAATTTTTGTAAGCTCTGGTGAAAGCATACAGACTCACATTCTGGCAACATTTTGCTAAATGTTAATTGTAATCTGAATAAATATTATATTTGAAATGAACAAGAAATGATGTCTAGGTTTCATTCAGGGTTTACAATTTGACTAGCTGGCAAGCACATCTTTTCATTTAATGCCATTTAAAGCCATTTGTTCATTTTCTGTGCCATTTGTTTCCTTCTTGGGGCAGACTACCTTAAAAATTAGACAGAGCTGGCCCACAATTATAAAATGAAAGCTACTTGAGCACAGTAAGCAATGTACTCTTGTAATGATTGATGACAGATGTCCAATCAGGCTCTTGTTACTGGGATATGAGCTGGGGTGGGACCAACAGAGTGGTGTGCCAAAGGCCATATGCAAAATTGAAAAGACTGAACAATTTGGATTCACAAGTTTTAGAAGAGTCTGGAGTGCGGGGGGGAGGTCACCTTTTGTAATTGCAACCTGAGAATGAATGTGGCCTCAGCAGATTACTGTAAAACTGGTTTTATTTAGATCAGAACAAAGTTTCCTGCACTTTCCAGCTCTTGTACATGTTTTTTGTCCTGTAAATATCCCTTACAGCCCTGAGGCCATGACCATCTGTCTCTCACATTGGCCAGCCTGAGCCCTTTTCCATCAGCTGCAGAAAAACTTTTCAACACATCTGGCACAGGCTTTTCACATCAGCTGCTACAAGTCTCTGCATGCAGTAACTTTGAATTCTTTCCTAACAGCGGGTACAGGTTTTGCCAGACAATTGCCTGTTAAAAACACTGTAGCTGTTACCCCAGATCTCTCACATTAGCTAAGCAGAGGTTTTACATTTCCACCTCACTAAGAACTAAGATCTTTCAGTTAAAATCAGTGGTGTAGTTCACATCAGTTTAATGAGAAGTGGAGAAGGGTTTTTGCAGGTGTAATTGCTAAATTCTGGTTTTCTGCATTTAAAAATAATTGAATGAGTAAAATGTTTGATTCAGATTTTGTTCTACCAAGCTACAACGAAAGTTGTGCCAGTTTGATTCTGGTTCAAGTTATAGTTTGATAACCTAGGTCTCATGACATTTGGCTTATTCTTTCACTTGGGGCTCAAATCCACATGCCAACCTTGGCTTCTCTGCTTTGTACATGGCAAACATATCTACCAGCACATGCTCAGTTTCTCATCTGTCCTCTTAACTGCTTTCTTAGAGGCTAAGAAATTGAACAAAACCTCATGAGTAGAGAGGACACCATTCACCACTTACAGTACTTAAGTTTTTCTGTACCACACATACACACTGCAACACAAGGCATAAAACAGCCTGCAACAATACCAAAACATATATTGTCTGAGCACCAGAAATGAGGGAATGAGAGTCAAGGGCTGGGGGGATATGAATGTTGTGTGTTTCTTTGCTAGCTGTCTTTATCTCTGGGGCAGTACAGGGAGGGGAGAAGATCTGAACTGCACACAAGTCTTGGCAGGAATCCAACCTGGCAGGAATCCCAGCGTACAAGCTAACACATAACGTCCACACTGTACAGGTTTGGATAAAACAATTTCAGGTTCTAGTTGCATCACATAAGTTGAGCAACATTGCTAAAAGCAGAGAATTCTATTAATTCTCAAGAGCACAAAGAACATAAGGGCTCAAAGAACTCAGGCAGGTTTCTTTTATGGGTTATAGTTCCCATAATCACCAAGCATGGCCAATTTTGGAAATCATCACTTTAAAAGTCCCTTTTCCCTGTTCTGAATGAAGGCTGTGCTGAACCAGAACAAAAACATCTCTAGCCCCAGACATGAGTGACATACCACCTCCCTTTCATGTTCCCCTGGAACTGGAATACAGAAATCTCTGATACTAGAAGTCATATAGAACTACAATGGCTATTTGTCACCAATAGCTGGTGTCACCAATATATAAATTTGTCACCAATATATAAACAGTCACCAATAGAGGGGAGGGCATAGGGTTACTTATGTCACTCTGAAAGAAAATGCATCCCCTAAGGAAGCATGCCTGGTAGGCATCTAAGAAAGAGCCTTCTTGGTGGCTGCTGCCAACCTGTGGAACCCTTTCCCTAGGGAGGTTCATACTGAGCTATTTGCGCTGGATGGAACTGGGTAGATCTGGATCTCCTTGCCCCAAATCTCTCTGGAAGCAAGTGCCCACTATTTACCTCAGTGTAATTTAACCCTGAATGCCATGCAGCTCCAGAGAAAGTTCTCAATTGCCAAATCAGTTAAAAAAAAGGCTTCTTTGCTGTCAATCAAATTCTCTTCCACTTTTGTCAAGGTGACGTTGCTTACACCAATTGGGCAACCAGGTGGGTGAGTTCCCCCTTCCCCCCCCTCATTTTTTTAAAAAAACAGGTGCCAGTATGCACATATTTTGTCAAATTTAAAAACCTCCAGAGTGTGTGTGTGTGTGTGGTGGATATTTGGGTCACTGCAGGTTATGGATCTTCCCTTGGCCCTGTTTTCAACCCCAAAATGCAATCTAATGCCATCTGTGCATCCTGCATCCTCCCTCCTTGCCACCCCAGAATGCCTCGTGCACATGTAATAATAATAATAATAATAATAATAATAATAATAATAATAATAAATTCCTCACCTCGGAATGCCAGAAAAGGATGCCATGCATCCTTTGCTTTCCCTCAGCTACCCCTAAATTCCTTACAGACAGTAGCAAAAGCATTCTGTATCAATTTACCAAATTGGAAAGATAAATGTTTGTAACATTCGCATGTAGCATTCGCAAAGAAAAAAAAAGCCTCCTGCAAAGTGCCCTGCTGCAAGAAGCAAGGGAATGGAAAGGGAAAGTGAACAGGCAGGCAACCACATTCTATCTATATATCTATCTACCTGTAGCAAAAAACATACGCATAGTCTGTCAAAAATAATTTTAAAAAAATAAAAAGAGAGAGAGAAAGCTGCTTGGTGTGAGAAGGAGGCTTGCTCCATCTTGTGCCCTCCCTCTGACCTACCCTGAACTTGACCCTTTGGCTCCTTCCTCCTCCTGTTCCGTTACCCAGATTGCCCTCCATAGCCCTCTTCTTCCCCCCCTATCTCCTTCATCCTCCTCCTCCTCTGTCACTCTTGCCACCCTTTCTTCAGTTCCACCATCTGCCCTCCCTCTGACCAAAATCCCTCCCCTGAACTTGACCCAATCATGATCAGGGGCAAGTTCATATTTGCCGAACCCGTTTTTTAAAAAAAGATACAGCTTTTATGGCACTTCTAAATGACCCGCCCTAAGGGGCATTTGCCCCAAAACAGGTGTGGAAGCCTCGGATTCGATTGTGGGAGATTCGGGGCAAATATGAACTCCCCATGCATAATTCGGTTCCAGATCCGGGGTAAAAGGTAGTCTGAATGGCCCCTAAGATGACTCCCTCGTTGTTTGTCTGTTGGCAAGTGAAAATTTCCCTAGTTTTCTGTGGGTTTTCTGGGCTATATGGCTGCATTCTGGAAGAATTTATTCCTGATGTTTTGCCTGCATCTATGGCTGGCATCTTCAGTAGTAGCATGGAAGTATGTGGGGTATATATATATATACACACACACGCACGCACACGCACACGTGGTTGGGAGGAAGTGATTTACATATTAATCTGTGTATTGGTCTGTTGTTGGATGGCAAGGTCACGGGTCATATCAAAATCCATAATTTTAGCCCCCCAAACTTGCCCTCGACTTATACATGAGGTTGACTTATAGTCAAGTATATATGGTATGTCACAGAACTACAAATCCCAGAATCCTATAGCATTGAGCTATGGCAGTTAAAGCAGTCTCAAGCTACATTATTTCTGTAGTGCAGACTCATGTAATTCCCAGTTATAGCAGTGTACATTCTTTCTGGGGTACTTCAGAAAGAAGTATCTGGTACCTCTTTGCATGATAACCCTGGGTTATCATATAAGTTGAAATGTTTATTTGATGAATGATAAAATGGTAACGGAAACCATCAGTCATGTAGCTATATAGACCAGCTCTGCCTATCCCACAATATGTGTCATGTGTAATTAACTAATTAATAATGTGTTTTCATACAGTGCCTACTCAACTGAATTTTGCATACCTTGATTGTAGGTGATAGCACTAGCCATTTGTTAAAATAATGTTCACTGAATATAAATGCATTAAAAGCAAATGCCATTCATTAAAATGTACTGTACACACAGAGACTTTTCATCCATAAGACTCTGAGTTAGCTTCTGGCACTGTTGGTGATGAATGGTGTGAAATGAATATCAGATTAAGATGTGAGACTGCAGAGTTGTGAAAAGATTCCCATGGCACCCTGACTGTACTGACTTTCTGCACACACTGGGGAACGACTAGCTTAAAGTCTGCCATGACATCAATTAAAATTACTGCCACATTATGAAAACAAAATTAGTTGCACTTCTGTCAATTTTATAGCTCTGCTTTGATAGAAGAATTCATTTTCATTATGAATGGATGAGGGTCCTGGAGAATTCAATGGTTACTGTGAAATAGTTGTTGCTGTACTTTAACAGCTGGGAGAGGGACTTTATAATTCACATCTATATTGAAACACATGTTACTATCAACTTTATCCCACATTTCATGAGCATTAAAGGCAAAATTCTTATCTATTTTAATTTAATTGATTGCACTTGTATTTTTCATAATTGCCATTTTGTTGAAGAGAGCAAGATATTGCAAAGAAATGTTTAATGTTGTGATAACCTCTCAAATACAAAGGTTTATTAGATTAAAACCTTACAAAGGCTAGGGATGGAGGAAATATTCATAATTATTCATTCCCATTTAAAGAAAAAAGAAAAGGGTTTCCCAACAGTCAGGAAATACCACCAAGAAGAAGAATAGTCAAGCAACAAATATTGCAGAATTTTGTCCCGGTATTCTGCAGTCAAGAAATCAGAAGACTAGGGTTTACCTGCCACCAACATTCTCCTTAAAGACCCCAGTTGTGGTTTGTGATGTTGGAAGGGGGAGTCTAGACAGGTGGGTGAAGCCTGGAGCTCCAGGTGAGTCAGCAGTGAACAAATGTATTAAAAGCAAATGCCATTCATTAAAAGGTACTATACATACAGAGACTTTTCATCCATAAAAATCTGAGGAGCTAAACAGTGGCAAAATATGCTGGCTTCCTGGCAGCTTGGGAGTGTGGCATCCACATGCCACATACCTTGACTCCATTCCCAAGCTGCTTCTTTTTGGACTGTGAAAATGCCAGATTGGGGCCACAGTCAATTTAGGTTTTGGGGGTCAATTTTTTGACCCAAATTTCTAGACTTATACATGAGTATATAGAGGGATATACCTCTTACTCTGGATCATCCAGAAAGATCCAGAGCCCTCTGTTTCTGTGGCAGGGTGGCTGTCTGGCTGGCTGTACAGGTGTCCTGCTGAGATGTCTGGCACATCCACTGCTGTTGCCAGGTGCTCACTCTGAGGTCAGAACAAGTTGCCAAGCCATATGATCTTGGCTGGGAACCTCATTCTGAACTCAGAAGCAAGCAACCCATGGTGGTGACAAATGCTCTGGGCAGCTCAGTGCGACACCGTGCAGATAGCCACTCCAACACAGAAATAGAGCACTAGGTAATGGGGAGAGATCAGGGCAACTCTGAGGCTAGGATACTATGAGCTGCCCCCAGATTATCCTGGCCAGTACAGACAATGCCTCTGTCCACATTTAAATTATGAAACATAGATCTTTGAAAGAATTATCATGTTCCAGGCACAGTGCAAGGCATTGGTAATGACCTTTAAAACCCTTCATGGCCTGGGTCCAACCTACATGCAGGATTGCCTCTTCCATATGATCCACCCTGCGCATTAAGGTCATCTGGGAAACATTTACTAAGGCCAATAAAGACCAGTCTGGCTGCAGTAACCCAGAGAACCTTCTCATGTGCCACTCCCAAACAATGGAATGGCCGTCGGAAGAGATCCGAAACATTACCAACCTTGACAGCTTTATAAAGACTGTCAAGATGGATCTCTTCCAACAGCCCTTCCTGGAATAACCCACTCGGTCTCCTGTTGACCTAGACCCCATACAGAAATTTCTATGTAGCTGCCTCTTTGTTGTTGTTTGACAGTTTGATTGTTTTAATAATTTGAATGTCAATTTATTCTTATAAGGGAATTTTAATTGTTGTATTGGTGCGGGGGATAATGGTTTTATTCTATATTGTTATATTGTTGTATTTTTACCTTTACTGTGAGCCGCCTCTATCCTGGTGGAGAGGAGGTATATAAACAAATTATTATTATTAACTAGAGAAGAACCTGATCTTCTATTTCTGATATCACCAAGCTGTTCTCCCATACAGACTTTTAAAGCCCTAGATGTTTTTCCTATATACAGTTTTTTTCTTTGTTTTTTTTGCAGGGACACATGCTAGCATAAATATGGAGCGTTACAAATTGAAAATTAATTTAGCTTGTATCTTTTTTCATTATGATCCACAAACTCAGTTATCTTGAATGTGTACTTACTGTAAACACAAGGTCCATGTGGATGATGGCCACTAGCTGTGCCTCCAGGAGGTGGTACAATTAGCCACCATGTTATGGTGAAGAGGTTGGTGTCTTTTAGGCCTAAATAAACATTTTAATTTTTTTAAAGATTATTTTGTTTTTGACAAAAGGCCACCCTAGGATTAAAAGAGTCACAAGGAAGCTAAAGTATGTTTCTAGGAACATGATTAATGAGGTTTGGTCAAAATAATTTGAGGGGTAGGGACTCAGAGGGGAGTCCTCAAAAAAAATCTTTAGGGGCAATATGTGGCCTACAAGCTGTAGTTTGACCCCCTTTTTTTGAAGACTGGTGATGTCACTAAAATTCCTAAATCTCTGTTTTATGTATTCATAATCCTTCCTCTCCCTGCACAGATATATTAAAATTCATGGCATTCTACCCTCACTAATCTGAAATGTTCAGAAAGAATTTGTCCTTCCTTTCTAATGAAAAAAAAATGGGAAAGACTTTTAGGACAATAGAATTGTGTGTTCTGAAAGCCATCATGTGCTCAAGGAATCTTGGGGTGAGATAAAAATCATTCTACATTTAAAATGAATATATTCAAAGTGGTCGCTGTAGGATTTAGCAAGGTGCTAAATGAATAACAAATACTTATTCAGTCACAGATCGGTGATCTCAGTTTTTCAAGTGATTTATGTAGCCAAAATGGCTATACCCATTCAGAAGAAGGAGATATCAGTAAACTTGGGGAATGTCTAAACTAGTTTGCAGGAATATGAAACATCAGGGGTTGGGAAGTTAAGAGATTAAAATTTATTTATTTATTTATTTATTTATTTATTTAATTGGCTTGAAAAAACTGAATGAGGACTGAGCATGCTCATTAGGCCTGGATGATGAATGAAAGGAAATAGAAATAGAATGGAATATCTTGGACGAGGGCATGACTGCACAGGAGTATTCCACACTGATACTCTTTGATGGCAGTTCCACATGTAATATAATACAAGGCATTGGGAGACAACAGGAACAATAATTCAGCCCTCTCTCAAAAAAAAATCCCTCTATTCTGGGTATACAGAATACTAAAAAAAAGAGGAATCAAAGTTAAGAAAGTGTGTACCAATAATAGCATAAGGAAGGAAGGAATCATAACACACCTCAACATTTGCCTCACCTTAGACCTATGTGTACAGACTCTGCTCGATGCGCTTAGTAAATCTGCTACTAAGAAGCCCCAAACAAGCTATTTTCTAATGGAAAATAAAAGAACTAAATCAGTAATTTTAAAAAGGTCCATAATTTTCCTTCTTTTCATATTGGTCTGAAAACCCAGTGAAATATTCTGATTTCTTGCCTGGCATTTAAAGCAAGAAATATAGGAGAGTGGGAAGTTGGATGGGGTAGGAATGGGAAGGCACAGGTCTCAACATTCAACCTAACTCTTCTGCTTTTGACTAATATTGTCAACATTCTACTTCATGAGTCTGTAATCTATATTATGCTGTCCACCAACCCTGCTGTCTTGATATTATATGTGACATCACATTACAGCAATGGCATGTGCTAATGATGGCCTTGCCACCTGATTATGCAGCATCTTTAATGAGATTTTGTACATTCATTAGCTTTGCCTATGAAAAGTTTGCAGTAGGAACAATGGCCTGAGTAACTTGGCAACATGCAACACAAATTCAGAAATGTCTAATTAATACGTAACACCACTTAATCACAATTAACAGTTTAGAGACTGGTTTGTATTTAATAACTTTTGCAGGGGAAAGCACCCCTCACTCCTGCAAAATTCTCACTCCTGGAATTATTACAATCTAGGAAATAAAAGAACAAGAAAAATATGTGGTAGCGATAGACAAAGTTGTTTCAGAAGGTTAACAAAGACTTTCCTGCTTGCACACTATTAATGTTTGCATGGTAATCTTATACAGCTAGTGTTTTCTTAATGTCCTGGGAAGTCTGATCATTGTAAATTACCTGTGACAACTCATTAATCCTCTTTTTTCCCCCTCACAAATGCATAATTAATGGTAACATTGACAATAATACACAAATTAGCTAAGTGACACTTTATGGTGTTGGTTTTGATTAACATCAGGCACCCCAAAATGACATTAATGTAATGCAGATCCCAAAAGGCAATCCGCACTCTGACCCTAGATGTACATTCTGTTTGCACCAGTGCAGAAATTAATCCCCCTCTGCATAAAGACTGGACAAAACTCTGGCCACTGGCATCATGCACAGGGCAGTCTGTTGGAAAACAAGCCACCTCAATTGCATTTGTTTAAGAAGGAAGCCACAGTGCATAGAAAACAACAGCTTAGTGTCATTTGCCATTGTCTTGTTAAGACAAAGATAAATGGCCTACCACCATGACTTGTATCAGCTGCTTCTTTGCTCACTTCCATTATTTGCTCGTTTATGGACTATCATTTCATTTTGAAAGATATAGAGACTCATGGAAAAATACCATTATTAATAGGTTTTTCGTCTGGTTTTAGATCAGTTTCATGATATGCTTTTAAAAGAATAAAGCAATGGATGTTTGAATATATGTTTGCTGCTGGTATTTAACATTAGCAGGAATCTTTGTACATGTTTGAAATATATCCATTTTGCCATGTACTGCTCTTAGATTAAAAATGCCCTAACTAATGGGAATTGGTTAAGTTACTTATTTCAGAATATCTTCATAAATAACATCTAAGTACAAATCTATATTATCATTACTGCATAAATAAATCAAGAACATTTAGGTCAAAGTATTGTTTCAAAATGATCCTTGCTATCTCTCCTGATTTTCATAAATCTTCCTCTCATAGCTTGTAATGGAATATATATTTTAAATGGAGACCACTATATTATTCTGAAGGGAGGGGATATTACTGCAAAACTGCCAGGCTTATGTAGACAAACAGAATCTGCCTGAAACACTAAAAGACTGATCTAGTGGAGAAGCTAAGATCTGCTTGAGCTGACATCTATGTATCTGAATCGATTTTATCTTATAAAAATACTGCCGATAGGACTCAATAAAAGCATTCAACAGATTGCTTTCACTATTAACAGCATTTAAAAGTTTCCCGTTCCCATAAATATTGCACAGAGTTAACAGTCTCCTTATGTTATGATACCTTGATTAACTGAATACTTTTATGGGAGAAAGGAGTGAGAATGTATTTTCAAGGAGTTTTATAAAATGAGAGGGAGTGGGTTGGGAATTTCCCCCAAAAAATAAATAAATAAAATAACACATCAAATGAACTGAACCATGTAAAAAATGAAAAGTGTAGGTTGAACACTAACATAAATAATTAACATGCCAACTTTAATGGGAATACAGCAGTATTTTTAACAGCAGAATAAATCACATGTTGTTTATCACTTGCCTTTTAAAAATGAAGAATAAGAAGTACCATAGATTTTTATCTTTAGGTTAATAACTTGAAATATATTTCCTAAATTAAGTAATTAAAAACAACTATTTTCATCATTGTGCTGCTTCACTTTCCATTTTAAAGCACTCTGGAATTTAAAAGGCTACAGGGAGTCCCACACAGGCTGTATTTTCACTCAAACTAATCCAGTTTTAAATCTACATCACTGCAATAAATGATTTTTATTATTTGAGCAAAATAAAATGTCACATTTCAAAGGTATTTTAGTCTAATTCATATCTCCAAACTGGCTAAGATATGCAGACAATAAAACTGAATGGCACTTTGTATATAGGTATACAAACAGGTCACGTGAAAGTAAGAGAAATATCTTTATATAGCCATTGTAACAGAGGGTCATTCAAAATGTCATTTATACCCTTCTGAACTTGTAAAAGAGAGTTTGGCTGGGTTTCTACATTACAAATGGCTCTGCTTAGCATACCCTTTATCACAAAGTGGGAATCTAATATCATTTTAGGGATGGTGAATATTACTGTCTTAGGTTGCCCATGTTATTAAAATTCTCTCAACTGGCACCAGCTTCCAAAAAGCAATTTGGGAAATATTTTTATTGATATGATTTGTTTCATTATTTTAAGTGATATTCAATAATCCTAATGATTATAGATAGCAAATGGATAGCAGAGCTGAGTGATTTTACTCTATGGTTGTGTAAATGTGCATATACATGTGTGTATCTAAAATGGTACATATATAAGAACAAAATAATCATCCTAGCAGACTGATTCATAACATTTTGGCTATTTCTCAGGGAAGCTGTGCATTCCATAAGAAAAACTTCATCCAAAGATGTTAACTATAGTGCCTTTAAATATAAAATCTGAAAATATGCCTGATGGGTAGACATTTACACTGACGAATTTTACATTAGCCTGATGAATATAAAAAACCCAAAGCCACAATGCAATTGTGTCATGTGTTTCCTTTACTTTCAACTTAAATGAGTTTTCTCAGCTGAAAAAGGGCTACATGCATTGATGCAGTATGGATTTGATCACTTTTGTTTCCCTTTTCCCCTACCTCATCCTAAGATAGGAATCAAAACAGTTAGCTATAAGTACAGATTACCAACTGGAGCAAATAGGATGGTGCCACAACATATAGAAACTTTCAGGCTGCTATCCAGGCACATTTCCCAGGCAGTAAGTTTGACTAAACACACTGGGATTTCCAAGCAAATATGCATAGTATTATGCTGTGATTCTAGTTTTCCATATAACACTATCTATGCTTTATTCTCACTAAGTATGTGTTACTTTATGCAGCATTTCCAGAAAATTAAGCCCTCATTAAAGAATCCATCTTTTCAGGTGCAATGATTGAACACTGGAATAGTTTTGGAAAGGTATGCTGAGGAGGATATAACTAAAATCCATTCTTTAAAACAACACACACAAATAATTTTACCTGTTCATCTGTTTCTCCCAATGTATTGCAATGAACATAGTGCTCCAGCAACAGAATTGATGGGCCATTTAGATTGCAAAATCAAATACAATGTATATTCAAGTATATAATGTATCTCTGAAATGATTTTGGAACATTACTTAGTAAGGGTAGGATTGTGACTGAACACTCTTCTGCAATATGTGGACAATAATTACAGAGTAATATCACAGTGATTTTAAGGGACATCTTAATGTTCAGATGCACTAAAAATATAGGAAGCAGATAATGTTAGCTGTTGAGTCACTCATTTCAACTGGTTAAGCTTTGATTTTTTAAAATATCTGTTTGAAACTTTTAATTTCACTTTACTCTGCCAATATTGTACCCCTGTTTGCAATAACACAGCACATCACACCTTAAATGGCATCTAGTTATTTTTCAAATGTTCAAGAGATTTATGATGGACAAAAGAAAAATTCCTATTTCACCTATTAGGTGAAAAATTATATTTTTAAGGACATTAAAATTTACATTGAATTGCCTTCTCTATTTTTATTTTAAGAGTCAGGAAACCACATCTCTTGTTTTCATCCCTTATGAAAACAGAGTTGCGAACTCTTCGGTTTCCGTTTTCACATGCTAGTCAGTCAGGCTACTGGGATTGGTTGAAAATTTGTGTACAAGTGCCAAAAGTGATTGTAAACTAAAGCTTTATTTTGAGAGATCTTAACCAAACACAGATTCACATAAATAGACTGCACTGGGTTGCCATATGACCTTTCAAGACAGAAAATCCTCACGAATCCATGCCTCTGCCCTGTTTTCTGGCAAAAGGACACCAACACTTACCATCTCACTGCTTCTTTTCAAAATCTCACGGCTGATAAATCTCACTGCTTATTTTCAAAGTAAAGCATCACATATGCAATAAATTGTTAAGGAATTCCAAAAAGGCTTCTGCCCACCCCAGTGTCAAGCTCATACTAAAAGAATTTGACAGCAATACTAGCTTATCATTTCAAAAACTATAATAATATGATTATAAGTGATTAGTCATTACTAGAATATTTTTCAGTTTGATATAGGATTATCTGCCTACCATGTCTCCCACCTTCTTTGACTTAGACATGACAAAAGTAACTGTGCCAATTGATTATTCCAGTGTCCAGCCAGCTACAGTAAAGCCAAAACAAAAAACAATGTTTTTGTAACAAACTTAGAAACAGCCATACTAAACTTGTTTTCTTCTTCACACTGTAAGTAGTTTGTTCTAGAGCCTCCCTCTGAATCACATAGAAAAAAAGACTGTTCAAATTGTGCTAGTATAGAAATCTCCCTCTCCATACTATAATAACATTTCCTTCTGTTACAGAAGACCATGCTCTATGACGCTTATGAGAATTTTGCTTGATGGTCAATTTCAGGACCGATGTTTTGTGGTATGAGATAAAACCAAGGAAACATTCTGAACATCTATAAAATCGGTGTGTAAAGCAGAGGTAAATTTCTTAAAGCTTATCTGTAAGAGATCCAATATTAAAGAACAAATTTGGAAAGGTTCTGGGGAAATCATAGGAATCCAAGGGAGAAAAGGAAAATAACGAATGCTTAGAATGCAGGCTTACAAATGCACTGATGAAAAACCCACCATCCTGTCACAAATTACATCTTAGCTACTGTATGATATGTATAAACTCTGTCACAACTAATAACACTCTACTTTCATCAGGTTAGTATTAACATCTAAAACTATGCAGTGTTTACTGTAATGAAGTAATGCAATATATAGATAGCATATGGTTTCGTGCTTTGTTTATATTGTCGGGGAGGGGGGAATGAAAGGATCATTTGGACTAAAGAGCACTAGTTGTACTTCTGAGTGCAATTGGTGGGCTATATAATAGTATTTTAGATACTGTTAATGACAGTCTCAAGAAAGCTCTCTTTCTCTCTCTCACACACACAACTATAGAAACAATATAGAATGACAATAACACACTAGGTAGAAAGATTAACGTGCCACTAGGGGACAGTAGAAAGTCACAAAATGTGATTCTGTTGTAGAAATCAGAACAAAAGGCCTTCCTTTGTCAAGAAAAAAAATAATAATAATGAAATAAAAATTGCAAATATGCATTTGTTAAATCAAATTTCCCAACCACTGAGGAGTTTTCAATTTTGCATAAGCAAATCTGTAAAATGTTTGTGGGAGTCTCTTTAGATATTTCAGCAGAGCGTTTTTCAAAACATGCATGAGCCTATTGTCTTTACAAAGGGTAGATTCAGTATATTTTACTGTCAAATGATTTCCCAAAAAATGAAGCTTCACAGAGATGAAACTCCCCACAGGAACACATTTCTTCAGTTTTATCACCAAATAACTAAAGCTCTTAACATAAGTTTTTTGCTTGTGAAGAAAACAGGGAG
>NC_056522.1:326246082-326308914 GCF_019175285.1 Sceloporus undulatus | reverse complement strand
GTGGCGGGCGGCCGCGGCGGCAGCAACAAAAGCCAGGGGCCAGGCGGCAGGCCTCCGCGGGCCGCATCCGGCCTGCAGGCCGGAGGTTGCCGACCCCTAGTCTAAGCTCTCCAGGAAAGGCATTCTAGAGCCAGGGAGCAGCCACCAGGAAGACCCTCTCCCATATTCCCTCTGCATGTACCTATGAGGATGAGGGAACAGAGAGAAGGGCTTTAAGATCTCAAAACTCATGTAGACTCATCTGTGGACATATATCCTGTCACATATTGAAACAGGCATAGGTCCTCCCTTCCTCTTTCTGGAAGATTGAAGTTTCTTTGCCTTATACCTGTTACTCTGTGTCTAGACAGATGTGCCATTTGGGATCCAAAGTTTTCAAAGACCAGTTTTATCTTTTAGTCAAATCAAAATTCATACAGTCATCCCTCCATATCCACAGATATTTTTATCCATGGATTCAAGCATTCATGGCTTGAAAATACTCAAAAACATATAAATTCCAAAAAGCAAATCTTGATTTTGCCATTTTATATGAGGGACACCATTATAGTATGCCATTGTATTTAATAGGATTTAGCATCCATTCTGTCCATGGGAGGTCCTGGAACCAAACCCCAGCAGATAACAACGGCTCACTGTATTCCCTTAAGTTAGTCCTTAAGTATTCGACTAACAAGAAATTATTGCAGGATTATAAGTAGCATTTTATAATTTTTAGGTTATTTATTTACATATTCAGACCAGTAGTGCATACATATATACACTCCCCTTTGGGAGGAACATGGACTTCTCCATCTAGGAATCTATTGAAACAGAAATTTTATACAATATTGATACATAGTCATCTGTTACACATTGTTAACAGGCATCTCTATACCTTTATCTGTATACCAAAATAGAGGCATCTGTTATATTGCTTTCTATAACAGGCACTGCATTAAAGTGCAGTATCTAACAGCTTAAGTATTGCCATTGTTTCTGTGTATGATATTCATCTTAGGAATAGCACAGTAGGCAGATGTTATGTACAGCCATATGTGCAGCAGTGGAAGCTGTTCCAAACTGCTTACATTTTCTCTGTTTTGTTCCACTTTTATACTATTATGTAGACCCTCCTTTTCCTTGCCTCCACCTATTAGCTTACTTGGATGGCTATCTCATATTTTACATCAGCATCAATTTTAGATAGGACTTTTGCTGGCCTTTTGTTATTCACCAATAAGGTAGGACTGATAATAACCCCTGTGTTCAAGATCACCAATCATCCAACTGGAAACGAGATTTTACAGATTTTTCAACATGCCACCAATCACATCTGCATCTTTAGATATGTCTAACTGCATCATGTATGACAAGCAAGATTAAGGACTATTGTACCAACAAAGTACATGTGACCAACTTTTCATTTCCCCCCTCTTTCTCTCCTGTGTTTGCCTTACATTAATTTACCTTACAGTTTCTAAATACAGTGTTACCCCGGGATACGAATGCGCCGCCTTACGAAATTTCCGGGTTACGAAAAAATCCAATTGAAAAAAACTGTTCCGGGTTACCAAGGTTATTTCGGGTTACGAAAGAAATTTTGGTGCTTTTCGGCGCTTTTTCGCACCAAATCGCGGCTTTTCCCCATTAGCGCCTATGGGGTTTCGGCTTGCGAAAGCCTTTCGGGTTACGAAAGCGGCGGCGGAATGAATTATTTTCGTAACCCGGGGTAACACTGTACCAAGAACTCACTTCATTCCATGTTATTGATTACCACATTCCTCTGACAGGTATGGGAGACATAATCCTTCTTAAGCACAAGTTATAGTTTCATGTATGTAGGTCCAATCAAAGCTACCTCTTCCCCATCCATTGGTGAGAACAGATGGTTTGGGGTCAAGATGGCTGAGGAACAGCAATGGAAAGTTGTACTATGAGCGGCTTCTCATGGGGTATGGTTTCCCAATCTGGGACGTGAGGTAGCTTACAACAGCTAAAACAGATACAACTAATTTTTTTACACCACGTAAAAGTTAAAAATATAATTAAATCATCAATAAAATTAAAAATAGTTAAAAGAAAAAAATTAAAAAGAGCAACAATTATAAACAATGTAGCACATGAAAAGACTAATTATGTTATCCTATCTCAGCAACTAACCATTACCCCCGAGTCAAATTTGTTAACCAACGCTGATTACAACAGAAAACAAAATAAGCATTACACATTTTAAACTCACTTAAATTATAGTACCCTCTTGACTAAGAAAATAAAATAGTCTGTTTCTCTTTTCCTGATATGAAGAACATTTAGTTTGAATATATGTTCTAAGTAATATGCTGAATGGATAAATCCAATATATACAGAGAAACGGGAAAATAATGCCTGTAGCATTACAATAGTAGGCTAAACATGCTACATGGGACAAAAACCAGCTTTACTAATACAAATGTTTCTTTTTAAAATTCACTTTAAAAGTATCTTAACCTGCAAGTCATTCATCTGCATTTTTGTCCATAAATACAACAACATACCAAAAATTACATATGTCTGCATAAAGTTCCCTAATGTATCCCATAACCTAACTGTAATTCTGAATCTGAACTAGAGTAGTAGCCCCATTGAATCTACTGAATTTCTATAAATTTCAATTTTCCATTTAGCACACTCAATTTTGTGGATTTACTCTTGTTAGTTCTAGCGATTGTATCCAGAGTGGAATGTATATGATTCTTGAATAATATAGCTTTGAGGTAGCTTTTGGAGAACAATGCTGTGAACAGCATACGGTAATTTGGTAATTACATTCAGGCATATTTTAGCTAGATTTCTTAAAGCAATGTAATTCTAGTGTGAAATTTAACCTCCTAACAAATTAACTCACCATGTAGAAGGTTCTATAGGGGAAAACTCACATACATAAACTTTCTTTCAAGCACTGCAGTAAAAATAAACAAATACATGATTGCAGCTAGAGACAAAACTCAACTAGGATCTGTGGGACCTATATGTGCATATGTATACATATAATTTCTCCCCTTCTCATCTTTTTTTTAATACACATACATTTTTTCATTTCCACTCCCCACTTCAGTCATTGTTACATATGTGGAAGAAAAATGGACCAGGGCAAAAACATATCCTTGACATTTTCCAGTACCTTCTATTTTGGAATATGTAGGAGAAAGACCTAGATTAAATTTGCACTGAGGCCAGGCCTTCTGAATGTACAGTGAGAGATTTTGTCTTATGATATATGCAGGGTGAGATGACACATTTTATATTTGGAAGTCTTTTAAAGTACCTCTTTGATAAGTACAACTATAATTAGTGGTGGGGTGAATAGCCTAAAAATTGAAAGCTTCAAACGCTGGGTGTTTGGAATCTGTCCCTCTGGATCCATTTCAGATTTCCAGCATTGGTGTCCATGAAAAAAGACAAATTATGAAAAGTGGGGGAGGGCTTCATTGATGAGTAAAGTCCAGACAGAGGCCAGAATCCAGTTGTTGCACTGTGCTAGCAGTTGTTTTTTCTCACAGTGTTGTGCAGCAATGGCAGGGGGAGCAAACAAAATTTGCTGTCTCTGACTACTCTGTTCTCTGATGTCTGCCTTCCTTCATTGCCACACAGATAGGGTTGCCAGGTCTGGATTATCAATGCCTTAAGATTTCAGTGTCAAAACCTGAGACCCTTGTGATGTCATGGCAGAAAGGCCCTAGTGATGCTACAAGGGGGCAGGCCCTGGCGATGGTTAAGCATGATACCTTGAGCATCAACCACAGTACCATGGAGCAGCATGTCATTAAAATTAAAAATACCATACCTAACAAGTGAGGAGTGTGTGTGTGTGCATGTGTGTGTGTGCGCGCACTTTTTCAAGACAGTGACATTGCCTCAAAATTCCTCCTCCCTGCCCTGAACAAGGTGTCAGTAGGGTTGGAGTTACCCAGTTCAGTAACTCATGGTGTCACACACACCCTCATAGAATCATGGAATCATAGAGTTGGAAGAGACCACAAGGGCCATCCAGTCCAACTCCCTGCTGTGCAAGAAATCTCAATCAAAGCATCCCCGACAGATGGCCATCCAGCCTCTGTTTAAAGACCTCTAAGGAAGGAGACTCCATTACACTTCGAGGAAGGAGTGTGTTCCACTGTCAAACAGCCCTTACTGTCAGGAAGTTCCTCCTAATGTTAAAGTGGAATCCCTTTTGCTGTAGCTTGCATCCATTGTTCTGGTTCCTAGTCTCTGGAGCAGCCAAAAACAAGCTAGCTACCTCCTCAATGTGACATCCCTTCAAGTATTTAAACAGAGCTATCATATCACCTCTTAACGTTCTGTTCTGCAGGCTAAACATCCCCAGCTCTCTAAGTTGTTCCTCATAGGGCATGGTTTCCAGACCCTTCACCATTTTAGTCACCCTCCTTTGGATACGCTCCAGTTTCTCAACCCTCTCCACCAACCTCATCACATACCACACCATACAGAATCCTTGGTAAAACAAAAATTGTACTAATGTATGGGATAGAGGATATATCACTCAGCAGTACTATACGTGAAAAGGATCTTGGGATTATTGTTGGTCATAAATTCAACATGACACAGTACAATGATGCTACAGCAAAGAAGGCAAATAATATTTTAGACTGCATCAACAGAACCAACATTTCTAAACTGAGGGAAGTAATATTCCATACTGGCCAAGCCTCACCTGGAATCCTGTGTCCACTTCTGGGCACCTCATTTTCTGAAGGATATAGACAAGTTGGAGCAGGTTCAGAGAAGGGCAACAAGGATGATAATAGTTATGGAGAACAGAACATATGAGGAAAGGTTGAAGGAGCTGGGCTTATTCAGCGTGGTGAAGAGAAGACTGAAGGGTGACATGATTGCACTCCATAAATACCTTAAGGGCTGTCACAGAGAGCAGAGGTCAGGCCTGTTACCTGCTGCCCCAGAGAGAAGGATCAAATCAAATGGTTCATAGTATCATGATGGTAGATTTTGATCGAATATTAGAAGGAACTTCTTGATAGTTAGAGTGGTTTGACATGAAACCTAGTTTCTAAAGAGGTGGTGGGGTTTCGTTCTCTGAACATCTGAGAAAAAAAAAAAGGAAGGACAGTTGGGGATGGTATAGCTAGAGATCCTACACTGAGCAGGGAGTTGGACTGGATGGCCCATACAACCCCTTCCAGTTCTATGATTCCATGATCTTAAAAGCCAACTACTAGATCAGGTGATGGATGTCCATTCAGCTGGTGACTGGAGTGCAAGAAGAATAACATTTCTACCTCCCTCGTGCCAGCAAGCAAGCCTGAGACCATCAGAAGCAAGACCGCATCTTACTTTCTTGTCACAGCCTCTCTCACTGGTGGGAGAGGGTAGAAAGAGCCTCCTCCTTGCACCCCAAACACCAACTGAAGAGACCTCCTTCACCCCCATCCAGTGGCTGGCTCTTCAGGTAGACTGGAATAGCTGTGTCAGGGGATACTGCTTAGTTACCTTAACTAAGGCACAGTGCAGATGGATGGCTCCATGCCACCCATCTCTCCCCATCATCGGTGCCACAGCAGCTGCACCGTGCAGCACCTATGCACTGCCAAAAAGAAGCCACTCTAAGCGGCTTCTTTTTTGTGGCGCTGTAAAGGGGAAAGGGTACCGCCATGACACCACTTCCTGGAAGTGACATCCTCCCCTTATAATTGTTCAGACACTGTCCTCCATTGTCTAATCTAAATTCAATCTTTCTATCTTCTTTCTTATCTACAATCATACTAACAAAGTTCACTACATACATGCGGCTTCCACCACCTTAGATCGTAATTGCTGTCTACTCTCTTGTATCCAGTTATCCCATTTCCCTAACACTCAAGATATCTCTCAGGTATTATGCATATCCAAAAAAAAAAAGATGTAAGTAATAGCATCAAAAAGGAAGAGTTATCTTACAAATCGAAATAAAGGAAATATATTTGGATAACCATTAGTTACTTCCTTAACCCCTATTATCCCTCTGATCCAATCAAACAGGTTGTGTTTCTAAATCTGAGTTACAAATTGTTGCTCATTCACGAGATTAGTCCTGAAACTTGATTCCAAAATTTATATCATTCTGACCTACTTATACAAAAAGTTTCAGTATAAAATCAGAAGATCTCCCCATTTCCTTTTGATATAACCTACAACTCTGTCCCATTCTCTGTCCCAACTCTGGTATTGCCTCTCCAGAGTTATTAGCCATCTCATTAGAAATTTTATCCATCTGTAACAAATCATACAAATAGTTAGTCCATTCTTCAAGTAAAGGTACATCTTTCATTTTCGTTTTTTTACACGTACAGAATCTTTGCCGCTGTTAATATGTATCTCAATATTTTTCCGCATTTTTTCTCTAGGCAATCATCAAACATATTAAGCAATATAATTTCCAGGGATCTTTGTAAATAAATTCCAAGAATAGTGTTTATTTCATCTATTATGATTTTCCAAAATCTTTTAGTTACCTCACAAGACCACCAGCAATGAAAATAAGATCCTGGTGCAGATCCATATTTCCAACAAAGGATACTTATATCCTTATATATTTTTGATAATTTTATTGATGTTAAATACTACCTCAGATATATTTTAAGCCAATTTTCTTTCAGATTTTGCACGGCTGTAAAATTTAAATTTCTAATCCAAGCTTTTTCCCATTGATCTAGATTGATTGTATGGCTCACATCTTTAGCCCATTTAATCATTATTTCTTGACTACCTCTTCTTCAGTGTCCCAAAATAGTAATTTTTATATATCTTTCCCATCAAACCTCTTTTATATTCTTCCACATTCAGAATTTCTTCCAATTCTGATTTTTTTTCTTTACAGCTCCCCATTATTTTATGTCTATGCATGTTCTCTCTTGGATTTGCCAATATTCAAACCAATTTAGATTGAAACCCTCTTATCAGTGTTTTTAAAACAAATTTGTTAACTTGCATCTTTGATATAAATTTTAGCCAATTGATCCTTATAAATATTCTCGATTCTTTTAATGAAATTAGGTCCTACCTTCATCATTTCTAAAAAATTTAAGATTGTATCCCATCTCACTGAGTCAAAAGCTTTTTGTAAATTTAAAAAGACTAAACCTGCTTGTCTTTTGTTGTGTCTATTGTAATATTCCAGGATATTTAAAACATATCATATGTTATCTTTAAGTTGTCTGGGAGAAATCCTTTTTGATCATCACTAATGATATCTTTCAGACAAACCTTTAATCTATTGGCTAATATTGAGGCATATATTTTATAGTCAGCATTTAATAAAGAAATTGATCTATAATTAGCTGGATCTTCTTCTTCTTTACTTTCTTTCAGGATTAATGTAATATTAGCCTCTTCTGGAAGTGACATCCTGACACTGTGCAGCGGTGACGTCATCATGGCAGCCGCCGTGTGGACAGGAGGCCGCCATGATGACAGAGTCTGTACAGACTAGGGTTCCAGAGCATGCAGTTGGTGTGCGCTCCAGAACCCTAGAATCTTCACGGGCATGCCACTCCCTCCCCATCAGTACCAGGCCTAAGTAAATGATTCAGGATTCTAGCAAAAAAGTTTAATTTAATGTGATCCCTGTTTAGGTCAGTGTAACTGCTGGGGTCCAACAACCACTATCAGCAACTCAAACGAGTCCTGGGGTTAAATCAGACCCTTGTAGCAGAGCTGGCAATTTCCAGAAGCTGAAGCGTGGCTCCAAAGTCCAATTGGGATGACAGCAACTGGATGTCTTCCAGGAACTGCAGCAATGCAGGAACCTCCGGGGACACACAGCAAACCGATGCTGTAGCTTGTTCTGATAAACCACCAGAGAAACAAAGTCCCCAAAGTGCTCTTTATTTACAGTGCTATAATACAAAACCAGATCTCTAAAACTCCAAAACATACCAATCCAACTCCTGCTTCAAACCCACAAACTATCCCTTGCAACCCCTGGGTTTATATAGTCTCCAGACCATGTGGTCTCCCAAACCCAGTGAGTTCAGGTGTGTAACCATGTCATGTATCTCCTGTGCAATCCAGACACATGTTTCATCATCCATGGCTACGTGCACTTGGACACTGAAGTGTCCTTGAGCCAATGAGCTTCAGCTGTGCTGATCAGCCTTGCCACTCTGCTGAATGCTCATGGCCAAACACACACACATCAAGCATTTCCCTGTGTGCTGTGTTTTAACCCTTCAAATCCCTGACAGTTTATGCCACAGAATAAGGAAAAGTCCCACCTAAAGAATATAAAAGCATGTAAGCTGGCTAGGGGCCATGAAGACCATAAAGGCCCCATCCTGTCTGACCTTGGAACCTAAGCAGGATCAGCCTTGGTGGAGACCACCAATAAATGCTTTAGGCTATATTTCAGAGGAAGGACTGGTAAAACCGCTTTTAAGTATTCTTTGCCTAAGAAAACACCATGATGTTCATCAGGTTGCCATATGTTGACAAGCAACTTAAAGGCACCTATACACACAGAAGCCTGCTATGCCTGTCATTTTCTCTCCAGCCCATTGACGGTAGCGAGGGGGTTTAGCCAATATCCTGGTAGGAATGCAAGGCTACAAAGAAAGTCTGAACTTAATTATGACATTAAATTAAAGTGAAGGGCTAAAAATAAGATTAATGAATCATTGGTTGGCCTAAGATGTGACAATAAAGGCAGCCAGCCATTGTTAATATTTGGAAGACAGAGCAAAGTACAAAGGAGAATTTAGAAGGCAGCTAAAATTGACATATATTAAGTGTGAAACAAAAAAGTACTGCCACAGGACAGAAAAGAACACAAGAAGTGGGGCCATTTCTTCAAGAAAAAAACAAAAAAAAAATAGTCTTTGCTTACAAACATATTTCCTAAATTGAAATGTTTCAGTGGATAGTTGGTTATACTGTCCTGTGCCTACATTTATTTCCTTAGCAGAGGTTTTCACTTTGTTTAATGACTTTGTTTAGCACAAAGGATTCTAAGGCCTGATCCAGACCGGCACTTTGCACTTAGGGTTTCCTGGAGGCAGAGTGACTGCACACCCCACAACCCTACTATGTGGCGGTGGCATAACAAATGCGGCACCCCGTGTACACGGGCGCCACCATTGTGATGTAAGCACTGTGCGACACACTCATGACATCACTGTGGTGTCACACAAAGAACCCTGAAATTCAAGGTTCTTTTTGCTCTGCAGTGGCAGCACACCATTTGGGGGCTGCACCGTCCCTGAGGAGCAAAAATGAGCACCAGCAGACCACCATTTCTTGGCAGTCTGTCCCATGCCTAAAGCAGCTACTATTAAATGCTATTATACAGGCATACAAGCCCTCTTCTCCAGCAACAAATTCTGGCATGTGAACACATATCTCTTCAGTTTCTTAGGAAGATAAGAAAGGATGAGAATGAAAGTCCTGAGTAATATTCACTTTAACTAAGGTCCAAAACACGCATTAATTATCCAGCTTGAGACTGCTTTAACTGCCCTAGCTCAATGTCATTTTGTGAAACACATAGCCTTCACTGTCAGATAGGGTTGCCATATCCCGCCCCCCGGCGGGACAGTCCCGGTTTGGGCGGAGCTCCAGCCGCGGAGACGCTCCCTCCCGGGCCCCAGCGAGGCCTTTGAGGCGCCTCCGCGGTCGGAGCTCTGGCCGTGGGGGCCTCCAAGGCCTCCGCGAGGCCAGGGAGGAGGAGGAGGCCGCTTCCCACCGCGGCCATTGCCGCGATGAGGAACAGCCTCCGCCTCTTTCCCGGCCTGGGAGCCGGCCTAGGCTCCCTCTCAGGCCGGGAGGAGGGGGAGGCTGCTTGGCACCGCGGCAATCGCCGCGATGCCAAGCGGCCCCCGTTCCTCCTCCCGGCTTGGGAGCCGGCCTAGGCATCCTCCGAAGCTGGGAGGAGGAGGAGGAGGACAGGGTTTGAAAATGTAGGACTTTTTTTTTTAATTTCCTAGCCAGGAAATTTAAAATAAAAAGTCCTACATTTTCAAACCTGGTCCTACATTTGTCCCGGTTCGGAGGTCCTCCATTATGGCAACCCTACTGTCAGAGAGCTCTGGTGCCAAAATAAACCACAATTCCCAGGATTCCCTAGCACTGAGCCAGGGCAGTTAAAGTGGTTTCAGATTATTTCTGCAGTGTCTTTTGGACCTAGGAAGAAATTATTGTTATCTACAACTTTCCCCCTTCCCTACTGTCATTCCCTTCTCCTTTTGACCATCCATTAAGAACCCAAGCCCTTCCTCCATTCCATCTGCCTTGGTCCAGGCCTCGGAGGTAGAGAAGAACTGCTGGACCTGATCCCCTTCCCCACCACCTCTCCCTTCTCCTTTTGTGCCATGTCTTTTTAGATTGTAAGCCTGCGGGCAGGGAACCGTCTAACTAAAAGTTTATATGTACAGCGCTGTGTAAATTTACAGCGCTTTATAAACAAAGGTTAATAATAATAATAATAATAATAATAATAATAATAATAATATTTAAAGTGCATGACTTACAGCAGAAAGATCCAAATTTAAATCCCTGCTTAGTCATGGAATTTACTATGTGACTTAGTCATGGAATTTACTGTGTGACTACCACTCGCTCTCAGCAACCTACCTTACAAGGTTGATGTGGAGATTTAAAGGGAAAGAGAAAGCATGCAAACCAAGAGAGCCAGTATGGTAGAATGGTTTGAGTGCTGGATTATGACTCTGGAGACCAGGGTTTGATTCCCTGCTTGGCATTATTATTATCACCATTATCATTTTCATTTCACCCTCTTTGAACTCCTTTGTTAGAAAGTAAAACAATCAGGTTTTTAAAACAGTTTAAACAGCTTTGCAAATCAGTTTCAGTGGTTGGCAAAACTGTCTTTGGGCAGTGGCTATCCTGGCTGGGTAGTTCCTGGAGTTTATATAGCACTATTAATTTACATGGTGCTTTACAGGTTCAGTTATGAAAAACAGTGGGTCCTTCCAGAGGTGTACAGAAGCCATAGATACCTGCCAGATGACTTTGGGCGAGTCACACACTCTCAGGCACAGAAAACACATTAGGGTCACCATCAGTCAGAAATGAGTTGAAGGCACATTGCACATGGGGTGTAAATGGGGAGGGGGGATAAACGAAAGTGCCAATTCTATGTGCTTGCTGTGTTTCCCTTCGTACGAATATCCTTGTACTTCTCAACATAAAGAGTTTCTCCATTTTCTTCACTCTTACAGTTGCTGTCCTCCCCCCTCTCATCGAGTTTACCTGATGGAAGTAAATGGCATTCCTCTCTTACACACATTTAATACAGGGTTTGTCTGCACAGGCCAATTTAACATGGTCTCTCTGGCCTCACATCATTTTGTTTGGACAACACAGGCCAAAATCCCAGGATTGTGCTTGATCTTGGCAGACTGGACATGAATCCAATTTGACCGCTGGTTTGCCATGGAATTTCCTGGAAACTCTGCAGCAAACTCTGGCTATTTAAACAATTTGACTTGAAAGTATCTTACAAGGACATGAGACTCAACTTGAGGCTTGACGTGGGGTAAAAGACTTGAATACAGCATTGCCCAAAGAGATGACAAGAAGAGATCTTCCCCTTCTTGTGGCCACTGAGATGCCCTCCCAGAGACAATAGGGTTGCAACCAATACCTTTAATTAATTTTTATAACAAAATAAATAATGAAGAGACCAAAGAAAAAAACAAGAAAACCAAAGATATGTTTCCCATTTAAATACTGATAACATCTCCTTTACATCTATTCCAACCCAAGTTGCTTGTGACTGCATCAATTATTCAGAAAGCAAATGTTCACAATTAACATATTGTTTGGTTTAATTATTCCGATAAATACAAAACATAACCATCTCATTTGACAATTGTGACTTTATTATAATATGGACAATGCACATCATTAAAGGTTTCTCTGCCTGTATTTAATGCCATCCCATTTTAGTCTTAGGTGAACAGAAAACAATTGCTAGATTTGATACCGCATCTGATTGATATTTCCAGGGTGTGAAAACTTCCACCACGAGATTAGGCTGATATTGCATATTCAAACACATACAATGATACATTTGTCATTGCTATTGACCTTTATCTCTCCAGTTTCCTGACAACCTTCTACAGTTATTGACATTACAAATACCAGCGACAACGTGCAGGGCAAAGTATAACCTTTCATTTACCTTCATGTCCCTCAAATGACTTGCAAAGGTAGTTTCAACAAAAGCTGCAAACAATGATACTGTTGATTCCCCCCCCCCCCTTAACTTGCTAAAATGTTTTCCATTTTTCTCTTGTTCTCTGAAAATCATGCCAATAACTCACTACAAAGAAAACGATTTCAAATGAATACAGGTAATTAGAAGTGTCAAGAAATCAGCAGAGAGTAGGGTGTCTGCCATCATTTCTCTGGAAAGAGTGCCAGATTCCCTTTCAAAAAGATCTTTGTCATTTTTTTTTTAATAGAAGGTAATTAATGTAGACTACAGTAAAGTGTACGGGATCCCCATCACTTGTCTTTCTTTCCTTAGAAAGGGGTCCATAAAGATGTTTTGATTTCCAGAAACAATCTTCTGAGGTTATTCAAAAATGAGTTTTAATTACTGTAATAGTCCTTTTTTGTCTTTTCATTCTTCTGAAAAAATAAAAAGAAGAAAAAGAAAGAAAATAAAATAGAAAGGGCACATTTATAAGAGTGACAAAAGTAAGCCTCCCCCCTTCCTCAATTTTTCTTTTTGTTAGGAAAGTGCCATGCTAAGTAGTTTGGTTCAGAACTGAGACAGGATGATGTGGCACAATGAAGAAATCTGATCAAGAGAAAAGAAGCTCTCATCATGGATCCTATCAACTGGTAGCTCAGGTAATAAGTGCATTCTAAAAATGATTTTAAAAGCCACAATACTTCTGTTACAGTAATTACATACTTTCACCATTATTTGCAAATCTGATTGCATCTATTTTACCCACGACAGTAACAGAACTGATTATTTTTTTTAAATAAAAAACCATGCTTGTGGGAAATAAACAAAAACATCTTCAACAATGTATGAAATGGGACTCCTTTGAAGACTATTTATCGTGGGAAATGCATGCTGCTTTTCAGAAATACTTGAGTAATGCTGAAAAGGAGTTGCTTTCCCATGGCTGACCAGAGTTGAAAAGTTAACTCAAGTAAGGAATCAGAAGACCACCTGGGGCAAGCAACTCTGGCATAGCTTGGTACCTCATATAAAAGATATGGGCAGAGTGTGGTCCTTCAGACGTTGTTAGATTACTATTTCCAGCATTTCTCACCATTAGCTATACTGGCTAGGGGTGGAGGGAGCCACTGTTCAGCAACATTTTGACCATCCCTGCCACCTTCCATTCATAGGGCTGACAAACAAGCTAAGGAGCAACACATGCTGTGTCCAAGGTCTTACTCATGCTCAATGGGTTCTTAGAACTTTAGTCATTCTCTGCCCCATGAAGAAATTTGTGAAGAATTAAAAAGAGAACTAAGATGAAACATGCTAGAGGCACATACATTAGACATGCTCTGGAGACAGTGGATAGCCAGGCATGGCTCTCCCTTTCTTATATACCATTTAATGATGCTAAATTGGGGGGGGGGGGGGTTAGGACAGCAAAAGGGAAGTACTCTTTCACACAGTGCATAATTCAACTGTGGAATTCACTTCCGCAGATGTAATAGTGGCCACCATCTCAGACAGCTTGAGGGGATTGGAGGAATCCATGGGTGATAAGGCTATCTTACTAGTTACAATAGTTGTATATTATTTTTTGTATTTATCTTCCACTGTATTTGACTCCAATATTGAGTCAGTATGGGTTCCTATTTTAATGGCATGAAAATATGAGTGGGATGATGTTATTGTGCTCATGGCATGCAAGTTAGTTAGGGATGGAAAGAATATTTGAAAATATTTAAGATATTGTTGCAAAACATTTTTTCTTTTTTTACATTTTATTGTTTTTTTAAAACAACATATAAAATACATACATTGAAAAACAAGCAACAAGACCCACAAAACAAACCAACAAACAGATAGACAAACATAGTACTTCCATACAGTCTGTCAGACTAAATAGGTTGTTTGACTGTAATGCTAACTTTTCCTCTACCATTATTCTTTACATCTTACAACTATGCTTTCTAATACTGTATGTCCCATTGTGTTGCCTCCTTTAAAGTCAAACCACAAAACAGTTCCTTCAAATCAAGTAGAGAGCTTGCATTCTTATTTTCTTTATAGCACTGACTTCTTATGTCTGACCTTTTCTGTTCTTCCCTTTGTTAAAAGAAAAAGAAAAATTACTAATGCTAATAAAAGTAGTCATATTATCAGTTTTCTGCGATCTTAAATTCCCTTGCTGTCATTGAAAATATGTTTCTTGAGTGTCAGGAAAACCTAACAAGGAAAACGCTGGGCTGATGAGAATCTTGCAGTTCAGGACATAATCTGCACACAAACAAACAAAAAAAAATCCATAGAAAATAGCATTCTACATATAATAAATAAATAAATAAAATGCATAGAAAATAGCATTCTACACATGAAACATGTAAAACAATGCAAAACAAGCAAGCAAACAAACAAACAAAAAAAAACCTTCTGCCTGGATAGAAATCCTGTTTTCTGTATATAGTTTTTAAAAAATCCTTTGTGTGACTTTTGCACAGAATAAACCCCAAAATAAGAACAGTCTTTGAAAACTGTGGCTGTTTGTCCCCACTACCCTCCTAACACACACCCCCAATATCACAAAATTGGGAGGCAGAACCATAAAACTGGACAATAGTGAAACTTGAAGTCAGATCACATGCGGGGGGGGGGGGGGGGTATTGGGGATGAAAAATGTACCCATATCCTGCTGGGCCAGAGCAATAGGATACTTCCTGGAGTGGTGAGAATGTCACATCAGAACCAATCCATTATGTGGTCAACAGTGAATGAAGTCCTATGCTGCTTTGCCTCCTGGACTTCCTTCTTTTGAAATGTAGAGAAAAATCCCTCCAGGGACAGTATGGGCCTGTATAGTTAATACATAGTATTAATGCATCCAGGGAGTAGTCAGTATATTTTTATGTTAAAGGGTGGGTCAGCTATCCTTAAAGAAGTGTCTATGCAACCTTCTCCCCACAAATAAGTATTGTGTTTCTGTCTTTGGACAAATGTGTTGTGGGCAGCTATAGGATCTATGTGAAGCTGTTGAGGGTGGTCATTGTGGATTTAGAATAGAGTATCAACTCTATGTAGATAACACTCAGCTCTATTTCTTGGGCCCTGTCTGCTGCTTGGAGTATTCTGCAAAGTCCTCCATTCTGAAGCCAGGCAGCTTACCATATAAGCTCTGAGGTCAGAATGAGGTGCCCGCGATGGTTACATGGCTGTGAGTGGTGGCAGTAGCAGATGCGCCAGGTGACTCAGCAGGACATGTTTCAAACAGCTGTCCTATTTCAGAATGGAATGAAGTGACTTATTAAAATCAGGAGTAAGAATGGTAAAACTCAGTTCTGGTGCTGAGTAGGATGGATGTCTTCTGATCTGTTTGCACCAGAACCAGGCTTTGGGTTATGCATCTTCCAGTCTCCCTGCTGAGGGAACAGGGGAAAACCATTATATTTGGCCTGTCCAAGACAGGGCCTCTGTTACATGTGAGACCATGCAGTATACTTAGATGTAGCAGTTAGCGGGATGATAGTTAATCCACTGAAATTAAGAAAAATTGAAATAAAGTGGCTCTTGGGTCTGGAAATAGATAATCAAGCTTCCTTGAGTTGGGTTGCACTCTCCCTACTGAAGGTGACCTTGGATTTTTGTCTGCCAAGTGATACAAATAAACTCAGTTGCAAAGAGAATGTATCTCCAGTTACTCGTTTTACTGCTTTTATAATTTTGTCTTTATTTTGTTAGATTTAGCAACTGGTGTAGACCAAGATCCAGCTTTCAGTCACTCCTCTGTGACCTTTGATATCAAGTCTATATCAAAAAGGGATGTCTTAGGCAAGTAGCCCAAACAGGGGCTCCTCAGCGTAGGAAACCAGCTGGATAGCTCAGCATGGGAGAAGCCCCAAGTACTCAGCCATGATGAGATCTCTCAAGATCAGAATCAGCATAATCCCTAGAATATGGAAAAGGTGGTAATAAACTGGACTGGGAAATTGCTTGCATTCAGCAAACAAAGGGAGGTTCCTTCTGGGAACAAAACTCTTTTCATTTGAGAACATTTATGTCAGTTGTCTGGTCATTATTACATATTGCACCCCATTCTTCTCCCCTGCTTAAGTCCATCAACTCCTGAAATACTGCCCTTAGGTCTCATTTCTGGGTATAAATATGAGTGCCTCTGCACTAGCAAATTGATCTAGCTTGAAACAGGGCAGAACCAGTTTTGACTCAGTAGCTAGCCAACCCAGGTTCCACAGGCAGCTACTGAGCCACTTTCAATCTGGCTGTCTCAAAATCAGAGCTATGCTTCAAGATCGGTAGAGTATTATTTCTTAGCAACTCACTACTACCTACTACCTTTGCTTTGTTAGTTCTTGTGTGTGTGAAAGTGTGTGCTTGTGTGAACTCCCCTTTTAAAATAAACTACATTAATGTGGAAATTGCCTCTGGAGTTCTCTGCATTTGGAACCGTTATACAAAGACCAAGAACTTACCCTGGCCATCTTGCTACTAAATTATTGAGCTAAATTAATTTCCCCATTGAATACCATTTGTGGGTGCCCTGTTAGGACTCCCTGCAATTTTGGTAACACAGTATTTATTGTACATTGTTCTTGTTGTAAAGTGCTTTGGGATTTTTAAAAATGAAAAACTGCATAAAAGGGTCTTAAATAAATAAATATTGTACTGTATCAGTTTATTTATAGCTCACATTTCTCCATAGCTGTCTTAAGGCAGTTAAATATGGAAGCAGATATTTCTTTTATGTTATTTTATGTTTCTACTTGCTCAAGAGTCAGTGTGGTGGACCAAGGTTGAAGACCTTGTTGGACCAAGGTTCTGGAGACCAGGGCGTGAAACAGATGGGTGGCTTACTTAATTTTAATGAGTAACAGTAATGAATAACAATATTATAGCCTCTGAAAGAAAGAAGCAAACCAATAGAAAACAGAATATTTATCTTTCATATAGAATATGTCTCTCCAAAATATATTGTAGGCTATTCTGTAAAACATATTATTCCACCCTCCCCCCTCACACACACACACAGACATGTGTGTGCGTTTTGGTTGGCCTGGAAATTTTCCTTTGCTATCAATTCATATCCATGAAACACCCCTGCTACTTTCTACATCATCATCATAATTGCTACGCACTGTATTGAATACGTCTCATTTAATGTTATATCAATATGTCTGACCTCACAATAAATATTGCCATCCTTGCTCTTTAAATGGTGAGCATGGGTATTTGGGTCAATGGCCTATTAATAGGGGCCAACTGTGTTCATAAATTTTTAATTACTTTTTGTTGTTTCACACATTTTTCTGGCAGACAAAGTACTGCCTCTTCAGAGTGTGAATTAACTTAGACTATGTCCAGCTATGCATATGAGAAGAAATGACAGTATGGGGTAGGTGTGAGCAACTACCTTGCTTGTTCCACCTGGCAGGCTTTACTTCAGTAGCTGTCCATTCATGGAATTGGAATCTCTCAGTTTGGTAGGAAGAAGAGCATTTGAGTGGTGATAGTCTGCAAAATACAGTTTTTGTTGGCAACAAGCAAATCAGATAGCCAGTATGTTATGACCTTACATATGGTTTGTTAGGGCATTATTTTTTAATATGGTCACTAACATTAGCATATTCAACATACGCAGCAATGCAGGAAAAAGTGTTCTTCAATGTTTTGCAACATTTTCAAATAGATTCAAACAAGTCTTCCATGCACCAGCTTTGAACAGAAGATCTGAAAAGGAACTGATGGAGTTGTTGGTTTGCAGACATGAATTGCATTGCAATTACAGGTATACCTGAGTTAACAAAGTTGATATGTTCCTGGGCAATACTTCTTTAACAGAAATTTGGTACCAGAGGCAGAAATAACATGGAAAAATATTCCTGTATCATCAAAAAGAATAACAATTCAACATGATTCAGCAGTTTTTTTTTTTAAACCAACAACTTTCAAAACACAATATGAACATGTGAAATAAAACAGGTCATGGAAGCCTTGCCTAAATAAAGAAAAATATTTTGAACTATCAGGAAAACATCTGAAAACTCCTAAAATACATCCAGTGATATGTTTGTTTTTCTTTTACCACCCTCCACCTTTCTTATGATTTCTATTCAGGTGGCTGCACTGAATAGATCTATTACTGGAGTTAGCTGGTGAGGCAGGCTTACCTGCTCTCTTCTTTTCTCTATTTTGCTGTTCATACATATTTTCTGGGGGCAGATGCTGTATACTTTGCCAATTGTAGGCAGGCACATGCTACTACTTTACAATTGCCTAGAGCAGAGAACCACTTTCTCCCAGCTCGAGATTTATTTTACAGTATTGTGTTCTGCAGACATGCCACTGCATGTCTGGATGGAAAATCTACAATCACTTTTGGTTCTCCTCCTCATGTTTTTCAGCCACTGTAGTCCTACTTGCTATTGATACTAAAGGTAAGATCATATGAAAGTTTCTTTATAACATTATTGTACAAGGAATGTAAAGTTTGGAGTAATCTATTCTGAAATATGACCCAAGACCTCTCCTTACATCCTTGGTCCAGTCATCCCCTCAGAGTCAAACTGTACAGAGGACCCTTGTTATACACTGGGGTTTGGTTCCATGATCCCCCGTGGATAACAAAATCCATGGATGCTCAAGTCCCATTAAATATAATGACATAGCAAAATGGTGTCCCTTCTAAAAAAATGCAAAATCAAGGTTTGATATTTGAAATTTATACTTTTTTTGAACATTTTCAAACCATGGATGCTTGAATCTGTGTATAAAAAATCCGGATATAAGAAGGGCCAGCTGTACTGTGTTGTACCAGTACATACAAATGTCATTGAATTCTCTTTCCACTTCTTTACAATGGTTTGTCTCATTGCCACTGGCAGGAAAGAGATAAGGCTCTTGCCAGATAAGACTCTTGCATCTGCACTGCAGAAATAATCCAGTCTGACACCTCTTTGTCATGGCTCGATGCAATGGAATTCTGCGAACTCTGGTTTTGTGAGATATTCAGCCTTCTCTGTTAAAGAGCTCTGGTGCCACAACAAATTATAATTCGCAGAATTCTATAGCACTGAGCCATGACAGTTAAAGTGGTGTCAAACTGGATTATTTCTGCAGTGCAGATGCTACCTCAGAGAAAATGACACCTCTGATTGGACAGGTGAAGGAACAAATAGATTATTATTCTTTTGAGACTCTGTGGTTGGCCTCAAATATAACAAGATTAGAGAGGTACAGCCAATATTGTATAGTTATTTATTGCCAGAATCAGTATATAATATACAAGAGATAATATATACATTCCCATTCCCCCCCCCCCAAAAAAAAATCATTATTGTAACAGGTACTGTATATATTTGTATTTCTATAATAGTTAATCATTATAAATGTTATAAATATTTGATTAATTTTTTTCCAAATAAAAACAGATTTTATTAGATGGAACCATTGCAATTTGGGGGGAAAGGAAAAAAGAATCAAACCATAAAAGTATGAGTGACTTAGGACAGAGAACTAAATAATTTCTACAAGGTGGAGAAACATGTAATTTAAGAGAAATTAACCTGAAAAGCTGTCCTTCTTGATGGCATCATTTTGCCAGCCAGAAATTAACTCTTTCTGCAATAATCACCACATCAGGAACTCAGGCACCTCAAGACAGGGATGTTATGCAAGCCCCCTATTTGAATTTTACACAAGATCTATTGTGATATTTTTGTTGCTCTCATGGAGCACATGGAACTGCCTTATATTAAGTAAGAGCACTGCTTTATCTAGCCCACTATTATCAACTCTGACTGGCAGCGGCCCTCCAGAATAACAGACAGAAGTCTTTTCCAATCCTATATGGAGATCTCTAGAACTGCTTGGTGGCCTCTCATCTAAGAATAGTCCTAACTCCAACTGGGTTTCAAAATCAGGAGATAGGAATAAATATACTGTAATAAATAATAAAACTTTTATTTATATCCAGCTTTTTTATATATATCCCCTCTTAAAAAAGGATTAAACTAGTTAAGATTAAAAATTACATGAATAAACAATTAAAAACACATTAACAATGGGCGGAACCAAACATAGTCCATAATAAGTCCATGGTCTATGGGAATGGTTGCTATATGGCCGAGTACTTCATTCCAGAAAGGCCTGCTGGAAGAGATCTGTCTTGACAGCTTTCTTGAAGCTGTCTAAGTTGGTAATTTGACAGATCTCATCTGGCAGGCCATTCCATAGGCTGGGAGCGGTTGCAGAAAAAGCCCTCTGGGAGGTTGCGGTTAATCTGGTCTTTAAAGGCTGCAATAAGTTTCTCTCAGAGGATCTAAGTGTACAGGGCGGATTATATGGAAGTAGGGGATATCTTCAATAAGTTGGAGCCAAGCCATGTAGGGCTTTAAAGGTATGACCAACACCTTGTACTGTGCCCTGAAACCAATGGGCAGCCAGTGAAGTGATTTCAAAATCGGTGTTATCCAGTCACTCCTAGTTGTTCCGGTGACCAACCTGGATGCCATATTCTGTATCACTTGGAGTTTCTAGACTAGGCACAAGGGTAGCCTCAATCCACAGGAAGTGTTCAGAGTGGTATGATATTTCCAGGAAGCTAACAGTGGAAGCAAGGAATAAGCTCATACCAATGAGCTTGACCTCTGATGTTGTATACGTTTAATAGCCTCCCCCCCTAATGTCTGTACAATCAGTGCATACATCAGCAGTGAAAGATACTTAGCATATACCACTGTGCATTCTGAGTCATCCACATGACCTGTAATCCCACATATTTTCCATATCATGAGAAAGTCTTTGGGCACACAGCTGTATGCAAAAGCTCAACTTTTGCACAGATTTGTACTGTACATGTGGATGCTGCTGGGTTTGGGTGTGCCTTCAAGTCACCTGTTGACTTATCGAGACCCCATGAATTCCACTGGGCTTTCTTAGGCAAGGAATATTTCAGGTGTTGTTTTGCCAGTTCCTTCTTCTACAACAGTAATTCTCAATCTGTGGGGTGGAACCTATGTGGGAGGGGCGTGAAAGTTTCTCAAGGTCCTGATCCCTCCACCTTCTGTTCTTCCCAAACTTTTTTATGTTTAAAATTTACACATACATTGAGTTAAATATTGAATTTACTTAAATGAAACTTCTAATTTGAATGATGTTATTTCCTTATATAATGTTAAAATCAGTGTTGTATTTAGGTTTTTAATCCAGGTCTCAAGCCAAGTCTCAAGCCTCTGCTTTCAGGTTGCAAGTTGAGTCTCAATCCTTCCAAGATACTTTCAGGTCAAGTCTCAAGCCAAGTCTCATGTCTGGGAGATAACTTGAACAGGTAAAAAAACAGAAGTAGTGTGTGCTTCTCAAAGGAAAACAGCAACATGTTAGACAAAAGGGTTGAGGTCTGTTTGGCAGCCTGTCCCCACTATACATTAGAGGAGCATTCTAAAGCTTTTCAAAAGATTTAGAAGGATCCTTCCACCTCAAGTCTGTTACCTAACACATTTGCTGTTCCCCCAAAATGCATCCTGCACACTCTGGTGGCAGCAAAGAGACAAAGCTAATAATAATAATAATAATAATAATAATAATAATAATAATAATAATAATTATTATTATTATTATTATTATTATTATTATTATTATTATTATTTATATCCCGCCCTTCCAAAAAGATCAGGGCGGCATACAATAATGCAACAAGTGCAAACAAATACAGGTTAAAAGCATACAACATCAATAATATACAATCTAAAAACAATAGCAAAGGCCCCGATAGCCCATCCTCATGGCCACGGAAGAGGAGGGAGGCCCACAGGATATTTAGTCGGGGAATGCCTGCTTAAATAGGAAGGTTTTGAGATCCTTCCTAAATTGGGCCAGGGTGGTGGATGAGCGGAGCTCTATGGGCAGCGTATTCCAAAGGGCTGGGGCAGCTGTGGTAAAGGCCCTTCTAGAAGTGGAAGCTAGCCTAGCCCCAGGCACCTTCAGTAGTTGCTGCCCAGATGTTCTGAGGGTGCGAGGCGGATTGTACGGGGAGAGGTGGTCCTTTAGGAATCCTGGACCCAAGCCATTTAGGGCTTTATAGGTAATAACCAACGCCTTATATTGAGCTCGGAAGCGAATGGGCAGCCAGTGGAGATCTTTAAGCACAGGTGTTATGTGGCTGGTCCTGGATACGCCAGTGACCAGCCGGGCTGCCATATTCTGTACCATTTGAAGCTTCCGAGTTTGGTATAAGGGTTGCCCCATGTAGAGTACATTGCAGAAGTCCAATCTCGAAGTTACCAGAGCATGTACAACAGTTTCTAGGTCCCTCCGGTCCAGGTATGGGCGCAGCTGGCGGATCAGCCGAAGCTGGTAACAAGTGCTCTTGACCATCGCATTCACCTGAGCAGTCAGGTGGAGCGACGAGTCAAGAAGCACCCCCAGACTGCGCACGGAGTCCTTCACAGGGAGCGTGACCCCGTTCAGGACAGGTGGAACCACCGCCATTCCTGGACCGGGGGAACCTATCACTAGTACCTCCGTTTTCTCTGGATTTAGTTTGAGTCGGTTTTTCCTCATCCAGCCCATTACTGACTCCAGACAGGCCACGAGAGGAGAGACGCCATCCCCAGTCACTGCATCAGTCGGAGACATAGAGAAAATAATTTGGGTGTCATCAGCGTACTGATAACCCCGCGCCCCATGTCTCCGGATGATCTCTCCCAGCGGTTTCATGTAAATGTTAAATAGCATGGGAGACAGAATGGCTCCTTGAGGGACCCCAGTTTTAAGGGTCCGCTCACTGGAGCACACGTCTCCCAGCTGCACCATCTGGGACCTCCCGGAGAGGTAGGAACGGAACCACTGGAGCGCAGTGCCCCCGATTCCCACCTCAGCCAGGCGCCCCAGAAGGATACCATGGTCTATGGTATCGAAAGCCGCTGAGATGTCCAAGAGCACCAACAGGGACACGCTTCCCCTGTCGACGCTCAGACGGAGATCATCGACCAAGGCGACCATGGCCGTCTCAACCCCGTGACCCGCCCGGAAGCCAGTTTGAAATGGGTCCAGATAATCAGTTTCGTCCAAGACCGTCTGAAGCTGGATCGCAACCGCCCTCTCGATCACCTTCCCCAAGAATGGAAGCAGCGAAACAGGCCGATAATTATTATGTACCAGGGGGTCGAGGGAGGGCTTCTTTAGGATCGGTTTTACAATGGCCAATTTTAGATCCGATGGAAATCGCCCATCCCTCAAAGAGGTGTTAATTATCCGGTGTAACAAGGACGTTACCACCGGTCCCCCCTGGGCCGCTAACCAAGAGGGGCAGGGATCAAGAGAGCAGGTTGTTTTCCGAACACTTCGGAGGATCTTGTCCACATCCTCGGTACTCACCAACTCAAACTGATCCAGTATAACATAGTCCGCAGAGGCTCTGGACACTTCTACCCTAGGCTCTGCCATAATATCGGCGTTCAGACCTTCGCTTATACGAGAAGTTTTATCCACGAAAAAGTCATTAAACAAGTCACAGCAGGCCTTAGAAGGTTCAAGGATCTGGTTCAGGGCAGGAGGGAGCTGAGTTAGCTCCCTGACCACCCTGAACAACTCTGCTGGACGTGACTCTGCGGACGCAATACGAGCACCATAGAACGAATTCTTTGTTGCTCGTATTGCCTCTCCGTAGTCCTTTAACAGTCGGTCTAGGAGAGTCTTGTCGTCTAAGCAAAGGTGTTTCCGCCAACGGTACTCTAGCCGTCGCAGAACCCGCTTCCTCGCCCGGAGATCTTCCGTATACCAGGGCTTACGATTGGAAGCGGGCCTGAGAGGACGCTTGGGAGCGATTCTGTGTATAGCCCCAGAAAGACCGGTATTCCAAATACCGGTAAGGGCATCAACAGAGTCGCCGTCATCTCCAACCGTGAGCCCCTCTAAGGCTTCCTGGAACCTCTCAGGTTCCATTAGCCTTCGAGGGTGGACCATCCTAACTGGTCCACCACCCCCGGGGGGGATCTGGGTAGAAGCCTTGATTTTCACCTCTACCAGGAAATGATCCGTCCATGACAAGGGGGAAATATTAGCAATTTCCGCCCACGGATTTTCCGCATCCGAACAGAAGACCAAATCGAGCGTATTACCCGCGCAATGCGTGGGACCCTGTATCAGCTGGGACAGGCCCATGGCCGCCATGGTCTCCATGAATTCCCGAGCCGCACCGGATGGAACATAGCTGGCCGTGAGGGAGATGTTGAAATCGCCCAGGACAAGAAGCCTGGGCGTCTCCAACATCAGCTCAGCGACCAGCTGTGTCAGCTCGTTAAGGGAGTCCGCTAATGCACGGGGTGGCCGATACACCAACAGAATCCCTAGACTGTCCCTAGCCTTTAGGGTCAGGTAAATACACTCGATATAGGAGGTCTGTCGGATGTGGTTCCTGGTGAGGGACACGGTGTTCCTGTGTACCAAGGCCACACACCCCCCGCCCACCTAACCTGCGCTGGTCCTTCACCGAGAACCCAGCAGGCAGGGCCTGAGCCCACACAGCATCCCCTTCAGACCCCAGCCAGGTCTCGGTAATGCAAGCCAGGTCACACTTAGAGTCCTCCAGGAGATCCTGAAGGATGTGGGCTTTGTTGTTAATAGACCTGGCATTGCATAGGAGCAGCGACAGGGTTTGTGGCACAGCTGGAGAGACCCTCAGGTCCTTTAGGTTGGGAGGGGGACAGGAAGGCGGGATAGATATGATGCATCTATCTCGTCTTCCCCTGGAACGCAAGTCCCTCCTCCCACCGCCATACCTCCCCCTGCCCCACACAACCTCAATTGGAGCCCCGCCCTCCAAGGTGTCATCCCCAGCCCAGGCATCCCCCGCATCCCTAACCTCCCCCCAACCCTCTATGGCGACTGATGGAGCAGAGGGCAGCCACTGCAGGCATCCTCATGCTCCCCAGGCTAACCCAAGCCTCCCACGCGCTGATGGGAGCTGCGCAGCTGCGCAGCTCCGCAACTGCGATGTTCCCCAAGTCCGTGGGCGGCACTTCCGGGGCGGTGCGCAGATGCGCACCTCCGAAACCCCGGGAGGAGGCCGCCCGGCAAAGGGGTGCAGTCCTGGCGTCAGCGGCAGCAGCGGCAGCAGCGGCGGTGTCCCGGCGTGGAGGCAGCAGGGGGCGTGTCGGGAGGGTCCGGTTACCCAGCTTTTATCCCCGCCGCTCTCACCTGGCGGGGCTCCTCCCAACTTCCCCCCAGATGGTCCTTAAAGGGCCCTCACGCTCACACTGGCCGCCAAGCGCCAAGGCCAGGAGAGTCCAGGTCCCAAAGGGGATGTTCCCCAAGTCCGTGGGCGGCACTCCCGGGGCGGTGCGCAGATGCGCACCTCCGAAACCCCGGGAGGAGGCCGCCCGGCAAAGGGGTGCAGTCCTGGCGTCAGCGGCAGCAGCGGCAGCAGCGGCGGTGTCCCGTGACAGCCAGTTGGTGACTAAAAATATACAAGTCGCATCGAGCCAGTCAAGTCCAAGTAGAGTCATTGAAGCAAATGGAGTCTGACTTGAATCTGAGTCTATCTACTTGACTCTACATCACTGATTAAAATAAGAATATACATGAACGTGCACACAAAATAAAGAAAATATTTTTATTTATATAATAGTCCATATAGGGGTATGACGCCTGTATGTAGATGTAAAGATGAGTCCCAAGGGTACCTCTGCTCTAAAATATGGCTTATAGCACCTGCTGTTCATTGAAGGTTCCCCATCCAAATACTTCTCATGGCTGACTCAGCTTCCAGGATCAGAAGGGATCTGATGCCTTGGGGGGGGGGGGGATACCTGATAAATGCAATGTAATTAGAAAGTAGGCGGTATGGCCCAGTCCCCAATCCAATGTAGGAAACAATAAAGCCTGAGGAGGGCTGCTGGGTGTCCAGAAAGAAGAAGCACAAATAGTTGAGTAACTTTGTTAGTTGTGTGTACTGAATTCACTTCCTTCACAGAGGCAAACCTGGGGGAAATTAATATTTGGGCTATAGCTCCCAGAATTCTCCCATGGATCTTGTAAATTGTTGCATTATAAGGAGTTTTTAAAGCATATATATATATTGAAACACAGTTCCGTGAATTAGGTTATGTTGATGAAAAGGCACAACCGTCTGGTCCTTAGCACAAAGGCATGAAATTCAGAAAAGTGTTCACAATTGCTTCAGCAAAAGATTATAGCTGTGCCTAACTGTTTCCACTTTCATGTTCTTGAAGCAATTCAGACAACATCCTGAAAACAATCATAATATTTTAGAGGGCATGTCTTGTTTTGATTTGAGTTATTTCCAAATACATTAAACAACCATGACTAGAATGTAGCGAGAATGACAAAAGTATGCTCAATTTCATATAACTCTGAAAAACGTGAACAAGTGGAAGTGGAGTGTTTGTGGGGGGGGGGATCCTCCTTACTGTCTAGTCCTTAGAACTTGTGTTCCTTCTTCTTTAAAATTATGAAATCTGAATAAATTTGACCAAAGCTAGTGATTTCTTCCAAGCAAGGCATATCTCTCAGATTCCAGTATCTGAATGAATTTATTCTTATATGAATAAGAATGATTCACCTCTTTATTATTCATTTAAAATTATCAAGGTTTTGTTCAGTTATTTTACCTCAGAAAATGAGTTATCTAATAATTGCATATTTTATACACACACACACACACGATTCATATTTTGCCCTTTTCCTAATAAAGGGAACAAAGTGACTTGGAATGTCACTTTGAATCCCATTTTGGGAGAAAGGTGGAATATAACTCTAATAAATAAAAATAAATTCAAAAAAGCTAAAATAAATAAAAAGTTAAAACAAAACAGCTAAAACAATATATTGTGTAAAGATTTAAAAGGCATTTTATAATCAACCCAGTTAAAAGATTGTTCTACTAAATTAAGTTAAAACAATTAAAACATATACAATGCATATTGCATATTTTTTAAAAGTATATCCACTGAAAATCTTTCTGCCTCGACCAGTTAATGATTGTAGGTGTTTAAATAACAAGAAATATATTTAAATCCCCATATATGTTAGGGATGTTATGAGATAAAAACTTTTAGAATTAAACCTATGGTAATTATGGAAAATTCCAGGAGTTTTGGGTGGTAAGCCAACACTAAGGCTCCATCGAAACTGCAGAATTAATGCAGTTTCGCACTGCTTCACCTGCCAAAGTTCAATGCTATGGAATCTTGGGAGTTGTAGTTTTTTGAAATATTTTCCCTTCTCTGTAAGAGAGCTTTGGTGCCACAACAAACTACAAATCCCAGGATTCCATATGATGGAGCCATGACAGTTAATCCAGTGTCGAACTGCATTATTTCTACCAAGTCATACTTCTGTATGATTTGAATTAATCCTGCAGTATGGCAGTAGCCTTACACAAGTCCCATTGACTCAGCTGGTCTACTCTAGTTGGGATTCACATCTGGATTTAACTCTGAAAGTTGTTTAGGAACACAAGTACCATGAAATTGTACTGCCAAGTGCCAACCAGGCATTCGCAATAAAATGTGCAAGGAGGAAAGTATACTAGCTACAACATAGTTAAAAAGTATCAGCTGGTAAAGTATCTTTGTTAATAGCTACACTAGACGTAAAGAAAGGCTGTGTTGGGTTGAGAAAAAAGTTGCACCTATGGAAATTACTCCCTCCCCATTTTAAACATGTACACTCATCCTGCCATATTTCCAGCTTTGATATTTGCGGATTTAATTATTCACTGATTTGATTAATATGTTCTCTCTAGTTATAGCTAGGTCCTCCAGTGCAACTCTGTGGTCAACTTTAAGTAAAAGTTGCACTGAGAAACCTAGAGATTCCTAGAAAGAATACTCTACTAGGCCTTTGTAGCTCCTCCAGGGCAGTTCTATGGTCAGTGTCTATTGGGCATTGGCCACAGAGTTGCATTGGAGGACCTAGAGGTTCCTACTAGAGAGATGTCCTCTCAGGTAAAAACATGGTGTTTTTGTTATTTGCAGTTTTTCCATATTCACGGGGGTCTTGTGCCCCTAACCCTAGCGAATATAGAGGGACAAGTGTAATAAGCTCTGGCCTTCATTGCCAACTAGTGACAGATTACTACAGCCATTGTATAAAAGACCCTTGCCCCAGAAAGAAAAAAGAGGAAACATGGCTTTGTGGATGATATTACACTGAACTCCCATCATCCTTTGCTATTAACTATGATGGGTAGGACTGATGGGTACTGCAAGTCAGGAAACACCAGTGGGCTTCACATTCCTCATCCTTTCTGCAAATCAAAGGAACTAATAAACAATAAATCAAAAATCAAATGATAGTTTTAGAGCAAACTCTGCTCTATCCTTTATTCATTGTTTGATAACACATCAGACTTAGTTCTGTACAAAAACAAAAGGTGCCGATGAAAGAAAAAAATGCAAGATTCTAGAATAAAGATATATTTACCAAAAGCCCTCCCATTCTTCTTCTGTTAAAATTTTGGCATAATTAATAGAAGGAAGTCTGAATAAACAAACAGATAAAAAACATATACAACAAGTTCCTATTTCTGTACTGGCCCTTGAAGCCACTCAATAGAACATAGATTCAGGCAGAGCAATACAGAAAATATTTCTTGGAAATAGCACTTTATCTTATCCCAATATAGCTGGTATTTTTTTTTCTTATATCTGACAAGAATGCAAAGATGCCTTTTAATATCCCTAAACAAATATGCTAAATATGAAAACAAAGGAATATATAGACATCTCTGCAGAATTTTCTATTCATCTAAGATACATTCCATTTATATCTTTCTGTATGTCACTCTTTTGCCTACAAACCTCTATCTTCTTATAAATAAACCTCTAAAGGGAAAGAAATACATATATATCCTGATGATCTAACACCCATCCTAAGCCATCCCCATCTTGTGTCAGTGCCTAAGTCATGCAAATTACACCAAAGCTGCCAGTTGACTAAGATTAATGACACTGCGCCAGCTTCTTTGTTTCTCTCTGCGGCCGTTTAGTGTGAAATACTATCCAAAAACATTATCTATCCTCTATTAATCCCACAAATTTGTTCACACCATGCACATTGTTTAGGGCAATTTACAACAGGAACATACTGAGCACAATTGCATTTAATTACTTGGGTTCTAATTACATTCATTAAAGGCTAATAAAATAAATGAAACAGCTTTAAAAGCTTCTGCAAAACACATGGGTCTTGTCTCTCTCATGAAACATACAGTAGATGGTTGATGTGAAACACATACATGTGATTGCCTTTAAGCATGAATATTGCCAGAATACAATATACAGAGTGGATATGATTTTATCTATATCTACCCATATATTATCTGTGCATACAGATCCCAAATGCCCCAGTATTCTGCTGAAGTATTTATTTATATTACTATCCATAAAGAATTCAGGAGTCATGAGCTGCTTTTGAAATCTCGTAAGTGAGAGAGAAAAGGAATATCAGTTTTATAGCTGAAGCCTGGTTCTTCTTCTTCTTTCCACTGATATTGGAGTTTGGATATTCTATTTAATTGTTTCCTGTATCTCCATATCAGAAGATGTCAATCAACTTCTGGTTGGTTTGTGCGTGTACTTTTTAAGTGTTTCTGAGAACACTATATATCTTTTGTTGGAACCCCTTGTTTATTGTTCATTTTGGTTGGATTTGACACTTTTTTCTTTCTCTTTCTCTCTCTCTTTTTGACTGAACAGAAGTGAAACCTAAAGACCAAATGGATAAATTTACATAAACATAAAAATCCTACTAACCTATAAATTTTAAGGACTGGTTCTCACTTTACACTACATATATGAGCACCTCTTCTAAACATTAAGTATTTTATTTTTTTAGGAATTCCTTCAGCACTTGTGAAATGTGTAATCTTAAAAACAAGCATTGTTTACACAGAAAACGCTTCCATACATGTTTGTAATGATTTTTAATCTACATAGATTATTGTCTCTAATGGCACAATTTCTTTTCACTACACTTTCCGTGTGGAATTCTAGAACACTAGAAATCATTCCATATGACAATTTACAAATGGTTTTCAAAGTATGATCCCTACACAGAGCTGCCCTTTCCATTTTAATAGCACTTATGCATATATGGCTACATGTGTAATAACCTGTGATTCCTATTTCGAGCCCATTCCTTTAACATGAGAATTCACATTATCTGCCAGAGTGATCCTTGTGCTTTGATGCATTTTAACACATAGAATGATCATCTGAGAAGAAACAGAAAATAAAAGACAATTTTCATAATGTTTGCATTAACCAAAACTGGATAACACTACCCATTCCAGGCAGAACTTTGTTTTAGAATGGGCCATTTGATACTGGGTGAACATTGTTGAAGACTGTAGGTCCAAATCCAGCTTGTTCAACACAGCAATGAAAGCTCCAATAAAATCACTTCAGAGGTCAAAATCCTGCACTCATTCATGGCAGTTTTTAGTAACAAGAAGGGGCAAATGGCCACAGAACAAGTGATAATCTCAAATTGCCAAAATCCTTAGGTTGCTTTGTCAACAGCATCAGGGCACACAAGCTAAAACATACTCAAAGTGAATTATGATTAAAGTTGATACAATGCAAACTGATACCAGTTGGCCAATGAAGGTTCTACCCGCTCATTTTTGGAAACTATAGGCTACATCCTATTGTAATTAGAGTGGAGCCATTGAATCAATTGGATCTACCTATGTCTTGATTCATCATTTGATTCAATGTGTCTGCTTTCTTCAGTACTAATCAACCAGATCCCAGCCTATGTATGAAAAAAAAGCTCCACTGGTCAGGATTCTGCAGCCATAACTGTGGCAGAGAAGTAAGATCTCAACCACTGTCACTGCAAGTGTACAGCTCACCCTCAAATCTCTCACCAGTTTCTGCTCTAGTCATTAAACCAACTGTATTCATTGCTTCCAGAACACAGGGAGAAGGGCTGGGGCACCTATATTCTTGAGTCATTGTTCTATGATTGGGACACTGAGGAGAAAGATAATTTTGATAGAGTGAAAATATTGCTATCTCAATGCGTGGTCATTGCCTTAATCTGCACACAGTTTCTCTCAGTAAACAATACCAAACAGTATAACTACATTTTTCTTCCTTACTAGATTTTTATTATTATTATTATTATTTGTGAATTTGCCATATTCTGTTTTCATTAGGATGGGAAAGAATATTCACAAATATTTCACTCTCTGATGGGCCTTATGCTGCACAAAAGCCCCACAATGTTTTTTGCTCAGAAAATCATATTTTCTGCTCAGAAATGTTCTTGTCCAGAAGAAAAATACTATTTTCTATGCAGGAAACCACATGGGAGATATGCACAAAATAAGTCCCGAACTGTTAATAAATCTCAGAAACAAGTTTTTGATGACTTTCTCACAGTGACAAGAAATGTGATTATAATTACAGTGGACCCTTGTTATACGCTGGGGTTTGGTTCCAAGATCTCTCAAGTATAATAAAATCCGTGTACTGTATGCTCAAGTCCCATTAAATATCATGACATAGCAAAATGGTATCCCTTATAAAAAAAATGGAAAATCAAGGTTTTATATTTGAAATTTATACTTCTTCTGAACATTTTCAAACCGTGTATGCTTGAATCTGTGTATAAAAAATCCGTGTATAAGAAGGGCTGACTGTATTATTTCTTGCCTATGAGAAGGAATTTAACAAAAATTTACATCCCTAGTGTTGCTGCCATATTAAAACACCTTCTTGAGTTCCATAGACTGATTAAATGAAATAATGTATTTTGTAGAGCTACAGAATAATAAACACTGAGTCAAAAATTTGCTTGACAGTCCACAAAAGGCTGGATATTTTCTCTCTACAGCCAATGAAAAACCTCAGTTCTGGCAAGAGCTGATTGAACCAAACATGAGTTCTGAATATGTTAAAGTGAAAAAAAATATTAAGTGCCAAGTTGAGATCCAAATGAGTTAGACTGCAGACAGTCAAGGGTATCACTTTTCACAAATCAGGTTATTATTCTGCATTGTGAGTAAAGCCTAGCTAGAGCATAGACTATTGGCCATTTCAAAGACGTCATTGAGAGGATCATATGAATAAAGATATTTGTAGTGCCTCCACAACTACCCTGAAGTGTAAAGTGGAACAGTATGTGGTTGAAAAGTAAACGTAGGGAACAGAAGTCACAGACAAGGTTTCTGTCTTGATCGGTTGACCAAAGATCAGAGATCCCACTGTATCTGAAAGAACACCAAGTGCCCATCTTATATACAGATAGTTAACATCTAATTAGACATTTATTCATTTATTTATGCATGTCACTTGTTCAAAGATGCATTCAAAATTATGCGCAATATTTTTATACACTTTTATACACTTTCATGCATATTGAGTAAACTAGAATTTAAAACAATGTCAAAAATAGCATAAATAGAAGAGGAAAACAAATCCCCCAATAAATCAAGAGCAATAAGGACAATGCTTCTTTAAATGCTATATATTTAAATTCATTCTAATCCTCAGTTAAATATATTACTAGGATCTGATAATTAAAATGATAAACATTTCAGATTGCAGTTTACAGTGGAATTTATGACTTGGACAGTGTTCCAGATTCTGAATCACTTTATTCTCAGGTCAGCTCTCCAACACTATATACATTAAAATTCCATATACCATTTCTGCCTTGGAAGATCTTTGTTCAAATAGAAAAAAGGGGGGAGGATAAGAATAAAGTAAACATAGATCAGAAACAAAATGTATAATATGACACATGGAGAACATTTTGCTTAGGAAAACAAATATCTCAAGAACAATTCCCACATCTGGGAGATAAAAGTTTGCATTATGTTGAGATTCGTGGCAGTCCTGCTTCCCAGTAACAGAACTGAATAGCAAAGCTTTATATGCCTAATAAAAGAAGTATCTTTCATATTTCAATATTAATAGGAATATATATTTTAATTAATTGACAGGCTGAATTGTTGATGGAACTATAATGCACATCTCTTGTTCCCAAAGCAGGCAATCTGAAAGAAGAAAATTGCTGAGGCTTAGAGTTTGTTAAATGTATATCATACAGTTGTGAAAATGATCATCTGAGTTTACATATCCTATATTTAAACCTATATATATATCCTCCTGTTTCAACTACAGACAGAACAAAATAAATCAAAGCTTAAATATAAATTTCAAAACTACAACTGCCAGAAGAAATGGTAGTTTATGCTTTATATTATTTTGCACAGCAGCTTAGCTGGCTTAATACTGAAAAGCATTTGTAGAAAGTGTCCACAATTAAAAATGGATGAAAAGTTGAAATATCTGTGTGATCCAGTAGGATGAAAGACTGATTGGAAAGTATCTGTTGTAGCACTGCGATTCCACTTTAACTGCTGTGGATGCTTCCTATACAATCATGTGGCTTGTAGCTTGGTACAGAACTAGCGTTCTCTGGCCGAAAATTGGAAATATTCCTCCCTAAAGAGCAAATCCCAGGATTTCATAGGGTGTTGCCATGGCAGTTAAAGTGAATCCATGATGTTATGTTTGCCCAGTGTGAAAGGGGCCGTGGATTCTGTCTTCCTCCTTGGTTGTGACCTCTGACTTGTTCCTTATTTCCAGCTTTCTAGTTTATCTCATGCCTTAATCCAAGATTGAGAGCCGGGGATTGTTGTGAGGTAGACCATATTATTAATTAAATGAATAGTCAGCATGTATAGGGAAAAACTACGAAAAGCTGAAGTGCAGAATGAACACAGCTAGAGAGGTTAAAAATAACAATATATATGTTCATAGCAAAAGGAAGAAAAGGAAATAATAGGGCCAATTGGGGACAGAGAAAAGGCAAAAGTACTCAACACTTTCTTTGCCTCAATTGTCTGCAAAAAGAAAAAAAATCAACAGAGGGAGGGATGGAGGAAATGGAGCAGATGATGCAGAAGGAAAAATGCAGCACCTAATAGGTAAATTAATAGTAAAGGAATATCTGGCTACTCTAAACAAATTCAGGTCTCAAAGACCATATGGACTATGTCCAAGACTATTAAAAGAACTGGCAGAAATAATCTCAGATCCATTGGAAATAATATTTGAGAATTTCTGGAGAACAAGCACCAGCAGACTGGAAGACAGCAAATGTTTTCCCCTCCAAAAAGTCCGGGGGGGGGACCTAAACAATTACCATCCAGTCAGCACTTAGAAAGGAATGCCATATTCACCAAAAATCAATTCGGGTTTCTCAAAAACAAGTCATGCCAGATTGCTCTTCTCTCATTTCATGATAGAGTAACAGGTTTACTAGATGATGGGAATGCTGTTGATGTAGCATATCTTAATTTCAATAAGGCCTTTGAGAAGGTCTCCCATCGTATTTTTGCAAATAATAATAATAATAATAAAATGTGGGCAAGACAATGCTACTGTTAGATGGATTTGTAATTGGTTGACCTACCAAACTCAAAGAACTCAAAGGACACCAAATGGCTCCTCTTCATCCTGGAGAGAGGTGACCAGCAGGATGCCACGGGTTCTGTCCTGGGCCTTGTGCTGTTCAATATCTTTATCAATAACTTGGATGATGGAATATAGGGCATGTTTATCAAATCTGCAAATGACACGAAATTAGGAGAGTTAGGGGCTGTGCAGACCAGCCATTAAGGCTGGCCTGCTGGTAGAGTTGGGGCATGGCATCCATACGATGCATGCCCCAACTCCACAGGGCATGCAGTGTCACACTCTCTTCTGGCACTGTGTTTACATGATGCAGCACCAAAGGAGCGCCTTAAAGCCATAGTGCCATGGCTATTGCACCTGTGCCCTGGAGAGGCCAGATTGGGGCCATGGTGTGCAGTTGCCATGGCCCCAATCTGCCCCAGCTTAGGGGCGTTTTGCACAGCCTCTTTGTCAATATCCTAAAAGACAGGATCAGAATTCATAATAACCTTAACAGCTTAGAGACTGGGCTAAAACTAACAAAATGAATTTCAGGTAAGATATGGAAGGTACTACAGTTAGGTAGAAAAAACTAAATGCATAGCTATAGAATGGGTAACACCGGACTTGAACAACAATACATGTGAAAGGAATCTAGGAGCCATAGGGGCTGAGCAGATGGCCTAGGATAGAATGGTGCTCACCTGGGTTGGATCCCAGGTCAGTGCAAGGGTGGGTGGGTGTTTAAACACCTGTCCCCATGCTGCCCCAGGACCCACTACTAGTGTATGCTCCTTACCTTACTGAATTATTGCTTGTACTGAGAAGCCCCCTCTCACCATGTCTGAGGTGTAAATGGGGTACCTGGCTGCACCCACAGGGCCAGACACATGTCAAATATGGTTGGGGGGGGGTTCTCAATATGCAGAATGGCATGGCATGGTAAGGAGCAGGGAGAGACATTTAAAAAGTCAAGGTTTGCTGCAACTCTTCAGCAAACCAAGCCTGTTTACCCTGGGATCAGGCCAGATCCACTGGATTCATGTGCAACCTGCCAAGACTGAGCCCAATCCTGGCTCTAAGGTTTTGGCCTGCTTCATCCAAAGAGGATGACACAAGGCTGCGGAGAACATGTGGACAACCCCTTAGTAGACCACAAGCTGCACAAGTGGCAACAGTGTAATATTGCAGCTAAAAATGTTTGAGGGAAATTACACTACCATTCTATTATGTTTTGTTCAGATCTCATCTGGAAAATTGTATCCAGTTCTGGGCACCACAATTCAAGAAGCATATTGACAAGCTGGAACGTGTCCAGAGGAGTGCAACCAAAATGGTGAAAGGTATGGAAGCCACATCCTACAAGGAGTGGCTCAGGGAGCTGGACACTTTTAGCCAATAGAAGAGAAAGTTTAAAAGGTGGCATGATAGCTATGTCTAAATATTTGAAAGGAGATCATATTTTGAAGAAGGAACTAGCTTGTTTTCTGTTGTTTCAGGACTAGGACTATAGGAAAAGAGATTCCACCCAAATATTGGGAAGGACTTCCTGACAGTAAGAGCTGTTCAACAGTGGAAGACATTGCCTCAGAGAGTAATGGAGTCTCTTCTTTGGAGGTTCTCAGAGGCTGGATGGCCATCTGTTGGGAGTGTTTTGTGTATTCCTGCATGGCAGAAGTTTGGACTGCATGACCCTTGTGTCACTTTCAATTCTATGATTCTATTACTAGGAATACAAGCAGAGTAGTCTAACTGAAAAGAGTAATTCTCCCTTTATGTCTTTCATTGCATCCATGAATTGTACAAAGTTTCTCTTCATTTCTCTTTTATATTCCTGAAAATAACATTCTTCTTCATGCAGACTTTATGAACTAATGATCTACAATGCATTTCTCTTGTTGTAATTATTCATATTGTTTTCAAATTAATTGATTCCCTGTTGTCCTTTCATTAGTTTATGTGTGTCTTCTTTTTGATCTAAATATTAGTCCTATTTTCAGGGCAAGAGGGTACTTTTAGAGTGATTAATAAGAAGATCAAGTTTCCCCTATTATTATTATTATTATTATTATTATTATTATTATTATTATTATTCACAGACAGATCAATAATTTTGCTCAAATGTGAAAGGGAACAGAGGAAAAGCTCTGCATCATGGGGAAAGAAGCAGGAAGACAGAAAGGAGGGATAATGCACACTATGAACCATCTGCAAGCCTTTAGGATAGATAGATTTTACTTAAGCAGGTATTTTTAACTTTTAGAAAATATATTGTCATGGCCAGCCAAGATCAGCTCTCGGAGGATGAGGAGGAGGATGAGCCTCCTCCAGAGCAAGGGCTGATTGAGGCAACGCCAGGTGCTGTTCCTGCCCTGCCAGGTCCCAGCTGTGATCCTCCAGTCCCAGAGGAGGAGATTCAACCAGGTCCTAGTGCCACAGAGAGGCTTCCTTCGGTACCACAGCCTAGTGGTGATTCAGGAGACGAGGCATGCCTGCAAGTACCTTCTTATCAGGAGAGAAGGGCCGAGAGTGCTTGCAGGCGCAGATCCAGGAGGATTGCAGAAAGACAGTTAGCAAACCAGCCTCAGGTGGCTCGAGGGAGAGCTTCCCTGATTTAAGTGGAAGAGAGGCTTGAGTTTGTTGCTAGAGTTTATTGCATGAGCCCTTGGTGTGATTGCTGTCGCTCTAGCTCCAGACATCTTGTTACCTTGCTACCTTGACCTCGGACCGGACCTTTGTTATCTCTTGGCTATTGTGACCTCGGACTGTTTTTGACCACGCTGCTTTCTGGCTTCCTGACTTCGGCTCGTCTTTCGGCACGCTTGACTTTCTGCAACCCCGACACTGGCTTGTTTCCTCGGATTGCTCTTTGACTGCTTCTCCACAAGGTTTGTTTTGCCTACACGTGTTGGCTGCAGGCTTGGTTATCAGCATAAGTCAGAGATTGCTGGCAGCAATCCCGGACATATATGTTCTTTGAAGAGCTCTGTTAGTGCAGTGGTTAAATGCTTGTACTGCAGACACTCACAAACCACAAGGTTATGAGTTCAGTACCAGTCAGGGGCTCAGGCTCAACACAGCCTTGCATCCTTCTGAGGTGGCTAATGTGAGTACCCAGCTTGTTGGGGGCAATTAACTTACATATTGTAAACTGCTTAGGGAGTGCTTAAGTGCACTGATAAACAGCATAGAAATGTACTTGCTATTGCTATAGCTATTCTTTTAGTGCCATTATCTCCACAGGCACATTTGGTGGAAATACAGGAGAAGGCCTCCTCTATAGCCATTCCTATACTTCTTAACACCCTTCTAAGCTGACTCCCCCCCTTGCTATCCTTTCCCCATCAAGTAAATACATTTCTAGTTTAGCAGGCATTGAGGGACTGATTCTTTTATGTAATATTTATATATGTATATAATCTATGTTATAACATATTGTAGTTGTACATTTTATGTTGTTTCAACTTGTGTCTTTTTTTATTCTTTAAGGCCCAATACAGATGGGACTTTTAGCATGTACTGAAGACATGCTAGGGTTGCCTTGGGGCATCGCTGACAGACACCCCCCAACCCTAGTACGTATTCCATATGTCAAAATGGTGGCGCCCTGTACAGATGGGCGCCGCCATTATGATGTCACAGCCGTGTCCAAATGGCACGGCACAGGCAGGACATCTTCGCGCTGCATCAGGCCACTTGTGGCGGCCTAACAATGGCGCCGGAAGGCACTCCGAAACGGAGCTCCTTCTTAGGGAGCACCTTGTTCCCGTAGCCACCAAATGGCTGCGGGAACGAAGCCGGGGGAAGGGGGCCAAGCAGCTCCCCGGGGTGTCCTGGGGCATATAATCTCCCTATATAAACTGCCCTGCTCACTCAGGTCAGCAGGGAAGAATCTGCTAAAGTTCCCAACTGCATGCTACGCAAGAACCTCGCAACGGGCCTTTTCCATCTCGGCCCCAAGATTATGGAATAATATTCCAGATGAGCTCCACTCCACCACATCTTTAGAGACTTTTAAGAAGAACTTTAAGACCTTCTTCTTTTCTCAAGCCTTTCCCCCATAAGATGCCCCTTCATGTTTCACCCCCTTGGTTTGATGACCTTGTGATGTTTATGGATTCCCCCACTTAGCTGACTCTGTTGTTTCTATTGTTATCGTGACTGTTTTTAGATACTGTTTGTATTGTTTTTATCTTGATGTATTTTTACTTAAATTTGTATGCCACTTTGATCAAAATTGGAAAAGCGGGATATAAATAAACTATTATTATTATTATTATTATTGTTATTATTATTAAGCCCCAAGGACACCCCTTTTTGGGACCGGGTAGAAGCGGCATTTTGCCGCTTCTCACTGGTCCTGAAAAGTACCAGATTGGGGCCTTTGGGCTGCCGCTGTGGCTGCCCTGGCCCCAATATGTGGCACAAAGGGGCGGTCGGTATCCCGCCTCTGCCACCTTTGGAAAAAGGATGGAAACCACTTTGATATGTTTTTTTGATATGGGGCAGGATATAAATATAAATAATGTGAATGACTGGTATGAAGGACTTGATTCGAATTAGGGTTAGACTGCACAAACATTTCACAGTACATTTACATAAATACACGTACATTTCTGGCACAGAATAGTTGTTGTGGCTATACCCAAAATCTTGTGTTTTTCATGTTCTACAAAATAGACTCTGTAGGTTCTGCATAATGGGAATAACATAGTTCAGATATGACTTCAGACCTGCCCTCAGCAACATATAAAAGCATTAAACAGTGTCAGATTTCCAGAACGGGACCGAAAAATCTGGCAGGTTAAATGTGACTGATAGCAATTCAGGGTATCAGTAACGACTTATCAGCATGGGACACTGGACAGCAGGCCTTAATTTGTACCAGTGCTCAGTCTCACTATCCATTTCCCCCGTCACAGTCAACCTTGGAAACTATAACTACAACTGATGGACATCTTAACAGGTAAGAAGGGCATTTTCTCTTCCACTCCTCACCTGGTATGCAAATAATAATTAGTATTATTTTGTCAGGCTACAAAAGAGTTTCAAATGCTCAAAAAAGAATAGAGCTATTGAAGAATCCTTCTGCAAAGTAATACTTTTTTTTCTGTGCACAAAATGCTTTTTTGTGTAGAAAACTGCCCAGAAAAACCACATGTATTTCAGTGCAAAATAAAATTTGCCATCATACAAAGAGTGATCAAGAACTGTGTCTCACCCTGATGGAAAAATTAATATCTGCGATCTGAAACATTAGAAGTGACGGAGATTTTTTATATGCCATGCTTCCCTTTTTATTGATTTTGCCAATCACAGTATCAGAATACAGATTTTGCATTTTGAACATTGTTCCACTCAGACATTTGCATTATGTTTTAAACAGGGAAGAAAGGGTTTGGAATAACTGCAATCCATGGGTTTTTGGAACCAATTGTATAGTTTTAAAATCTGTTAACATTGGCCCAACTGTACAAAGTACTACTGATAGTAGTACTGATTTGTATTATTGATTTGTACTATTGTAAAAAAACCAATAAACTAACCTTTAAAAAAAGAACTGGGCAGAATTCTTTGTGCTCTCATGCAGCAATGAAAATCCTAAGAGAATTACTTGTTCTTTCCCACAAGGATGCAGAATACCAAGCTTCACATTCTTAATAGTCACACAGACGGGATACAAACCGCCATATAGTACGTCTTCTATACGTACTAGGGTTAGGAAGGGGCGGTGCTTCCGCACCCCCCTAACCCTAGTACGTATAGAATACGTACAACATGGCGGCGCCCCTTCCACATGGGGGCCGCCATGTATACGTACTGGACGCATAGCGTCCAGACGTGTCGCGCCGCCTATGACGTCGCAAATGCGCCAGAGGTGCCTCGCGATGTCGTAAAGGCGCCGCAAAAAGAAGCTCCGAAATGGAGCTTCTTTTTTGTTCCGCATGGGAGCCGCGCGGTTTGGCTGCTGTGGCTCCCGTGCGGAGCAAATGGCGCTGGCGGGAGACTGCCGCAAAGCGGCGGTCTGTATCCCGCCACAGTATCTTATTGTGAAAAGAGTGTCTTGTTCAGACAATGCTATTTTCAGACAGAACTGAGCCCTAGCTCTGATTACCAAGGATCTCTGAACCCCCACCAGAGCATCTTCTTCTTTCTTTCTGCATCCTGGGATAACAACAAGGGGATGTTGTCCAATTGGATAAGAGTTACTGTAATTCTGTTGCATTTGATACTGTCATCTTTGATCTCTGAAAAGATTTTGCTGTGAGTGCTACCATACGTACTTAAGAAACGATGCAACTTCCTTCACTGACAAAAGTAAAATCAGTGCCAGCCCACAAGTGATGTTTCTTCCCCATCACTAAAATGAACATTGACTTGATGTGTAACATAAGTCTCTTCGTGTCTAGCACCAAAGGGAGTCGCACACCTCGTGTGACTTCATGTACTTACACACTTCAGTAATCCTCCCATATTATTTTGGTTATTTGTTTCAGAAAACAGCAGTTAAACAATTCTACTGAGAACATGATAGCAACCTACGTCTTGTTTTAAAATGGAGACTTTAAATGCTTATATTCATAGAACCAGAATTTTCCTTGCTGCTGGATTAGGTCAGTTTTTCCTCCTAATCAGTACAGCTTGAGTTAGATTTAAAAATAGGTCCCAGAGGTTGACAAATGGATTAAAGGAGAACATAAATTCCTTATGTCACCCAGTCCTTTAAACTTTGATGCCAGTAACATTCCTAATCATTCCATTATTATAAATGTCAAATATACTTTACATATGTTTAAGGCACTGTAAGAAGTGAGAGTCTAACTAAAAGAAAAAAGACTCTCATGAGGCTGTTTCTTTACTATACATTCCAATGAAAACATGTCTTTGCTCCCTCTGCTCTGCCTGCCTTCCTGAGTAATGGGAAGTTCTATGAAACCTTTGCAGGATATTCCTCAAATGAACAAACTCTGGATTTTGTATATGTTATTTAAAACGTAGACACACAAACTATTGTTTCAAAAGTATTCACAATGAAGCAGCAGCCAGTCCAGGCAGCATTAGCTGTAGAATCAGTGTAGTATCCTAAATCTAACATACTCAAAGTAAGTGAAGCACCCTGTACTATAAGAAATCATGACACAAAGTCTGAAACTTCTTTTCCATTTTCAACCCCCTCAGTTTCTAATCTGGAGGTCACAGTACTTGGGAAGACCATGGGATTTGGAACTACACATGCACAGAGTAGTGTTACAAGTCTCGAAAAACAACATGCCTAACCAAACAAAATATCAGACATTTTTTGCCTTAATGAAACTGTAATTTAATTAACTTGAGTACCCACAATTAGTCAATGACTTTTAACCTGAATAGCTAAAACACCAATGTTGAAATTATCATCTACTTGCATTTGCTACCATACAGAAAATCTACATTACATAAATTTAAGAAGCATAGTATTTTCTTCAACTGAATTACCTTATCCACAGTGACACCCCCCAGGTTTAAGCAGTGTCTATGAGCTTTATCGCATTGGCTCTTCATTCCGTTCTGAGCACGGAACGGAAGGAGCAGGGACGAGTGCGGAACGAGTGGGTGACGGATTTTACCACACGCACCCGTCCCTCATTCGTTCCATTCCCCCTCTCTTCCGTTCTTAATCCATTCTAGAGGGGGAAATTTTTGAGAACTGTTCTGAACAGTTCTCAAAAAGCGTTCCCTCTGGAACGGAATGGGCAGGGAAGAGAGGGGGAACGGAACGAGTGAGGGACGGGTGTGTGCGGTAAAATCCGTCCCCCACTCGTTTCCGTTTCCTGCCGGGCCGGGCCGAGAACCTGGTGCAATAAAGTGTGTGTGAGCCTCCAATTTGCCAGTCAACTTATGGAGACTCCAAGAATTTCATGACCCTGGGCAAAATGATTGCAGTTCCCCATGCCTGAATCTGGCTGCTCCTTTGCTCCCCTGCTGCTCCACCTCTTAGGAGGCAGCAAAATGTGTAGAAATGGATCCCATTTGTTCCCTTTCTTCCTGGCCTTTTTACTGCCATCTCACTCCTCGCTGCCAAAAGGAGTCAGTGATGGTGGGAGCAGCTAATGTCTGTCATGACAGCCTGGAGAGAGCCCCACCACTACCAGTGACAGAGCCAACTGCCGTACCCACAACATCTCTTATGTTTTGTTGATTCTTGTGTTCCCACCGTATTCATTCCCTGGAGGACTTCTAAAACAACATTAGTAATTCACGGTGGACTTCCTGTTATCAAAGTTCATGCATCCTCTTGTCTTTTGACACACTTTTTTTGGCAGGGTGCTTCAATCTTTTTCATATCTGCTTTGAGTTAGTTACTGGATTTTTAAACTGCCTTTCAGGATAGATGAAGGTGGTACATAATAATTAGTAAAACAACATAATAAGATCATGCAAAAACCACACTGTTGTAATAATAAAAGAGAATAAACCAAAAGAAAACCCATATATATCAATAAAATGAAGAAATCATTGAGATAGAAAGAACAGAAAATAAAATCAGCATGAAAATAGTAGAATCACATAAAAACAGTGTATGACAAATTTATTCTGAACCAGTTGGAGTTTTGCTTTAGTAGCTGTTCATATATTAATACATTATAGAAAAAAGCAACTAATAATAGATAGTGCATATGTGGTGTTTGATGTATAGACAGATATATTATTTATAGGTGATTTGATGATATAGCACTATATCTGACACATTGTTGAAATTATGTTGATAATTTTGGGGGAATTGAGTGGTAGGGATCTATTTGCTTCTCATTGTTGAATTCTAAAAACAATAAAGGGGGGGGGGAACAAATATTCTGATATAAAGAATGCCAGGTGTGCAGTTGCCTTCCCAAATAAAAAAAACCCACCTCTCTAAGTGAAAATTTCCTTAATTCCCCAAATTTCAGGCATTTCAGTATCTTAACACTTCAGTAGAGCATTTAGAAATATAGTTTAGGCACGCATAGAAAAAGGATAGATAAAGTTATGCAAATACATCAAATACAGAAGTTCTAATATGAATGATTTTTCATGTATCTCTCTTTGCAGTGTTAGAAATTTGGAGACTAAAGGAAAATTTCATTGGGGGAGCAATACCCTCATTTTGTGTTCTCTACCTTAGTGGCTCCATTCCTGTTGATGATCCAGCTCCCCCATTACAAAACCGTCAACAATAGGTTTTTAAATTCTTGGAGGTTGTCTTCATGGTTTATAAACAAAGATGACAGTTCAGTAGTTGTTTTTTTTTTAAAAAAAAACAAACTTTAATTTTAGCTTTTAGGACTTCAGTTGACATGGTCCCATTTATTTGTCTTAATTTTAAGAGTGAATCTGAATTCTCACATAGACAGATAGTATTTTTATACATGAATGATGAGGATAATAAACTGATCGTTGCAACTTTTGTAATTAAGAGGAAACCAGGAAACCTTACAGCATCTGATAAAACATTATATTAGCAATACACTGAATAGATAGGAAAGAAGGAAGACAGGAGACTCATGTAGGGTTTTGCCAATACAGTAGTTCACATATATAAGAAAGCAAATAAATGGATGCCTGTAGGAGAATTGTGGGAGAAAAAAAAGAATGGAAACAGCAATACTGTATTTTGTCTTTTGCAGTGCCAATTCTGTTTGTTTTTGTTTGTTTTTAAGCAGCAGAAGGGACAATTATTTCCATGGGGCTTCACTGTCTCTTCATTATACTCATTGTGAACATTAACTTTCCTTCCCTTTGGATTCAGTCTACCAAGTCACTCAAAGGAGAAGGAAAGGTAATAGACATTACTGGTTCTTGCTCTTGCGCCTATCATTGATTTTTTGCTCGGATGAGATGGTGAACAGGTAGTGAAAAAATGGAGGAGCAATGCAGGAGGAGTAATTGCAGAGGATGGTATTAAGGTGTATTGGGATGCGTGCATCAACAAGCGTCCAACAATACTGACCCCTGATTCCAAACTTGCTTCCCTGCCCCTTCACTCCTGTTATATTTTGTGGGATACTACATTCAACACATATGGGGTTCACCCCTCCATATTCCACCCCAGTCTGTCACATTATATCAAGATAGAGAAGGCACAATGGGGCTTTGCACTCTGGTTTTTGGTTGGACCATGATTTTAAAAGAACAAGGAGATACTCTACTTCCATCTCAAAAGCCAGCTCAATATCCTAATGTTAAACTGCTTTTAATCATCATCATCATCATCATCATCAACATCATCATCATCATCATCAGAACTCTGGACAGTTAGAGATGTTTCATTCCATACAATACTTAACCCCCAGAAACCAATTTTCATTGTTATAATTCAGTCTTAGAAAAAATGTAGCTGAGACTGCAGCTATCTGAAATTAGGAAAAGCATTTCAAGTAGCCAGTCTGGTGAAACAAATTTGTTTTGGAATGGTTATTGTCGGGTTTGATTGTATTTTCTCAAACATAGTGTTCTTTCTTGTTTGAAACTGCAAAAACTCTGAAAAACTGTGGCTTGTATCAAAAGAATCAGCAGCTCTACAATTCCTTTTGATCTCGGGGAAATATTCTTCGATGGCTTTGCTTCAGAGGCAATCCTTGCACTCAGTAGAAAGTTAATTTCCAGTTATTGACAGCAGTTAAATTGCAGCTAGCAAAGGTGTGGAAACATATCACTATCCCAAAGGTTACTAACTGGTATAGAATGTACTTGTTACAAATAAAATCTCTCATGAGCTTAAGGGCATAGTTGACCCATATTGCAAAGAGCCACTTCTGGTAGAAATATTAGCTCAACCCCCTTCACCACTTAGACACTTCTGTAGCATTTTAGAGGGGATTGGTATGGCTCTCTAAATATATGCAAGTCCAATTTATATTTTGGATTTTTAATTGGTTTATTTCTTCTGTATAATAAATTATCATGATGTTACATTTTGATCAGTGGATAGGCTACATTCTTTGTTCCTCAGCATTTTATTTTTCCCCTTTGCACAACTTTCTTCTCAGCTTCTTGTTCTTACTGTTTGGCTCCATATAAATGCTACCATCCAATTAAATTTCTAGAATTAAAAATCCTTTTATAAAATATTTTATTAAAAATTCTAGGAGATTGAGGTGAGATCCAGGTTTAAATCCCCCTTGACTACCCAATTTATTGCATCTGAACTAAATTTATTTGGCAAGTGGTTCTAGGGACAAAATAGGAAGACAGACTGTATACTGTTATACGTATATAGACAGGGAGGTTATTCTGATAGAGAGAGGAGACAGAATTATAATAAAATAATATCTTACGGTGTTCACTGTCAATGGAACATCCCGAATCGCTTCAGCTGAATACCCCAGAGGACAGATTCATTGTAACAGGTTAGAAAGCTGGGCCAAAACTAACAAAATGAATTCAACAGGGAAAATATATAGTACTACACTTAGAGAGAAAAATTAAATGCACAGATATAAGATGGGTGACATCTAGCTTGACAACAATATATGTGAAAGGAATCTAGGAATTTTAGGGCTGAAGTAGATGGCCTGAAAGGAGCAGCCCTTGGCTGCCTCAGCAACAATCACGCTGGAACTGCGGTGAAGAGATGGGCTACTCCTGAAGCAGGCTGCCACCACAATCCCAAACAGGCTGCTGGCAGGAGTGGATTTTATCTGCTCCTTTTGGGGTCAGATCTTTATGCTTCAGCGCAGCCTCCATGCAGGTTCCAGACACTTTGGGGGCAGACACTTTGTCATGCCCCCGAAGAGGCCAGAAGCTGATTTATTTGGTACCATCTGTTTCGGGCCATAGTAGACCATAGGTAAACAGTGTGACATGGTAGCTAAAAAAGGCAATGCAATTTCAGGCTACACCAATAGGAGTATGGTGTCTAGATCAAGGGAAGTAATACTGTAGTACCACTCTACTCTGCTTTTGTCAAGCCTCGCCTGGAATACTGGTGGAGGCTTCTGGAAGTTGAAGTATAAAACATCTGGAGGATCAAAGGTGGATAACATCTTGAATCATAGTTGGAAGAGACCACAAGGGCTATCCATTCCAACCCCCTGCCATGCAGGAACTCAAAATCAAAGCATCCCCGACAGATGGCCATCCAGCCTCTGTTTACACTGGACCTCTCTGAGAATTCTAAATACTCTTTCCAAAATACTAGTCTCAGGATTCCATAAGATGCTGTCATGTCAGTTAAAGGGGAGTCACAGGGCTATAGCATTCCCAGAGGTGAGCCCCTCTCTGACCCAGGAAGCCTCCTTTTAAGCATCCATTAAGAAGCCAAGCCCTTCCTCCAGTCCATCTGCCTTGGTCCAGGCCTCAGAGGAGGAGAAGATCTGCTGGACCTGATCCTACTCCCCACCACCACTCCCTTCTCCTTTTGTGTTGTGTCTTCTTAGATTGTAAGCCTGAGGGCAGGGAACCGTCTAACTAAAAGATCGTATGTACAGCGCTGTATAAATTTACAGAGCTATATAAATAAAGGTTAATAATAGTGTAATAATATAGCTGTATAAGCTGTAAGGGTTGTGGGACAAATGCTCATTCATATCTGAAATTCTGTCTACATTTTTCAGCCTAGGCAACTTCATAAGCTATTTTGATAATAAAATCTGGGGAGGGAAAAAACAATTTACATTTCCATGAAATTCATATAGGCAGTATGATACAGTGCTCTGAACACTGGACCACGACTCTTGAGAACAGGGTGCAAAACCTTGCTCAGCCAAAGAAACCCTGGGTGACCCTGAACCAGTCAAACACTCTAAGCTGCAGAGGAAGGTAAAGGCAAAATCGCCTCTGAATATATCCTGCTAAGAAAAACCCATGATAGGTTCACCATTAGATCGACATACGGTAGAAACGAAGGCACACAACAAGGGTATATTTGACACTACAGAGTAGTAACTACTCATATATATATATTCTATTTTGTCAGTGGCTGGTGAGAAGCAGAAGGTCTTACTAGCCCTTTTGACTCTTGTTGTAACAACCTTCCCTCTAGGCTGTTATTATCTTTGGTGTCTATCAGATTTAATAATTTGAGCACTGTGTCTGGTCAATGATCTCATTTAATTACTGGATTTCTTTATATTAATTGTTTATATCATCTTTACGAAGAAAATGGTATGGAGATAATTTTTAAAAATTACTGGTCTCTGACTGCTGGAAAAATGTGTTACAGCAATTGCTGATGGTGCTTTCCAACTGTTCTTTGCTAATGTTCAAGAGAACTAAAACTGTTACTTTTATGTTAAAAGAATATAGTCTGGGAACACCAGGCACTCTAGATTTATGAAAGCTAAACAGATTTGGACTTGATCAGTAACTTGTACAGAAGAGTATGGCCTAAATCCAATTGTTAGTCCAAGGTAGAGTCACAAAATCATTGGAATATATATAAATGTTGACTTATCAAGTTCTCATTCATTCAATGGGACTGCTGTAGTTGGAACTAGCAATTTGATTTAGGCTCATGAGATAAATCTAGTTGTAGTCCTAACTAGAGTAAACTGTTTGAATCAAATGCTGACTGGTAAATCAGCACCTTGGCAAATCCAATTTATTCAATGGTCTACTCTAGTTCAGACTAACAGTAGGGGATGAGACCAGCATATTCATCCTACTTTGATTGGTGCTTCCACTTCTAGTTGTGTGTTTATGTCAGGGATATAAAACAACAAGATGGTTCTTCTTTCTGTATTCCATGTGGCATACTGAACTCTTGCTTTCCAACAGGGGAGCTTACAAGAAACAGCCAAAGGCTGCTATTGCTGCCTTCCAGCATCTGCAGCCTGAAGCAGCCACCTTACTGTGTTTAATGGTAGAGCTGGCCCTGATTTAAGTACTGAAATATGAATATGCAAAGTTGCCAGACATCAAATTGAATTATGTGTTTTTACAGAAGGGAGGGGGACAAGGGAAGAAGAAAGTAAGCAAAAGGGGAATCAGTTTTTACACAATGAACATATGGAAAAGCTATTGTAAGAGACAGTTGCGAAAAGGAGAAGCCAAATGGCTGTTAGGTTAATGGAGAGTGCATTGCTGTCTCACCTCTTTCTGAAGCAGCTGGGTATAAAATACTCTAAAGACTGTGCCCAAATGCCATATAGTGCCATTTTGATAGTGTAAAATGTCCACTCTTCTTAATTCAGGTCTCTGGATGTTCATTCTCATATTGCACAGGTGAAGCCAGTAACGATCAGATGGAATGCACTGTAGTTATTAACTTTATTCAGTGCAGGAAGACTGATGATCAGTCACACCTCACCAGTTTTCCCCTTATATTTGTAAACCTTGGAGAAAACCTCTTTCCTAATTTAAAACCATAGCCATATATGACTTTGGTTCTGATGTCCTTTGCATTCTAGACATGCTTCTTACACAAACCAATGTCACGTTCATGATATGGAGGTATGTTGCATTATTTTATATTTAACATCATATATATATATATATATATATATATATACACACACACACACACACATATATACATACATACAAATAACTATGTTATGGTGGTGGTGGTGGGGACACACGTACATATTAAACAGGGACAAGATCCCTTTTACATTTAGCTAAATGGAAAACAATTGTCTTTATATGGAATATAATGTATCAATACAATGACTTCAAGAATTGATTTATGCTGGAATAAAATCTCTATGTTTGAAGAAGGTTGATATAATGGATATGTTAATACAGTGCATGATTAGATTAGTCTTAATGATTTCTGTTCGCATAAAAACTATTGGCTTTGAATAAAGAGTAGCTGCCTCTTTGTGTTGACATTGTGCTCCATACTATTGTTCCACCTTTGGTGTAGACTTCTTTTTATTCTGGTACAAAGTAATTATATAATCTCAAAAGCAAAATAGAAAGGTGCGTTAGCTGTCAATGGAAAGCCAGTTAACATTTAATAATAACATATGATCCACTCGATAGAACTTATTAACAGTTACTTTCTGATTCCCCCCCCCCCCCAATTGATGCTAAAAAACTGGGGATTTAAAAAAATACAATTGCTTTTTTTTTTTTTTACTGCAGACGGATGGCAATTAAATGATAAATTGCAAGGGCTTGTTGTTTACGAGGTAATAACTATATCCTGGGGAGGTGTTTATTAGCCCAGTTACAGATAGTTATTACTATGTTAACTGGAAGCATACCAACATTTTGTGTCAAGACACTGAAATGGTAAGTAAGAAAGTAGATTGTAAGCAATAAGGTGAGTAAAATCATCTAAAGGGGAAAGCAGTGGCATGAGCCACAAACCAAATACTTCTACATCATTGCAGTATGATCACTGTAATCATTCTCTTACTTCTATGATATGGTCAAGATTACAAATAAATTCCTATTGTAGACACTGTGGCACCCTGAAAACTCTAAGATAAGGGCTCACCTTTTTGTGGACTGGAGTTCACTTCACAAAACCTTGAAGAAAAAGTCTAATTTAAATTGAGGACATACATACTTTCTAAAGGGTTAACAAATTCAATCGTCCAACCCTCTCTGCAATCCTTGTTTTATTCTCATTCTCAGTGAGTTTTTAAGCTATTCTGTAATCAAGGTATCTTTCTATATGGTTTTATTACAAAAAGCTACCTTTATTCAGACTTATGTGAAGGAATGGAATTTGCGAATGGTTAAACACATAGAACTGTGCGGTAAAATAGTGAGGAATGTTAGTGAACAAAAAAGGTTGGCAGTACTGGACAGAAATTTAATTCTATTGACAGAATGGTACATATGCTAATGGAGTAACATTCTTGGATTCTGGGCAACAACATAGGTATACGATATGTCTTCAGACTATTTTCTATTATTTTCTTTGTAAATTAGATGATTTTCATTAAAGAAATTTTTGCTTAAAAGTGGAGGAATGGAAAATGGGACAAACAAGAAAACAGGAAACATTCTTGTGCCTTTTGTCCAAATGCATCTGATGAAGTACAATCAAGTCTATAAAAGCTCATGCTATCAACTTCTATCTTTCAGTTAGTTTCAAAGGTGCGGCAAGATTTCTTGGCATACTGATTTTTCAGACTAACATGACTATGTCTTTGAATGCCTTATGTAGTTATTCTTTAGAACAAGAATGAATTTACTAAGGCAAAAATTCCCTGGGAATAGTGGGTAGAATGCATAATGGTACTATACAAAAAGGGTCATGACAATCAGGTCTAAAGTTCTAAAAGAATATAAAAAACATCTCCTACAAAGCTCTTAATAAATACATCATGTGGCCACATTCAGCTTTCATTTGGCAATTTGGCATACATGGTTTTCTGTATTCCAGCTGTATATGAAACATTGTGAGGGCATTTTTTGAAACCCAAGCCAAAGAGATGAAGAGAATCCCACAGTTTAAAAGTGAACAGTATTAGCTATTTAAAAGAAGAAGAAAAATCACTTTCAGTGGAAATTATTCTGCAACAAAAACTACAAAAGTAAGTCCCTTTTTTTTCTTTTAAAAAGAGTATGATTTATTTGTTTCTAAAAGAGTAGTAGCAGGGAAGAAGCAGGTAATTATTAAGAAACCTCCATTTCAGGCAAAAGTGGTAATTCTAATCTTTGGCAAGAAAGGGGAAAATGATCCTTTCTGTAGCCCAAGAAAATTATACCCTTGTGGGGTTTTAAATGGATAGAATACCAAAAAGGACTTTTTTCCATCCCATCTTCTAATATTAAAGAAAATCAGATCAAAGGAAAATGAAATCTATCTATCTATTTCTGCTTTAAAAAAGCTTTTTTGTCATTGCTGTGCATGTTTACTACTGAGAATAAAGATATATAGATAGTCACCTGAGACAGAAAGGAAGAGATGCCCATTTTTTCCAATATGAAAGGTTGGAAAGTTACTTTTTAAAAAGTAACTACAACTATAGTTCTAAGCCCCTCCAAAGGAGATAGTGACCACTAACTTGCTTTTTAAAAATCTTTTATTTTCCCATTTCTTAAAAGTAATTAAAACTGACTTTCAATTACTTTGATCTTAATGCAACAGGCTGGGACATTTTGGACCCAATTTTGCTATAGAACCCATAATTTCACATTTAGTGTAGACATTCTATTGCATTGCTACCTGAACAGTTGTAAGCAATTTCACCAGTATGTCCAAATAAACAATGTCCCTAAGGTTCAGTCATTTGTCATGTATACCTTTTCTTTTACAGATCAAAGAATAGCATAAAAAAAGGAAGGACTAACAAAAATATCCTAACAAATAGATTCATTTTGCCACTGGGATATTTTTCTCCCAGCCAACATAATGCATCTGGTCAAAAATATTCCATATCATTGGTGAACCATGACACAGGATTTTTCTCTACAATGAAAACACTCCTCATTCGATTTGAATAGAATGCAATTCAAATTTGGAGGAATTTGGGCTTTTTGCACACACACACACCCCAAAAACCTCCATATACTCTGCAGCAAAAGGAATTGTGGTTTTTACCAGAATATCTATGAAGATGTACATTATTGCTCATAATTGAATGTGTGGCAATCTGATTTGCATCCCTTCGCATGTCTGCTCATTTTCAGCAGAGGGAGGATGGATGGGTGGAACAGACCATCACGTGATTGCTTCCCACCAGGAAATTCAATTTTCCAAGTGTCTGTTTGTGAATTGGTAGTTGTGACATTTTTGAGCATGTGTGCACTTTGGTGCCTATGTGCTGAGGTGCTCATAAACTTTTTTTCAATTCTTTTTTTCTTTTTTGTTAACCAACAGCTTTTTAAAAAGCTTTTCAGACCCAACAGCTGTTGTAACAGCTTGATTGTTTGTTTTAGCTAGGTGTGTATAGGGCTTGCTAATTCTCCTGGGCTTTCAACAGCGCATTCCTTTTTTGAATGTTTTTCATTGGCATAAACAACAATGGCTGAAGTCTAGAGATCACAACAAATGTAAAGGTGGCAGAAATACTTCCTGGAAGAATCAGGAGACACTGGACCTCATTGTCTTGTAGGGTAAAGAGGAGGTGCAACAGCAGCTCTTGAAGTGCTGCTGGAGGACTGAAGTTTTTGAAAAAATTGCCTCTGAGATAAGGCTAAAGTGTGCGGCAAAGATGACACCAGCGGAAATATGCAACAACAGTAGCGGAAGTGCATATGTCAGCATCCTTGACTAACAGCTAAAAGAATAATAATAATGTGCAATGGCCAGTTGGCAATAACATTGCAATGACATTGTATGTGGACACTGAATTCAAATAAATGCAAATTGGCACAGGAGAAGTGAAGACAATTAAGTTTCAATGTGAATGCACAGAAATCCACAGCAATTCACATAATACACTTATGTGTAGACTACCCTACGGAGAAGCAGAAGTAACATATACTGGTTGTCACTAGGCTTACCGCATTCAGGGAGAGGACACATTGCAGTTATCATGCAATACAGAAACTTTATATGAAACCTTAACTACAGTCCTTACCCTGATAATAATCATCAATGTACTGCAATCATATCATACATAGAGAGAAATCCAAGCTTGAAGCAGGGTTCAGGAAAGGAAAAGGCAGTAGAGACCACATTGCAAACATATTTGCTAATGAGAGTGCACCAAGGAGCTCCAAAATAAAATCAGTACGTGCATTATAGATTATAGCAAAACCTCTGGCTGCATAGATCATAAAAGAACATGGAACCAACCTTAAAGACATGGGAGTGCCAACACATTCCTGATGAGGAATGTGTATACAGGACAAGATGCTACTGTCAGAAGAAAACATGGAGAAACAGAATGGTTTCCAATTGGTAAAGAAGTCAGGCAACACTGCATCCTTTCACTCTAACTGTCCTATTTACTAGTGTATCCTTTCCTTACACAGGGGATCCGTTCTGGAAAACCACCAACAACACTCCCCGCATAAGGCAAATATTGCGTATGGTCGAGCCCTATTGAACTCCAGGAGCCCAAGTCATGATCCCTTCAGAGCTGGTATGAGCTAAAATCAATGGAGAGATCTGATCATGGATTATTTAATCTGGTCTTTAATACTAGGCCTAAAATTCTAAAGCAAGCCCAAGTCAAGGTCTTTTAGATTAAAGCACTTCCAAAGAGCACACATGGTCTCCTTCCCATTTCTATCCTTTCATACAGCCTGCCCACATTCTAAGATCTGATGAAGACACCCTTTTGCCATAACTGTGATGGAAGTTTATTTGATCAAGACAAAAAAAAGCAAGATTCTCATTAGATGTGCTCAAAATATGGAATTATCTGCCCCATGAGACTCTTTTGGCAGCCTCACTTATGGACGGCAAACTTCTGTTTTGGCAGGTTCTTGATTTAATGGGCAATCTGCTCTATTTCTCCTTGCCGTTATTTTTATGGAATATTTTATGGAATACAAGCATACCTCTGTTAACAATGGCTCTCACAAAGCTCCTTTTTACAAAGTCTTTTTTACTGGAGCTCAGCCTACCAACCCTCTTTTCTTGTCTTCTGTCTAGCTGAAAGGTTTCAGGTTTTTGTGTTTGTTTTTTGTTTTTGTTGCTGTATTTGCATTGCAAGTATGGTGAAGGAGAGCTGGAGACAGGCAGACTTTTACCATTTGGTTGCAGTGTGACTGCAGTAAATGATGCAATAATGCTTGACCTTGGATGATGATGATGATGATAATGATGATTTTCTTACTTGCCTCTCTCCATGGATCAAGGCAGGGAAGAACAATTAAATATATAACATCAGTTAAAACACATCAGTTAAACACACACCAGTTTAAAAGGACAAATATGATGCACACATATTAAAATAATCCACATTTAAAGTTCCATTATTTAAAATCCACAATTTAAAAACCATCAGGATAAGCCTGCCAGAAGAGACTGGTCTTTAATGCTGTTTTAAAGAATTCTAGTCTAGGTGATCCTGCTATGGCTCTGTGTGCTTACATACAACAGGGAAGGTAAAAAAAAAAAGTCCTGTCAGATTCACTTATATCTGAAGTGCAAAACAGAAAGAAGAAGGGAAAGCAGATTATCCTGTCTCACTGGCTACCCTGACATGTTGAAAAAGCATAGATCTATAAGTTTCACCATAAAGTGGGGATCATAAGAAAAGTGGGGGCTGTTGAAAGAAAGAAAAATACCTTTCCAGAATGCATTTTGAAAGAAGCATTCAAGTGGTCTCTAGAAGATTCAAAATGCTTTTGTTTACGTATAGCTTACTTCACCTGGTTGTTTCATTTCACATGTGCATAATGTTAGTTTTGAATAAAAGGTTTGCTGAAACATCTTGAAATTATTTATTTTTGGGTGGTGTGGGAATCTATCCCTTTTCTTTCCATGTTTTTTTCAGCCTGATACTAGTTTCTGTTAAAGCCCAAGCACCCATCTAGTTTGTTAACTGAGGTGCTTTTCAGACCGCCCAAAAGGGCGGTCTGCCGGCGCCGGTGTTTGCTGTGCCAGGGAACCGCAGCAGACAAACCGCGTGATTCCTTGGCGCCGCAAAAAGAACCCGCAAAAAGCAGGTTCTTTTTGCGACGTGGTAATGATGCCGCAAGGCACCAATGGTACACTTGCAGCATCATTTCTGCACCGCAACGTGCAGACACTAAGCGTCTGCTACGTCAAAATGGCGGCGCCCATGTAGAATGGGTGCCTCCATTTTATACGTGCTCGGCATGTACTAGAGTTAGGGTGTCCTGAAAGGATGCCCTTTTGTAACCATAGTACGTGCTGAGCACGTACTATTGGCGTGCCTGGAACGCGCCTGAGGCATACTTGTATTTTAATTGTGAACTGAAGCCCTTTAAAAGTACAGTGGTACCTCGGGATACGAAATACCCAGGTTACGAAATTTTCGGGATACGAAAAAATCCCATAGGGAATTATTGTTCCGGGTTACGAATGTTTTTTCAGGTTACGAAAAAACTTTTGGTGCTTTTCGGCGCTATTTTACACGGAATCGCGGCTTTTCCCCATTAGCGCCTATGGCAATTCGGCTTACGAAGGCTTTTCGGGTTACGAAAGCGGCCGCGGAACGAATTACTTTCGTAACCCGAGGCACCACTGTAATTGCTATTGTTCCAACCTCTGGAGTCCTGGGATTTGCAGTTTATGGTTGGGCACATAGAATTCTCAATTAGAGAGCTTTAGTGTCACACCAAACTATCAATCCAGGATTTCATAGGATTCCTCCATAACAGTTAAAGTGGAGTCATTGCACTATAGATATGTAGTGTGAAAGGGCCTGAGTGGTGTGTAAGCTGTAGCAGGGTGAGACATTAACCCTTATATGCAAAAATAATTAAAATTGGATCCTTTGGTTTTTCAGACTTTCTAACTTTCAGTATTTTCAACCATCTTAAAAATTCTGTGTGCTTACGAAGATGAAACCCAACTAGAAAAAACTCAATATTACTCAGAAGTCAATTCCACTCTGCTTAATAATCACCCTTCAGGCAAACTGGTCTATCAATGCAGACTTTGCCTGTAATTCACCCCACTTTGATTTTGGAGATGGTCTCTGAAGAGAATCCCAAAAGATATGGGAGTTACTATGTTCTGTGATTAAAGGCAGGGTAACCTTCAGGTATCCCCATGTATGTTTATTCCTACAGAAATGTTGTTGAGCCAAACAAACTGAGTTCCCTCTGCTGCCTCAAGACCTGCTAAAATGTCCTGAAAACACTGAAATCTAAAGAGTGACATCTATACACCCAGCTTTTTCCAGGCAAAGCATTCTCTGAAGATGCCAGCCACTGATGCTGGCGAAACGTCAGGAAGAATCCTCAGCAGAGAGCTCTTGGGCCTCACTGAACTACAAACCCCAGAATGCAACAGGAGGCAGCCACAGCAGCACTACTGAGTGTGGCAAGATGGAGGCTGAGAGGCGCCAGTTTCCCTCAGTTGGAGGCAGAGAGACCAGCCTCATTACCACACTCCCCTCTTATAGCGCTGCTATTCCACTTTGACTGCTTTGGCTGCCTCCTGTTGCATTCTGGGACTTGCAGTTTAAAGAGGGGGGCGTTTAGAATTTCCAGCCAGGGAGCTCTTAGGCCTGGCTGAACTTTGGCTGCTCTGGCTGCCTCCTGCTGCACTTTGGGGCTTGTAGTCCAGCGAGGCCTAAGAGCTCCGTGGCTGAGAGTTCTGAACGCCCGCTTCTTTGGACTGCAAGTCCCAGAATGCAACAGGAGGCAGCTGAGGTGGAAAAGCAGCTCTACGAAAGCATAGCGCTGCTGCTCTTCAGAGGCGGCCTTTCTCTGTCTCTAGTCGTTCTGTCCAACCAGCGAAGCGGAGTCTCCTCCTTTTCCTGAGGAGGAGGAGGAGGAGGAGCCCATGAGCAGCTCTGGCTTCCCGGCGCGAACGGGGCCGGGGCTTAATTCAAACGCCTATGTCCATTAAACCTGTTTATATCCCTCTTGTTATTCTTAGTGCCTGGGAAGGGAAGGGAAGGGAAGGGAGTGTCCGACTTAGCCCCAGCCAGGGAGGGAGCCATGCCGATGAGCAGAGCCCAGTACGAGGAGGTCGCCCGCTCCGCCGCCCAAGGGCCGCCCACCAGGCAGAGCCTCAGGAGGCTCAGGGAGAGCTTCCCCAGGTAGGAACACAACGCCCTCCTTTTCCCGGACGCGTCCTACATCGCAGCCTCCTCCTCCTCAATAGGGGTCTCCAAAACGCCTTCAAGAAGCAGCAGCATGAGTTTCAGGCTTCCAGGAGTGTTTGAACCCTCCTTTTCCCGGACGCGTCCTCCATTTCTGCCTTCCCCTCATTAGGGATTCCCAAAAGGTCCTCCATTTCCAGCATGGCTAAGAAGCATCATGCGTGTAGGTTTCTAGGAGTGTTTTGAGCTTTTTAGTCTGATCATGTCCTCCATTTTGTGGTGCCTTGTCCTCGTTTGTGGTCACCTCACTTCCTTTTCCAGGACACACCCTCCATTTCTAACATCTGTCCTCCATTTGAAGCATGGCTAAGAAGCATCATGAGTTTAGGTTTCTAGGAGTGTTTTGAGGTTTTAGTTTGATCACGTCCTCCGTTTTATGGTGCCTTGTCCTCCTTTGCGGCTATCACATCTGGTTTACCCTGGCTTGGAGGTGGCCTTGTGCTCAGGATGACCCGACTTTATTGGGATTTGACCAGTTTGCCTCCAATTTGCCTCCATGTGATAAAGTCCAAAGTCTCTGCTCATGAGGCATGTTTTCCAGACCATTCATCATATTATGCTCCAGCTTGTCAATGCCCTTTTTGAATTGTAGTGCCCAGAATTGGACGCAGTATTCCAGGTGAGGCCTTACCGAAGTGGAATAGAGCGGTATTACTACTTCTCTCGATCCCTGCCTCCATGTGCACAGGAGCTCTATGTAGGCCTCTGTGCAGTTGCTGTGTTAAGTGAACTGGCTATGCCTCCGAAAATTGCAGCAGTTGCTTCCTGTGTCTCCCCACTCCACCCTCTTTGCTTCCTACCTGTTTCTGATCATCTTCCAAGGATATACAGCAAGGTGGGCAGAGGAGTTAAGTGACCAGGTCACTGCTCTGCATTTCTCTTTTCTGGCTATTTTAAGCTGCAAGGTTTGTACACATTTCTGGGAGCAAGTCCCACGGAACCTATTAGACAGTCTTGGGATTGCACTAAAGCTGTGATCCGAAACCGTGGGTGAGCAAAGTGCAGCCCTCTTGAGGTCTCTGGACTACATATCCCATCAACCCTAGCAGACAAAGCCAATGGGAAGAATGTCGGGAGTTGCAGTGCAACAACTGCAGTTCTGCACTTCGGCCTCTTCTTGCCCACTCCCAAGTAGAACATACTGATATATAGGCATTTACAGGACTCTGTTGAGAGTCGGAAACAACTTGAAGGCACACAACAACAACAAATTGACATATGTTGCATAAAAGCATTCTGGGTGTGCCGTTCCTCTCCAAACAAGCTGTTGTCTGCTTCAACACTCTAGCCAGTGTCATTTATCAGCTGGAGAGTTTGACTTTGGACCCATCCGAAGGCTGCAACACCTTATTTTATCCAAAAAGCAACTGTGGAGAGCTGTACTCACAGATTACCAGACCTAGAAAGTGGTTTAATTTTATAGTTTTTTGTGGGTTTTCAGGCTATGTAACCATGTTCTAGAAGAGTTTATTCCTGACATTTTGCCAGGATCTGTGGCTGGCATCTTCAAAGAATGCTGGCGTGGAAGAGAGTTGGGTGTGTGTGTGACCCTTGGTAGAGAGCAGTGATTTCCATGTTAATCTGTTATTCTTCTGTTGTTGATGGCAAGGCCTCAGGGTGAGAGCATATGCAAAAAGGATTAGTGTCTGCTTAATTAGTTATCATTGTCTGCTGGGAAAGTCCCTGGTCCTAGGTGGTTTCTCATTTGCATTTGCTGAGCCCTGATTTTGCTTTTTTTCAGGATTGATAGCCAAACTTTGTTCACTTTAAGGGTTTCTTTCCTGTTGAAAAGATTTCAGTGGTGTTTGTGGGTTTCAATGGCTTCCCTGTGCATTCTGACCTGATAGTTGTTGGCATGGTCCAGAATTTCAGTGTTTTCAAACAGCATTTTATGCCCAGGATGGTTTAACATGTTCTGCTATTGCTGAATTTTCTGGCTGATCCAGTCTGCAGTGTCTCTGGTGTTCCTTGATTCTTCTTTGCACACTGCATTTGGTGGTCCCTTTGTAGACCAGAGTGAAGCATTTGCTGGATTTTCTTGGTCAGTTTGTAAACCATTTGGAGGTTGTGTTTCCTTACCAGTTTCCCTATTCTGTTTGTGACTCCTTTGATGTATGGTAAAATACCTTCCCTTTGGGTGGTTGCTTCACTCCTCAGGGCTTTCTGGGTCTGGCAGCCCTTCTGATGTCTGAGCTGGAATAACCATTGGCCTGTACAGCCTGGTCTAGGTGCTTCAATTCATTTTCCAAGAAGTGGGGTTTACAGATCTATTTGTTCTGGTCTACCAGTGTTTTTATTGTGCTTCTTTATTGTCCTGGGTGATGGTTGGAGTTCTTGTGCAGGTATCTATCTCTGTGTGTAAGTTTTCTGTATACTGTGTGACCCAAATGTTGGTTCAGTTTGTGGATGAATAGGACATCCAAGAATGACAATGTTCCTTCCTTTTTCTATTGTGAATTGGATGTTAGGGTGGATGTTGTTCAGATGGTTCAGAAACACAGTCAGATCTTCTTCTCCGTGTCTTCGATTGGTGAAAGTGTCATCCAGATATCAGAACCATGTTATTCTCCAGTTGGGTATGGCTGGCCCTTGGTATCTGTTGGTTTTGGTTCTAGGACCTCTTGGGATGCCAAATTCTGTGGATGCTCAAGTACCATGGCAAAGTTAAATGATGCCCCTTATATAAAATGTAAAACAGTGTTCCTTACATAAAGTGCCCCTTATATAAAATGACAAGGTTTGCTTTTTGGAATTTACATATTTTAACAGTATTTTCAAGACATGGATGCTTGAATCCGTAGATTAAAAATCCATAGATATGGAGGGCTGGCTATATTGTAGTTTTAAGGATGTCTGATGGAATGGAACAACTACAGACTTGACTTCAGAGAATAGAGTTTAGACTGCTTCTTTGGATGGGAGCTGAAAGTATGTAAATAATAAATATGTATGCAGGTTATTTGGTTTCTGACATAAGGCTTATATGTTTTTATATTAATGTCTTTTATTCTTACATTTTATATCTTTATACTATTGGTACAATGGAATATATAATGGTTGAGTGAAAATGATTGATGTGTTGATAGAATTTCTTAAGGGCCTCCTTCTCATGGGTAGAGATGATGGAGATATCACTGGTAGAAGAGGGCAACTGGGGATGTTTGTTGAAGAAGCTGTATTCTGATTTAACCATAAGTATGTTGATATGCTGGGCTACATGTAGGTGTACCATTGATCTGAAGGCTCCAAGTTGTTTCTATATGAAGCATTTGTGGTTAAATTTGAAGTGGGAAGATTCCGCTTATTTTTAAAATCATAGAATCATAGAGTTGGAAGAGACCACAAGGGCCATCCAGTCCAACCCCCTGCCATGCAGGAACTCTTAATCAAAGCATCCTCGACAGATGGCCATCAAGCCTCTGTTTAAAGACCTCCAATGAAGGAGACTCCACTACACTCTGAGGGAGTGTGTTCCACTGTCAAACAGCCCTTACTGTCAGGAAGATCCTCCTAATGTTGAGGTGGAATCTCTTTTCCTGAAGCTTGCATCCATTGTTCCGGGTCCTAGTCTCTGGAGCAGCAGAAAACAAGCTTGCTCCCTCCTCAATATGACATCCTTTCAAATATTTAAACAGGGCTATCATATCACCTCTTAACCTTCTTTTCTCCAGACTAAACATCCCCAGCTCCCTAAGACGTTTCTCATAGGACATGGTTTCCAGGCCCTTCACCATTTTAGTCGCCCTCCTTTAGACACACTCCAGTTTCTCGATGTCCTTTTTGAATTGTGGTGCCCAGAACTGGCCACAGTGTTCCAGGTGGGGCCTGACCAAAGCAGAATATAGTGGCACTGTTACCTCTCTTGAGCTAGACACTATACTTTTATTGATGCAGCCTAAAATTGCATTGGCCTTTTTAGCTGCCGCATCACAGCTAAAATGAAGTCATGTTCAACTTGGACTCTTAGATCCCTTTCACATGTAGTTTCATTCAGCCAGGTGTCCCCATCCTATATCTGTGTGTTTTGGGTGCTTTTAATGCTAACAAGTCTCCCTTGTTTTGACAGTGATAGTGTGATGATGATGATGATGATATGAGTCAGCTTGAGAGGCATGTAGGCACTGTTTCTGAAGCCAAGAGAGTGTGACTTTCCAAAGTGCCTTTTCTGTGTGTTTTTGGTTCTTTAATGGTGATATTGATATCAGAAAGCCTCTGAGGCAAGGCCAATGTAAATTGCTGTGATTTTTACAAACTCATGCGCAGTGAAGAAAAAACCAAAGTCCCTTGACCAAGTACTGTACACACTTCTGAGAAGTACACTTGGTGCAAGAACTGTGAAACCACTTTGACATGTTCAATATGCATAGCCATGTGAACCCATGTTCAGTGTGAAACCCAAAGAGTTTGGTTATGTAATAAGCCTCTGAAATATGCAAGAGGCCATCTTAAGTAAAGCCATGTTCAATGCCCAAATGTGCTGTTTGGAATGGGGGGAGGGGGGGTTGGCCAGAAAGGGAAGTACATTTCTGTCATCTGTCTAGGAATAATGCCCAAATGCCCTCCATTTTGATCATGCCTAAGAAACATGCATTTAGATTAACATTTTTTAAAAATCATCATTTTTTTTGCATGTCCTCCATTTTTAAAAAACATGTCCTACATTTGAAAATACTGTCCTATATTATTTAATTATTTATTTTTTGGCTTCGCCTCCCCCCCCTCGTTGTCTGGGGGACGCCAACCCGGCCCCCGGCTCAAAAAGGTTGCCTACCCCTGGTCCAGCAGATCTGCTCTTCCTCGGAGGCCTGTTGGAGCTGGCTTGCCTTCCTCTCCCTCAAGATGGTGGAGGGCTTTTCTTCTTCCAGGCAGGCCTGTTGGAGCTGGCCTGCCTTCCTCTCCCTCAAGATAGTGGGTAGAGGGAGGGCTTGGTTAACCCCATTTGGATTACTGTAATGCACTGTATTGTGGGACTGCCTTTGAAAAGGGTTCAGAAACTTCTGTTGACCCAAGAGCTGAAGCCAGGTTGTTAATTGGGGCAGGCTACAAGGAGCCCACAACTCCTTTCTTGCAACAGCTCCATTGGTTGCTGGCCCATTTCTGCACACAATGGAAAGTGTTGGTTTGACCTATAAAATCCTATAGATGTTGGGTCCAGGCTATTTGGAGAACTGTATCTCCCTTTATGAACCCATTACAACACTAAAATTATCTGGATAAGCCCTTCTTTCTATCCCATCACCTTTTCAGGCTTGTTTGATGGGAACAAGGGAGAGGGCCTTTTTTGTGGCTGCTCCCAGACTTTGGAACTCCCTCCCTAGAGAGGCCACCAGGCTGGTCCCATCTTTGCTGTCCTTCCATTTGCAGGTCAAGCCTTTTTGTGCCATCAGGTGTTTACAAACGGATTAGGTCTGGGCTTTTAATGCAGTGCAATTATGTTTTTAAGGTTTGTGTGTAGTCTTCTAATGAATTTTAATATTGTAACCTTTTAACTTCATATATGTTATATGGTTTGTATATATATGGTGACTGGAGAACTCTCTTGATGTCCTGGGTGCCCTGCTTGAAGAAGTTAACAGATTATCCAAATAGGAATATAATA
>NC_056522.1:326229364-326246072 GCF_019175285.1 Sceloporus undulatus | reverse complement strand
ATAATAATAATAATAATAATAATAATAATAATAATAATAATAATAATAATTCTATTTCCCGCCTCTCTCTGTGGATCAAGGCAGGATCACATCAATGTCAACAATACAATTTACAAAATACACAACAGATTAAAAACATCATTATATAACAACAATATACAGTAAAATATGATACAGTACAATACTAGTCAATACTAGTCAGCCAGCGGTGTTACAGTAGGGGAAACAAAGCGTCTGATTCATCTGTTTTTCCATATAATCAAATCGGGGTGGGAATCATCAACTATAGCAGGTCGGGTGGATATGCCCGCTGGAAGAGATCCGTCTTTAATGCCTTCTTAAAGGCTTCTAATGATGTAATAAGACAGATCTCTTCTGGCAGGTTGTTCCATAATTTTGGGACCACGGCTGTAAATGCTTTTTGGGAAGTAGTGACCAATCTGGTTTTTTTTTGTATTCTAGCAATTTCTTCCCTGAAGTTCTGAGTGTGCGGGCCGGATTGTGTAGGGAGAGGCATTCCCTTAAGTAACTGAGGCCCGAGCCATGTGGGGCTTTAAAGGTAATGACCAACACTTTGTATTGCGCCTGGAAGCTAATCGGTAGCCAGTGTAAAGATTTTAGTATTGGTGTAATATGGTCCGATCTTGATGTTCCCGTGACCAATCTGGCTGCAGCATTTTGGATTAACTGAAGCTTCCGAACTTGGTACAAAGGTAGCATTACAGAAGTCTAAACGAGAGGTTACCAGTGCATGCACCACTGCTTCAAGGTTTCTTCGAGCCAGGTAGGGGTGCAGCTGGCGTATCAACCGAAGTTGGTACCAAGCACTCCTGGCTACCGCCTCCACATGCGATGTTAACTGTAGAGATGAGTCCAGGAGCATTCTCAAACTAGGGGAAGTGTGACCCTGTCCAGGACAGGTTGACAAATCTCCCCACTTGGCCCAGGGGTTCCTATCGCAAGTACCTCCGTTTTCTCTGGATTCAACCTGAGCTTGTTTTCCCTCATTCAGCCCATTACCGACTCAAGACAGGCATTTAGAGGAGAGATGCCATCCTTGGTCACTACAGCTGTCGGGGACACGGAGAGATGGAGTTGGGTGTCATCAGCGTACTGATAACACCGCGCCCATTGTCTCCGGATGATCTCTCCCAGCAGCTTCATGTAAATAATAAACAGCATGGGAGACAGAATGGCGCCTTGAGGGACGCCCGATGTCAACTCACGCTTACGAGAGCAACTGTCTCCCAGCATCACCATCTGGAATCTGCCCGAGAGATTGGTTCTGCAACGCAGTGCCCCCGATACCTAAATCCCTCAGGCGTTCCAGAAGGATACCATGGTATCGAAGGCTGCTGAGATGTCCAAGAACACCAACAGGGTCACACTTCCCCTGTCGATGCCCAGACGGAGATCATCGACCAAGGCGATCATGGCAGTCTCAACTCCGTAACCTGCCCTGAAGCCAGTTTGAAATGGGTCTAGATATTCGGCTTCATCCAAGACCGCCTGGAGTTGGAAGGCAACTGCCCTCTCGATCACCTTGCCCAAAAATGGTAACAAAGAGACTGGCCTGTAGTTGTTTCTAATCAGAGGATCAAGGGAGGGTTTTTTCAAGAGTGGTTTGACCACTGCTTGTTTAAGTTTAGATGGAAATATCCCCTCCCTGAGAGATGCATTGATGATGATTTGAAGTAAAGTTACTACTGCATCCCCTCTCTGGGTGGTCAGCCAAGATGGGCAGGGATCTAGAGGGCAAGTCGTCTTCCTTACACTTCCAAGCAGCTTGTCCACTTCATCAGTATTCACAAGCTCAAAGTGATCCAGTCTAACACCATTCACGGAGTCACTGGACACCTCTCTTATAGTTTCTGTTGTAATATTGGCATTGATATCAGCCCTTATCTGAGATATTTTATCTGCAAAAAAGTCATTAAGTAAATCACAGCAGGAGATAGTTTCCTCCAGTCTGCCACCAAGGCCACTGTTATCTTTTTGTGGATATTTTTGAAACCAAAGGGAAGGGCCTAGTATTGATAGTCTAATATTGATAGTCTTCTTCATAAATGAGAAGTGAAGAAATCGTGTATGGTCCAGATGAACCAGGATATGAAAATACGCTTCCATAAAATGGATCAATGCTAGATAATTCCCAGGTTGGAGACTTTCCAGGGTGTGTTTTGGTGTCTCCATTGAAAGTGGTGACATCTGACAAACCAACTGACCCTTTTTAGAATAGTTTTCCACTTAAGTGGTGGTATTTTGCTGGGTTCTTGGACATTTTGCCAGAAAAAAATTCTTACGCAGAAAATGTCATCTGAGAGGGACTGTGGAGGAGCTTTCTTCCCCATTTAGAAAGAGCTCTCCCTCCAGATCAGATTGGAGACAAGGAGGAAGAACTGTCATGGAGCAGGGAAGTCATCATCTTCCTTATAGGCTGCTTTGCTTTTGTGAGAGAGAATACTGGAATTTGGTTAGGGGAGAGGGAGAAAGAGAGCTCCCTGTTGTCACATCTGAAGAAAATGAAGCTTCCTTAGATATCATATTGGAAGAAAGTCAATAGACAAACAAAAATGGGCAAATTAAAATAGATTTTTTCCCTCTATTCCAAGCAGGTATTCTCTTTCTCCAAGCTAAACCACTGTAGCTCCGTTGCTAGATCTGAAGAAAATGAAGCTTCCTTGGATATTATTGGAAGAAAGGCAATAGACAAACAAAAATAGGCAAATTAAAATAGATTTTCTTTCTTCCATTCTAAACAGGTATTCTCTTTCCCCAAGTTAAATCACTGTAGCTTTCCTTATAGCAAAGGAACTACAGGCAGAATGAAACTGATATTGTTCAGTACAAATCCATGTCAATAAGTCTTTAAACTAAATCCCAGATAGTAAGAATTGCAATATATCGTCTTTGATGTCTTCTTCTTTCGACATACTGAAATATGGGCTATTCAACATTTCAGATTTACAAACTACAGTAAAAGAAAAAATATTAAAGATGATTCTTTTAAAAGTATAGTTGCCTTTCTTTTTAAGTTGTAAATTGTCTTGCTATTAGTGAAATTGTATCGATTTTGGTATCATAAAATCTTGTTATTACTTGAGATTTTATTAATAAGCACACTTACTGAAATGTAACATATTAACTCAAGATGATGAAATAAAATCTTCTGGTGACTGAAAAGTTGTAAAATAGATATAAGAGATGCACAAACGTTTGGCGAAATCAGTGTTGTTTCTTTTATTTTCTTAGGTATATCCATGCATTCACAGATCTGAAACTTAGAGGGCTTATGCGATTCTGTCCTGAATAAACTCCATGAATATACCTAGCCTCTGAAATGAAAATACTGTATCTGTATGTGGATGAGAAATTGCCAGTAACAGTGAAAATCCTGATGGTTTTATGATAGATGCAGCTGTCCATTAGGAAATGGCCTGAAACCACCAACTCTCCTTTGAAAGCTCCTGAAGCCTTTTAAATCAAATTAATCTTGAAGCTTCTTGGGACAGTTCAGCATAGGCAGAACTTTTCCATCTAAGGCTTCTGATGAAACAAAACTAATGCTGATATTTAAACTGTCATACAAAATACAGCTTTGTGGAAGGTGCCAAGGAAACAATGTTTTTCAGAGAAAAAGGAAGTGTAACTGATATTAGCTGCATTGAGTGTTAACCTGTGTGAAAAAATAATTCATTCCAGAAGTAAACAGACTGTAGTTAATAATGTATACTGGATAAAGCTACAGATTCATTTAAAATGAAGGCAGATGCGCTGGAGGAAAAGAGGAACATATGTGTATATACACTTGCAACTCAGAAATGAGATGTAGGTTTATGCATCTTGTTATTGTGCCAAAATATGGTTTAGCGTAAAGGTGCATTTAAGGCCATTAATACATCTATGCAACCTTCAGGTTCTTCAGTTCAGAATCTTCTGCCAAAACTGATAATTGCATTATTTTATAATTAAGTTTGTTGGATATTACAGTTATGGTCTTGGAACAGCATCAACCCTTTGATTTCTGTTCTCTTCTTAGGTTATTGCCATTGGTAAAAAGTCCAAAAATTGTGCTGCTTCTTTTTGTGATTAATTTTGTATTTTAAACATAGCTTTCTCTGTAGAATGTTTGTTAGCATTTTTACTGTCTGTGAGACTCTTTTAACAACCTATTATAACAATATCCTTATTTTTGCTGATGTAATTAATTTATTAAAATATGTGTACATACCCTGGTCAGGACAGAGTACATATGAAATCAATGTAAACAGTTTAACACTTCAGAATTTGCATAAAATAAAATGATTTAAACAGATTAAAAGCACATTAAACAATTTAAGAAGTTAAAATGGCTGAAAAGATTAAAACAGTTTAAAACCATGTACATTTTAGGGGGAAAATCAGGTCCCAAAGAATTTTATATGCCATGATTTAACTTGGCACTGACTTGAAACCAATGTCAGTGCCAATCAGACCTCCAAGAGGAGAGCATTCCACAAATGTGTGCCATACCAGAAAGGGCTGTTTCCCAAATTATCCTGCAAATCTCAGGCAGCCATGTATATGGAAAAACACTCCTTCAGCTATTAAATTCTAAGACATTTATGATTTTGAATATCATCAGCATCTTCAATTCAGGGCAGAAATACATTGGCAGTTAAGTTAAAACCTATTATGTCCAAAACACAACAGTTTCTGAAAATTGATGAAGAATAGTCTAATACTGTACACCTATAAATGGGATATAAAATATCAAAATTTTACTTTTTTTACTTTCTCAGTTTATTTACTTAGTTGCTTTGCTATTATGTGGCTGTCTTTTCTTCCATTTCTTTAATAGGAAAAAATGTATAGTGTTAGGGCTGTCTTTGTTACAGATAGTGAGATACCATAATGTTCAAACAGTAAGTAGAAAATTAAACTGGCTTCTGAAGTAGCATGCACTAGATGCAGTGTATTTATATTAAGATATTAATGACACACGTACACTTTGTAGTGGCATTGTTTTGAGGGAAGGTATGGCATAGTGGTTTGAGCATTGGACTATGACTCTGGAGACCAGGGTTCAATTCCCAATCAGCCATGGAAACCTACTGGGTGACTTTGTCACACACTCTCATTCCCAGAAAATCCCATGATAGGTTTGCCTTCTAGCCACCATAAGTCAGAAAGAACTTGAAGGCACACAACAGCAACATTTCCTATTTATCAGTTTTGTATTACTCCCTTTCTTCAGAGAGTGCAGAGTGACACATACAAGAAATCCAGAGGTTTGTCTTGCCTAGCATTCTGATTTCACAGTGGCCAACAAGTTGCTTGTTGGAAGTCCACAAGTAAGGCATGAGTGCAACTGCATAGTCTCACATTAGGGGACATAAAGGAAATAGAAGTAGTAAAAGAATTCACATACCTGGGATCAAACACTGATAGAAATGGAGACTGCAGCCAGGAAATCAGAAGATTAAGAATGGGAAAGGTGGCTATGAAAGAACTAGAAAAGATCCTAAAATGCAAAGATATACAACTCAGCACAAAAGTTAAAATCATACAAGCCATTGTTTTCCCTATTACCATGTATGGATGTGAGAACTGGACAGTTAAGAAAGAAGATAGGAAGAAAATCAATTGATAGGAGATGTGGTCCTGGAGAAAAGTGCTGAGGATTCTGTGGACAGTCAAACACAAAACAAATGGGTCCTAGAGCAGATTAAGCCAGAAATCTCCCTGGAAGCGAAGATGACAAAAATGAGGCTGTTGTATTTTGGACACATCAAGAGAAGGCATGAATATTAGAGAAAGCAATAATGCTAGGAAAGGTAGAGGGAAGTAGAAAGAGAGAAAGGCCCCATGCTAGATGGACGGATTCTATTAAAGAGATCACAAATATGAGTTTGCAGGAACTGAGCAGAGCAGTGGAGGACAGGGGGTCTTGGAGATGTCTCATCCACAGGGTCACCATAGGTCAAGATTGACTTGAAGATGATTAATAACAAAAAGAAAATCTCCCCATACAAACTTGCCAGAGTCCTAAGAGTACAGGTGAAGTATGTCTCTGTCCCTCTGAGAGGACCACACCCTAAAAATGGCGCTGGCTCTGGTTTAGTTTGGGTGAATAGGGGCACTCAAGATGCTAGCAGAATCAGATGAGTTGGTATTTAGGAAGATGTTACCATATAAGGTAATAAGGTTCTTTGGTTTCTGTGATTGGCTTGCATTACATGAGGTGATGTTACCATATAAGGTAATAATGTTCTTTGGCTTCTGTGATTGGTTTACATTACATGGGGTGATGTAGGGAGAAGGTATAAAAGATAGATAAGCCCGATAGAGGGGGGCTGCAGTCTTGGTAACACTCTCTGAGTGTGCTGCAGTCCTGCGCAGTAATAAATGGTGTTTTGTTTCTCTTGACTTTTGGTTTCCTGACTCCTTCTTCCAGCGGCGGGCCACCAGCCTTAGGGCTTGTGGGTTTCGGCGACCCCTCAGTTTGCTACACCTCCACCTTCACAGGTCAAGACACAAGAAAGAGCCTTCTCAGTGCTGTTCTGGAAGTCTCTTCTGTCTGAGGATAGTCTGGCCCACTCAGTATCCTCCCTCCATTGGCAGCCAAAGACTGTTCTGTACAAGCAGGCTTTTAATGAGTAATTGCTTGCAGGAAGAGTTCTTATGAGAGGGAGGTGCTCTATTTTTTAAACTTTTGTATGCTTTTAAATTGTTTTATATTCTGTAGAATGTAAAGCTTTAATAAAGAACTGCATTAAGTTAAAAATTATATTGTTTTAGCATGTTATTTTAATGTGATGATTTTAATTGTATTTTAAAATTGTATTATTTTCAGCTTATTTGTTTGTAAACTGGTTTGGGCCCTAATCCCAGAGAAAGGTGGCATATACATAAATGAAATAAATGAACAAATAAATAAAATACTTAGAAATCTCAGTGAGAGAGCTCTAGTGCGTCCATGTTTCTGTGGGATAAGCTATGGCAGTTAATCATAGTGCTACAATTATATAGTGTGAAAGGTCCACATTCACAGTGAAAATGTCAATGCACTATGGTACGATTTTCAATATCTTTGATGAAATTTCAAAGTTCTTAATCCTAATGTTTATTTATCTGGAGTCATTCATAAATCTTAATGTGATACAAACACCACTTAGTGGCACTTTGCTAGCTGAAAATCATTGTGATTATATGTGCCTACTTGAGCAACCTTCTCAAAAACTAGTTCTTTATAAAAGGCACTGTTTTTCTTACCAGTCTTTCTACTGAATGCAATAATTTATGAAAGCTATATTATATAGTTTGTTTTGCCAATAACATTTATAGGAAAAGCTAATAAGTAAAATGTGACTTGCTCTTCAAGCTACATTGAACTAAGCCAGTAAATGGACTGTGACTCTGGAACAAGATCCTAATCAGTAGAAGCTTCAGAAAGTTACTGTTTTCTAAAAAATGTGCATGCTGTCTAGTGCTATCCTTGGCTATTATCGGTGATTTCAATATGAACATTGTATTTAAAACCTCATAGCAGGCTTAGCCACATGAATATTTTCCAGAGACATATTCAATTTAGGAAATTCATATAAGCAAGGCTCAAAGGTTTTGGTGTTGAAATTACTGTAGCTCTTAAGTTTCATGCATACCCATTCCCAAATAGTAGATTTATTTATCTGATACTGAATATATCCCACAACCTCCCTTAACTTGCTTCTAGGACAATAAGAAGAACTCTGTATTATCCAGAACCCATGATATGATCTAATTTTGCTAAACCTCATCTATTTAGGTGCATTGTATTAATATGGATAGTATCCAGATATTTACTTTCTATGAGAATGTAAATGGCATTGGAGCCTTGGTTTAAAGTTTCAAGGGAATTTATTGTAAGATAGGCTTTAAGATTCAGGTGGGAGTATTGTAAATGGTAGTCTCAAATATGAGGTGAACTTTTGAAGTTACTGGACTCTTTTCAAAATGGGAAATACAAGTATCTATAGCATTTGTCAGGAGAACTGCAAGTCTCCATCCTCTGTACTATCCATATGGCATTGTTGCTTCTACCACCACTACAGTAGTTAATTGGTGAAAAAAATGGAGGAGAGGAAGGTGTTGCAAAGATTGGGGTAGTGGTGGAGCACTTTTAGCGTTGGTAGGAGTTAACTAAATGGGGAGCTGGATACTTTTACATGTTGTAAATTGGTTCAGGGGAAAAATGCTTGAGATCTAAATAATACCATCCCCATCCCAAATTTGGAACAGCTCTCCTTTCTGTCATGAGCTGGGAAAAACCTTCCATTACCTAGTACCAAAGATGCTGCAAATATAGTTTTTTTTCCTGCAAATTATTTCTGCATTACCGCAACACTACAGTGGTCTGGGACATATGAATATACCTATTTAGCTAACATATCATTTATTATCCCATCATTTGATGATTCAAGGCTGTAAAGTGTGAAATATCTCCATTTAGAGTTGGTTTCTTACTGAAGTTGTGTCTCTAAAGTTTGAACAGTTATGTGATGTCACATATGTTGAGTTCTCACTTCCCTTTTGATGAATATGTGTGTTATCCCCCTTCTATTCTCACACTTTGTGAATATCACTAGCATGTTGCCATTGGCATGGACTAAGGGTGCATAACAGCTGTTTGTGTTTTGCTTTTTTTTTTAAAGGGTAGGATATTTTTGGATGAGAATCTGTAAAAGCATGCTGTGTTAGTGAAAGAAATAATAAGTTTTTCATAAATGGCATTTGCTTTCATTAAATAATTAATGAATATGTCAAATTTTCATATCCCTGAAACAAGCAAGTTATGTATATGCCCGTTGCCCATTAAAACAATTAAAAAGTCTTGGGATACCTTTGACATAAAACATTTATTTTTAGTGGATATTTGTATCAGAAGAAAGGTTATGCCAAATAAAACTTGTTAGCCTTCAAAGTGCTGCAACACCTTTTCCATTTTTGCTGCAACAGATTAACATGGCTACACCCTCAGAGTGTTTGCAGTTTTGCTTGCAGTACCTTTTTCTCCATTCAGCCTGTGATCAGAAATTCCACAGAAAAACAGGAAAAGCATCACACCTCCCCCCCCCCCACTAGTGGCACCATTCACTATATCTTTTTGTTGTATGTGTAGTTTGTGTTCCTTGCTCCATGTAAATGAGTGGGAGAATCAGTGAATAGAAATTTGGAATTACATCTATAACAACTGTGTGTGTTTTTGGTGCAGAAATTGTGTTTTCTTTACTCAACAGTATTAAATTAAAAAATTAAATACAAACACAATATTAATCTTTCCAGCTAACTAACAAGATATGTGCATGAGCGTATGTGCCTTCAAGCAGCCTGTTGACATATGGTGACCCCATGAATTTCATAGGGTTTTCTTATGCAAGGAAAACTGAGAGGTAGTTTTGCCAGTTCCTTCCTCTGAAATAAACCTACAGCACCTGGTAATTGTTGGCAGTCTCCTGTCCAGGTACTAACTAGGACTAACCCTGCTTAGCTTCCAAGATCAGATGGGGTCTAGTGCTATTAGGACATCTAGGGCTATACTTTTTTGATATATATGTAGATTTTTACATTTTAGTTTGAAATTTAATGAACTACTTTCTAAATGAAATTTGTTTTAAGTGCATTTAAATTAGTTTTTAAAAATTCAGTCTACCTTAGATGGAACTCATTCAATCATACTTTAAATCAGGGGAGGCTAACCTGGAATCAAGCAGTCAATTTTTGCTTCCAGGATTTACTTGGAATACACTCTCCTCCCTCCCCTTGAAACTGGAAGAGGATGAAAATCCACTTCCAATTTTATAAAAACTCATGTAGTCTAAAATAAGTAACAGGAGGTACACATTGTTTTAAAGGAAACCTGTCATCCTTGGAAGTTTCCAAGAGCAGCAGATCTCCCTTTTTCCAGGAGGTCTGAGAGTTTCTTGAGACTGCAGGATGAGTCCAATGAAACACATGCTGCCTGTCCTGTTAAATGAATGGAATCCAAAAAGAAAGGTGTACATGCTCAGGCTGAATGATCTACTCCAATAAAATCATATAAATCGATAGGCAGTTGTGCCTTAATGCTAATGCTTACAGTAACAACATGTCTGTGCTCCTGAAATTCTGATAGTTCTTGTTTGCAAATGAACAAAACTATTCCATGTATTTCCCTTTGTTCTGTTTCATTTATGGTATTTCTATAACCATCCTTCATCCTTTTAGAACTTCAGGGTAGTGTGTGGCCAATTATGTCACAATACAATAATAACTGTGCCACAGAAAATAAAATATAATAAAATAATTAAAACCACCTACAATTCTCAAAAGTTTAAAAAGCCCTATATGGCTTAGGTCCAGATTATTTGAGAGACTGTATCTGCCCATATGAACCACCTAGAGCCCTAAGATCCTCAGAAGAAGGCTTTCTCTTGGTCCCACCACCATCCCAGGCTCGTTTGGTGAGAACACGAGAGACAGCCTTCTCAGTGGCTGCTCCCAGCCTGTGGAGCTCCCTTCCATGGGAGGCTAGGCTGGCCCCCTCACTGCTGGTCTTTTGCCAGCAGGCGAAGACATTTTTATTTAAACAAGCCTTTTAAGATCTTGCAGGCTTGGTTTTATTGGGGGATGAGGAGGTTGGTTTTAGATTATTATTTTTAACTTTGTATGCTTTACAATAACATTTATGCAATTACATCTCTATTCAGTTGGTCCAGGAAGCCTGTAGTCTTGGTTTCATTTTCGATTCCTCTCTGTCATTTATCCCTCAGATTCAGGCCACAGCCAAGGTCTGTAGATTTTTCCTGTATAATATCTCCAAAATCTGTCCATATCTCTTTGCTTCTACTGCAAAGACTTTGGTCCATGCCCTAGTAGTCTCTCAACTTGACTACTGCAGTCTTCTCTTGGCAGGGCTTCCTCTCTCTCACCTTCACCCATTGATTTCTGTTCAGCACTCAGCTGCTTGTATTATCTCACTCGCTTGCTGGTATGACCATGTCTCCCCCCCCCCGGTTGTCATCCCTTCACTGGCTCCCCTTTCCCATCCGCATTTGGTACAAGCTACTCCTGCTCACCTTTAAAGCCCTGCATGGGCTGGCCGCTCCCTATCTCTCTGAACTTCTTTCCCTCTACATCTCCACTCGTTTCCTCCGTTCTGGTAGCCAAGGTCTCCTGTCCCAGCTCAGGATTTCCATGGCCCCATCCTGGATTCGCCCCTTCTCGCTTGCTGCCCCCACTCCTGGAACCTCCTCCCCTTACAATCACGACTCAACACGTCTCTAACTAGCTTCGAAGCTAAGTTAAAGACCAGATTGTTTAGGGAAGCATTCCCAGGGAGTCTGTGATTGTGTCCTGGTTGTTCTGATGCTTGCCTCAATATTGGATATTTGCTGTTTTAACTTGTTTCTTATGATGTTTTTAATTTTTTGTTTTAACTTTTAGATTGTGCGCCATAGGCAAGCTTTTTATATATTTTTGACTTTACTTGGTTTTGTACAGCGCTGTGTAGACTTATGGCGCTTTATAAATAAAGCTAATAATAATAATAATAATGCTTTAAGTTTTATATTTGTAATTTTAAAATATTTTTTATGATTTTAATTGTACATTTTAAATTGTTGTTTTGATTTGTTTTATATCTGTTGTTAGTAGCCTTTGGTTCTACTTTGGGAGACAGGCAGGATAAAAATAAAATTAATAATAATAATAAACATCTGAATGAAATTTTGGGGAGCCTTGATCCAAAAAGATTGTTAAATCCATAGTCTACAAATCTTTATTCCAGAATGTGTCAGCTAGTGCAGAGAGAGCCTTTGTTGTTGAATTGTCAAGTTGTTGAGTGATTCTTAGGCTGCATACACACTACAGAAATAATCCACGTAGACACCATGTTGACTGCCATGGCTCAATGCTATGGAACTCTGGGAACTTGAGTTTTGTGAGGCATTTAGCCTTCTCTGTCTGAGAGCTTTGATGCCACAACAAACTACAAATCCCATGATTCCATAGCATTAAGCCATGGCAATTAAAATCCTATCAAACTGGTTTATTTCTGCAGTGTGGATGCAGCCTTAGATAAAGTAAGTACCAGGAGTGGAGGTTGAGCAGAAGATCTTAATACACAGGCAAATTTATATGGGAGACAGTGCATCATTAAGTATTTAGGTCTCAGTGCACTAAAGATAAGTATCAATACCTTGAATTGGGTCCAAAAGCAAACAGCCAGTCCATAAGCCTCAATAAACTGGTCAGAATTCTGGGAATCATATTCTGCCCTAGTCAGAGTTTCTGAGATGTCTTCAAGAGTAACCTTGCATATATTGAATTGCTGTAACCCCACTTGCCTGAGTATGATGGTTCACAATGGCAGCTGATGAACCAACCAAAGCTTATCAAAGGCACTCTGTGCCACTGAGGACAGCCAGGCATCTAGTGGCAGAACTGAATCTGAGAGAATCCCTAGAGACTGAACTTGCTCTTTCATTGCAGCATCATCCCAAACTTGAACAGCAGTTCCCCAGAACAACCATCTGCTTGCAGTCAGTCCATTTTGTTATGCATATATTGCACTATTTTACATCTTCTCCATGAGGCTTCCACAAATCAGTTCAATACATTGCAGACTTTTTCTAATTATTTTGACCTCTCTGAAACTGGGTGAAACAGAATAGGCAAAACAGATAAAATAGATTAATACCCTTATGATTTGTTCTTGTTTGTCTGTATAGTATGGTCCTCAGAGAAAGTGCTTTGTTCTTACTGGTCAGAAAGTGGGCCTCCCACTTGTAAACTGATTTTTGTATTCCTTTGTGATTTCTTTTTCCTTTGTTCCATTCCATTGCCATTGTTTCATTAGTCAGTTCTAACCTATGACAACCCTAAGGCAAATTTATCATGGGATTTTTTTTGGCAAGTTTTCTTCAGAGCTGGTTTGCCATTGCCTTCCTCTGAGGCTGAAAGTGTGTAACTTGTCCAAGGTCACCCAATGGGTTTTAATGGCTGAGTGGAAATTTGAATCTGATCTTGAAAGTCCTAGACCAGCACCCAACCCACTACAACACACTGGCTCTCAATGTTGTTGGTACATAACATTGTTCATAATTATAACAAATCTTGCTAGCCAATCTAATTATTGTTTTATAAGTAAACCTAAAAACCTTAGTGTTATAACTGAGAAACCTGCTTTCAGACGTAAAAGGCCAATACCATTGGGAAGTTGAAATTTAATACATTTATATGCGATGATTGGTCTTCAGCTACTGGATTTTTAAAATACCGTTATGTCCACTCTATCTGACCTAAAGCCTCTAATATAACAGTTGTAGTTTTATATTACAGTTCAGGGACAACTATTTATGCAGGTCCAGATTTGTTAGCTTTGCCAGGATATGGAATTCAGCATATCATGGCAAAAAAATAATAATATTCATGTGACAGCTTTTTGGACAATCATATTCTGTGCTAAATTACAATGACATAATAAATTGCTGAATACACTGTCTGCAGCATATGACCTCACCATGAAAAATTTGATGCATTAGAGTAGGAAAGGTTGGAATATATCAACCTTAGTTGACAAGGGACTTTGAATGTTGACCTAATACAGATGACCTTTGTGTGCAATAAAAGTGGGTTTAATCTTCAGGTCAAGGTTGAGGTGAATGGCAGGGCAGAATAGGGTGGATTTTAGTAAGTTTTGCTAGGACCTACATTGTAAGTAAGCAAAGAAATAGACATGTTAGATGCTTTCCGTTTACTATTTGTTGCTGAAATAGCCTCATCTCCTGCTGTACCAAATGTACCTTAGTATAATACATATTACAGAACCAGATATGTTTAGATAGAAAATGTTGATGCAAAGTTTTTCATTTCCATCATCTCAATTAAAATAATGATTAAAAAAACATGTTGAGGAGGATACACTTTATTTTCTTAAGAGGTAAACCCACTTTTTTGGAGGTTGGGGCCATCATAGTCTTATGTAGGACATATCCTTTCACAGGAACACCAATAAAAGAATGGTACTGATTTGTTGCATCTAGTGGGACTAATATGGCAGTAGGACATTATTTTGCTTAATTGTTTAATCCTGAAATGGATATTTTCCCCCCTAAGTGTTTACCTGATTAAAGCAATAAAACCTAGGAGATTTCTTACTTTCAAAATAAGAGCTTCATACTGTATTTTCTTGATCGAATGTTATCTAAAGATTTAGCATACCAATAGCATAAAAGAATATTTGTTATGTGATCTCTTTCCTAACTAAATGTATTTTCAATATGGGCAGCACTTCAAAATTTCTGGTTGAACAACTTTTGGTATTAAATGGAACACTGACTACTTTATGCAGAGACCAAAGTATTCTCTCTCTCTTCTTTTTTCTTCCCTTCATTTGTTCTTTCCAACCAATGGGAAAAAGTTAGACACTTTAATGGTAACAACCTCTACTTCTAATAGAGCCTGCAAAATATATTCTCCAGGACTGATCAGCTCTGAAAGCTCTAGAGGTTTGATGATTGGAATGGCAGGAAATCGCGCTTTCAGGACATAACGAATTGACTGGACCATCCATCATTTGTTAGCATGCGCTGAAACCCTGGGTTTGTGTGCAGAGGCCTGTGATTTAGTAAATACTTGGGAGATGAATAGAGCTTACAAACAAGGGAAGATATTGCTGTCCTTCAGCAGCCTTAGACACAGATTCCTGCTGAGAAGGCCGTCTGACGGAGCTCATCAGTAACTGGCCTGTCACACTCTCTGATGCCCACCAACCATCCCTAGTATATTAAATGCATTTTTAATATCTGCTTCACTAGATTTAATGAAGAAAATTTCCTTTCCGTACTCTGATCACTGCTTCCTCAAGTGTTTTAAAGAACTGACTGTTCCACTTCTAAGAAAGAGAGGTGGGAGTTGGTTGAAAAATACAGTTACATAAAATCATGTATAAACAAAAATGGTGCGTGTTGGATTACCTTGTTAAACAAGGGTGACTAAAAACTAGTATGTGCTCAATAATACAGTATACTCTCCCTGCCAGATAATTCAGTGTAGTAATAATACAATGATATGCAGAACAGAAAAAAGAATCTTGATCCCATTCCTTCAAGCCATTTCATTCTGCCAAAATGTACTAATTCAATACTAAAATATGTAAATGTGTTTGAACTAAGAAGCCTCATCGTTTCTCTCCCTAATATTGGAGCATCTGGTAGCAACGTATGGATAGATTTTAATTTCATCAGTAAAATTCTTTACAAGAAATTGAACAAGAGGTTTTGGATAGCAGGTTTAAGTGCACCTATTTATAAGCTATATTGAATTCCATGGGATTTCCAATATAAGCAAGCAGGAGGGGAAAAGGGAAAAATAAAATAAGGAAGAAGAAACATGAAAACAAAAAAAGCTACTTGCACTGAGTGAACTACAGATCTCTCAGTAGTGAACTTTTAGATGTAGGAAGATACTTAGTCTATAAGAAGTCTATAGTCTCCTTTCTGAAATATTCATTCCAGCAGAATTGAGTAATGGGAATACAGACTTGTTCAGATATGTTCTTGGAAAATGTTGACTTTGAAAGTGCACATTTCCTCTAATAATTCACAATGCTGACAATACAGTATTTATTATAAAAGGCAAAATAATAAATTAGACATCATTTCAAGTATATAGTTTTTAAAAGGTTTTCCTTTTTATTAAAAAAAATGATGAAATTCATTCCAAAACAGCATGCATTTGCTGAATGGACCTATACATTTGATCTTAGATGTGTCAAAACAGTAATGTACTAAATGCATATTATTACACAGATTTTAGACACGCTTTAAACACACTTTCATTTTTATAATACATGGCAACATTAAATAATACATTTCCTTGTTAGCATCTGTTTGCTGTCATTGTTGGCATGGCCTATGATTTATTGCTTAAATTAATGACCATGACTCTCTTGGTCCTGATATATGTCCCCAAGCTTATTACATCACTAAATAAAATGAAAGTTATATATGCTCTCATGCTTGACAGTGGGGTTTTTTTGGGGGTTTTTTTTGGTAATTGTTTATTTTAAAAGGGTTCCTTTGAATATTAACACAACCGTTGTTAAGTCAGAACAATTGTAGTAATATTAAATAAGAAAACGGAGACTTGATTTTTAATATTTTGTTCTTCCTTTATTGGCATGAAAGTGGTTTTTTCTTTTTAAGTCTAAATTGGTTACCATACTAGATTTGAAACCCCGGCAAAGCTACATTTATTGCCAACTGTTAGTCTTTTATTAACTGAAAATATAAAGGTACGCGATAGGAAAGCACCATAAAATAAGTATGGTAACTAAAAATCAGACTGTTCTCTCTGCTGAAATACTAAAAAAGAGAGTGATCATCTTAAGATGTTTGCTTGGGTTGCTAAAATCTAGTTTAGTACTTGGGAATTGTACGGTTTATTAATCCCCTGGCTCTCAAGCTCCTTACTTTCCCTCACCAGTCTTTTGTTGGTTACCATTGACTGTGATTTATCCTGATACTGTATATGAATTATGTTTACCATGACTGCAAAATTAGGTAGAAATTGAATTAAGTGGGAACCATGATTAATGGTAGCTAAAGTACTCTTCATACTCGCAGGCCGGAGGATGGCAGTTATAGAAGGAGGAGTCTCTTCCTTCAGGCTAGCCCTGATGGAGCTGGGCCTGCCTGGTCACTCCCTT
>NC_056522.1:326191604-326229354 GCF_019175285.1 Sceloporus undulatus | reverse complement strand
GCAGGCTGGAAGATGACAGTTATGGAGGGAGGAGCCTCTTCAGGCTAACCCTGATGGAGCTGGACCTGCCTGGTCACTCCCTCGCAGGCCAGAGGATGGCAGTTATGGAGGGAGGAGTCTCTTCCTTCAGGCTAGCCCTGATGGAGCCAGGCCTACCTGGTCACTCCCTCGCAGGCTGGAAGATGACAGTTATGGAGGGAGGAGCCTCTTCAGGCTAACCTTGATGGAGCTGGACCTGCCTGGTCATTCCCTTGCAGGCCAGAAGATGATAGTTATGGAGGGAGGAGCCTTGTAGGCCAGAAGGTGACAATTATGGAGGGAGCAGTCTCTTCCTTTAGGCTAGCCCTGATGGAGCTGGGCCTGCCCGGTCAACTCCCTCGCAGGCCGTAGGATGGCAGTTATGGAGGGAGGAGTCTCTTCTTTCAGGCTAACCCTGATGGAGCTGGGCCTGCCTGGTCACTCCCTCGCAGGCCAGAAGATGACAGTTATGGAGGGAAGAGTCTCAGTGATTTTAAACTTTGAATCTACTTTGACCTTTTCATAACATAGGCGCGGTACAGGAAGAGGCGGCCAGGAGCTGCCTCTCGTTTTAACATAGCAGTGCCGCAGTCACCAAATTGCGTGGGGCTGCTACATGAAAAAAAGGACCACTAAAAAGCAGCTCCTTTTGTACCGCCGCCGCAAATAGCTTGCAGCTGCGCAAGCACATCGCTGCTGTGCCGCTCCATTTGGATGCCACGCAGCAGTGACGTCATGGCTGTACGCGCCGTCTATTTAGCACTACACAGCGAGGATGCCCTCGTCACGTGCAAGGGGTGAGGGGCATGTGGGCGGGGCGCCTCTCGCACTTGATGAGGGCATCCTTCGGGGCCGGTATGTACTGGGCCATAGGTAATCATGCAGTCTGGAATTCAAATCTAAACTTTCTAATTGCAACAACCTTTCATTTGGCAGAGTTTTCCACTCTTTCAGCTATGAAAACAACATAGAATCATAGAGTTGGAAGAGACCCCCAAAGGCCATCCAGTCCCATCCACTGCCATGCAGGAACTCACAATCAAAGCATCCCTGACAGATGACCATCCAGACTCTGTTTAAAGACCTCCAAAGAATGAGACTGCGCCACTCTCTGAGGGAGTGTGTTCTTACTGTCAGTGAGTTTCTCCTAATGTTGAGGTGGAATCTCTTGTCCTGTAGCTTGCACCTATTGTTCTGGGTCCTATTCTTTGGAGCAGCAGAAAACAAGCTTTCTCCCTCTTCAATATAACATCCCTGAATCCTCAATATGACATGCATAATAATATGTTCTTAGCTCCTGCAGCCCCAAATCTCTTCCCCCCCCCCATATTATATCTTGAATCTAGCCTTTGGTTTCTTGCCTTGCCAGATGAAAGCAGGCACATAATTCTGCTATTGTTTAAAAGACACAACTTTTAATTAGATAGGAACAGATTAGAGGGGGAAAATACGATAATGTGGTATAGCAGTTAGTTTTTGGTGGGACTTGGGAGACCCATGTTCAAGTCCCCACTAAAACGCTGTGGGTGTATCCAGTGATGGTATTCTGCTGATGAAATGGTGGAATTTGTTACAATCAGGAAGGGAGCGATCCCCCTTTCCATTGTAGCCTCAAAACTAGATTTGGAAGTTTTCCAAGCCAGTTGTCTAATGGAGGAATCATAGAATCATAGTTGGATGGGGCCAAATGGGCAATCAAGTCTAACCCCCTGCTTAGTGCATGGTCTCCAGCTAGAACATCTCTAGGAGGTAGCTATCCAGACTGTTTTGAAAGATGTCCAGAGAAGGAGAAGGGCAATTGGTTCCTTATCATGAGAGTCCTTATCAAATGCTTTGCAGAAATTCAGATAAATGACATCCACAGCATCCCCACCATCTACTAAACTAGTGACCCAGTTAAAAAAGAGATATAAAGTTAAGTTTGGCAGGGGTAGTTCAACTGCAACCTGGAGCACAATACATGATTTAGATCCACATATGTTAAAGGATTAGTTAGGCAAATAGATGAGAGATATCTAAAATGTGTATTTACAGCAGGTAGGAATCAAATGTTCATGTTCAAAAAATGTGTATGCTCAGGAAAACAAATGAAGAGGTATGCTATTTCTATCATACTTATTTCTCAGAGTACTATGAAGTAGGAGAAACAGCAACAGCAGGAATAACAAAAAACAATCTGGCATTTGTTGGTTGCATACGTGTTTTCTCCCTTTGCTGTGACACACCTGTCCAAAATAAAGTTTTCATCAGGGTTTGTTTATTTATTTATTTAAAATCCCAAACTATGACACCTTTTAAAGACTACTGTTAAATTCATTATTACAAATGTGACTTAACCTAGAAAAGGCTATCCATCAACACTCAGTGACTGGGTAAAGAGGGCATTTGTTAGAGAGTAGCCAAGAGGCTAATGAAAACTTTGAAGGAGCTAGAAAAATCTGCCAGGGTGCTCCACAAAGTTCTATTTTATGAGAATGCCAATAATGAAGTCATCATTAAAACAGGCCTTATGAAAGTCTATTTGAAATTTGCAAAAAGGCATATGGGAGACAGAAGATATGTAGGGAAATGTTTTATGGTCCTTTAAGACTAAAATGGAACCTTTGGGACTTGCTGCAAAACATTGTAGTGAAGATTCTGGATGGACAGACGTAACCATAATCACAGGCTTCCAAAAATATATTCAGAGATAGCCATGTCATTGTGACTCAGCAGTTAAGATACTGACTCTGGTGATTGCAAGACCAGCAGATTGGCAGTTACAAGACCCTTCCCAGAGCCAAGTGCCACTTGGCATAGTGAGTTCTCATCACTAGTTCCAGCGTCTACCAAACTAGCAGTTCGAAAGCATGTAAAAGTGCAAGTTGATAAATAGGTACCACTTTGGTGGGAAAGTAACAGCGTTCTGTGAAGTCATGCTGGCCACATAATCACAGAGTTATCTTTGGACAATGTTGGCTCTTTGGCTTAATCAGGGGTAGGCAACCTGTGGCCCACGGGCCGAATGCGGCCCGGCAAGGCCTTGGGACCGGCCCCAGCCCAGTCCTGCCGCCGATTGCCACCGGAGCCTTTGGCCTCTCGCGTGAGGGTGAGGGGCCTTTGGCCTATCAGGAGGAGGCGGGCAAGGGGGGGGCAAGCAGCGGGCAAGGGGGGAAATTGTCTATAGAAGCCTCAGAAACATGCATTTATATTAACATTTTTTTAAAAATCAGCAAATTTTTTCACATGTCCTCTATTTTTAAAAAAGTGTCCTCCATTTGAAAATTTTGTCCTATATTTGTCCCGGTTTATTTATTTATTTAATTTTTTAAAAAATTATTTAATTGTTTATTTTTTGGCTTCGGCCCCCCAGTTGTCTGAGGGACAGCAACCCGGCCCCCGGCTCAAAAAGGTTGCCTACCCCTGAGCGGCTTAATAATGGAGATGAGCACTGCTCCCTACAGGGGGACATTACTAGATCACATCAAAGGGGAAATCTTTACCTTTGCCTTTAGCCACATTGGATATATAGCAAAGTACAATAGCATCCAAAATCCCCCAAACAGTGATACTTTTAATGGGGCCAATCAAAATGCACCAAATACATGATGCACATACAAGTTATACAAGACACAGCTACCCCTGGAAATATTTTCTGGATTCAAGGATTCTGAATTTTAGTCACAACAGGGGAATCCTAAAGAGGGAGCCAAGGAAGTGGGACTTAATTCTTTGAGGCTTTTGCCTCCACCAAAGGTAAAAACATTCTTTAATTGGATCTGCCTGAGGCATGTATTACCTAAACAGCACCTAAAAGTTTTCCAAATGCATCAGCAGAGGTATCTTAAGAAATTCAATGTTCTCTGCTTACTAAGGGTGTGGGTTGCCTTGTAAGGGACAGAGGTGCCCTGGATCTGAAAGGAAGCATCTTTTTGTGTTGCTAATGGAGTTTAAATTTTATTTCCTGGACTCTTAGTCTCCTGGAGCCCTCATGGCCAAAAGGAACGGCCTCTGTCTACATCGATATCCATTCATACCATCTTAACTGAAAATAATAACATCTTGACAAAATATAGGCCTGTGACCGTGACACTGTCATATTTTTCTTTCTTTTGTATGGATTTTAACATCTTTGCCTGATGAAGCAGCTAATGGAGTTTTGTATGTTGTGCATTTTAGTCAACCCAATAGAGGAATCACTGTGGATTTTGGACCTTATTGTATAATAGACTTCGGTCATCAAAGCCCTGTCTGACAGTGCTATCCCCTAAAAACTTACCCTTTCAGCCAGATAGTGCCCTAACGAAAGAGTTTCTGAGCTGCTGCAAATGTGGGTGCTGGGAAATGATGTTTACAGTTCTATCCCAGTCATTGGAAATGTCGAGAATAGACAGCTTGAGAGACAATTTGGAGTCCTGACAGAACTGCTTCTTTCTGTACTCCCCATGACAGGGGAGCATGGCAGACATCGGCCTGTTACAGAGTGCCAAAATAAAGCTGCTTCAGGTCTCTTTGGAGGTATGCTATTTAAATGATGCATGGGTCCTAAGAGTCCGGAGGTCGCGCCAAAGCCACACTCCATTCCTAAGCACTGGAGTGCAGCTTTGGTGCAGCTTCTGGATTCTTCGGATGCATGCATCATTTAAACAGCATACCTCCAAAGAGACCCGAAGCAGCTTTATTTTGGCAGTCTGTAACAGGCCTTGGTTAGTATTATAAATAATAATAATAATAATAATAATAATAATAATAATAATAATAATAATAATAATAATAATTTTATTTATATACCGCCCTTCTATAAACAAGGGCGGTGTACAACATGAATATCATATACAACAAATACATTAAAACAATACATTAAAACATTCTGGCCAGCGTGCCACTGCTGACATAGAGGGGGGAATATTATTTCAGATGATCTAGGAGAAAGATCTATAAGAACATAATTGGGTAGTAGTACAGTCAGACCTTCATATCTGTGGGGGTTCCATTCTGCGCCTGCCGCAGCAAGTGCCAAAAACCACGTGACTTCAAGTCATGTGGTTTTTAATGGCAGTGTGCTGTGCACATAGCCATGTGCATGCGCTACCAATAGGAACAATGCAGTGGGGCCATCCATGGATGCTCAGGTCCGTGGATGCTCAGGTCCGTGGATGGTAAGCCCTTGGTTAGGGCAGGCAGACTGTAGTTGAGGAGATGTGTTCCTTTTCCCCACCGAGGGTGAATTCCCAGCTTAATGGACCTCATAGATTATATTTCAGTTCATAGGTTAACTATTAAACCTTCTTGATCTCACTACACAGAGATTCAGGGATTCAGAGCAATGACACTTGTCTTTCTATAAACGGTTCTTTCATCACTCACAAGGGCAATTTATTTTTTATGCCATATTTTTGAAAGGTCAGTTCTTTGATGTTCTCGAGTCTATCAAGTACATAAGTATTACTGATTTATTCAGTTGTATATTTTATAGGCTGGTGCTACAGCAAGCCCAGAGAGGGTTGCTTGGCCTGCTCCTTTGCTGCGGTGGTAATGCTCTTCTTGTGAAGAGGCTTCTGCTGCCACTGCTGGCGGGGAAGGGCACAGAGGAAAGATGGCCTAACCTTGTTCTGGGGTGGCACCTGGTGTGGCGCACACCCTGACACCACTGGGCCCAGACTATCTGATAGACTGCATCTCCCTATATGAGCCTGCCTGGACTTTAAGATCCATGGAGAGAGGCCCTTTTCTCAGCACCACCACCTTCATAGGTACAGTTGGTGGGAACACAAGAGAGAGTCTTTTCAGTGGGTGCCCCTTGACTTTTGAACTCCCTCGGGGGGGGGGGTAAGAATGACCCCTTTCCTTGTTGTCCTTCCATCAGCAGACAAAGACTTATTTTCTTCAGACAGGCTTTTAGAACTGAAGGCTTTTAAGTAAAGTTTGACTTCATTCTAACTGCATCTACTTACTTATCTCCTTACTTATCTCCTTACTTATCAGACCTTCTTTCTCCTCACCTTCCCACCAGGGCCTTCCATTCTGGTAGTCAAGGTCTGCTGTCCCAGCCCAGGATTTCCTCTGCCCCATCCTGGATTCGCCCCTTTTCACTTGCTGCCCCTCACTCCTGGAACCTTCTTCCCCCCCTGAGCAAGGGCCATCACTTCTTTAACCAGCTTCAAAACTGAGTTGAAGACCATCCTGTTCAGAGAAGCGTTCTCAGGCATTGCATAATTGTCGCTTGCTATTTTATATTCTTTTGATGCCTGTTTTATCGAACCATTTTCTGTACTGCTATGTACTTTATACGTATTAGCCTATTACCCCCCACCACCTTTCCCTTCTCCTTTTATGTCATGTCTTTTTAGATTGTAAGCCTGAGGGCAGGGAACCGTCTAATTAAAAAGATTGTATGTACAGCGCTGTGTAAATTTACAGCACTTTATAAATAAAGGTTAATAATAATCTACAGAATCTTGGAATTTTTAGTTCTGTGAGATGCCTGTACTCTTTGGCAGAGAAAGCTAAAGACCTTGTAAAACTACAAATACCAGGATTCCATAGGATGAACCGACAGCATTTAAAGTGGGGTCAAATTGCATTATTTTTATGCTGTAGATACACCCCATGTGGTTGACGAGCTGATATTAGAGGCAGGAAAGCCACTTTCTGCCAATCTCCAATGGTGATTTTCTGGATTCAAGCCAATGGATGTTGGTGTGATACATGGAGAAGGCAAGTGGCACTGGAAAAAGTATTCAGTAACCTTTTAAACTTCAGTTAATAGAATCCAGTAAATAGGAAGTGACTTAGTTATTTCAGTGTTGGACTATAACTCTGGAGATCAGGACTCAAATTCCAGCTTGGCCATGCAAACCCACTAGGTGACCTTGGGCAAGTCACACTCTCTCAACCTCAGAGTTGGGCAATGGTAAACCCTCCTCTGAAGGAACTTGCATAGAAAAAAACTCATGATAGGTTTGCCTTAGGGTAACAACTTTGGAAATGACTTGAAGGCACACAACAACAACAACCACAAAATAGCAAATAGATTCTCACCCATGCAACAGCAGAACCTTTCTGGCAAACCCCTCCTACATTACCCTTGTGTTCCTTTCAAAGCTACTCTTGATAGTCAGTAGGCCATTTGGATTAGCATGGGAGGATGTGGAGTGAGCTGCAGAAGGACAAGAAAATTGGAGGGATTGCATTAACAGAAATGAATTGCTATCTGTGACCAGACAGTTCCAGATCCATTCTGTTAGATGTTAAGTGTTACAAAGCGATTAGCAAGCTGTATTTTTAAATTCCTGTAGATTCTGACCTAAATCCATTTTTTAGTCCAAGCTAGAGTAAACCCATTATACTGTATTACTTTATGTATATCCTGCCTTTCCCCAGACTTGGGATTCTGTTTCGATAAACTGATCCACTTTGATTGTCTTGTCACAGAAAAGCGGGATATAAATAAAAGTTTTATTTTTTATTTATTATCCATTGAATTATTGGAACTTTCATAAACATTGACTTACCAAATTTTGAGTCAGTGGATCTACTGGCATTCAGACTAACAATTAGATTTGGGTCTAAAGCTATAATTATGCACTTTTTGTTGTTGTTGTCATTGTTGTTGTTGCATGCCTTCAAGTCACTTCCAACTTATGGCTCCCCTAAGGCAAACCTATCACAGGGTTTTCTGTACAAGCCGTGACCAAGGAGTAGATATTATTCGGAAGCATAAACATACACAGTGTCACATTGAATGTCTCCCTTAAAGAATAGTCAGGATGTTTATCATTAAGTGTATTCAGACACTTTGTGCTGTTGTTGTGTGCCTTCAAGTTGTTTCTGACTTATAGTGACCCTAAGGCAAATCTATCAGAGAGGTTTCTTGGCAAGATTTGTTCGGAGGGGATTTGCCTTTGCCTTCCTCTGAGTCTGAGAAAGTGTGTCTTGCCCAAGGTCATCCAGCAGGTTTTCATGTCTAAATGGGCATTCAAACCCTGGTCTCCAGAGTCATAGTCCAATGCTCAAATCACTGCACCACACTGGCTCTGAATACATTATGCCCAACTTAAAGATGGGAATTGTATATAAATGAATACTAACTGCATGGAAAATACTACCAGACATGGAGCTGTTTTGTTATTATTATATTAAGTAGTAACTATGTACACCAGAATAGTTGAAATTTTGCAAGTTCCACTTTATCATGTAGCTGTAAAAAGGTAATCAAAATAAATAATGGATGATGAAGAAATATTTTCAACTGCCTTTTGTGTATTTTCAGGAGTAACTCCTAATCCATGAAATTTTAGTAAGCTTATTAAATAATACAATGTGATGTGCATTATGCTACAGCTGACACATGATTTTGTGTGAAACTTGTAAAACGTAGGTAGACTTGTTGTGTATGCAGCCTAATGACTATAAAATGTTAATCTTTTGTTTCCTTTTTTAAAAGTAGGATTATTTCAACTGCCCCCCCTTTCCCTGCTAATGTGCAGAAAGGTGTAGGTCATCTCTGAGATGCTATGACATTGATCAAGGTTCCTCAGCTGTGCAGTGTACGTAACACATATGTTGGAGAGTCATCTGTCAGCCATGCCCCTCCTATGGAGTTAAAGTTCTAAAGGGAAAAGAATTCGACACAGTGCTGTCACTGTTAAATTTTCACAATGGAAGAGCATGCAAATATTGAGACTCTTGCTTAGCAGTAGTGCCCTGTCTAATGTCTGTGCTAGTTAGAATATATAAAAAGTGGGTGCATCTAGGGCTCTTAGATCTTACAAAGGTCATGCAATGCTGGGCATTTGAATTGGAAATTGTCTGGACTTAGATTTTATAAAGCTCCCACTGTTGTCGGGAAAAATTTCAGCAGGGTTTTGTCCCTGGAGAGGCCTCTTAGGCCCTTTTCTGTCCTATGAATGAATTTAGATGTGAGGGCTTCTCTGGCCTTAAAACTGTTAAATTCATTTTGCAGACATCCCCAGAGAGAAAAACTGGCAGATGCTTTTGTCTTGGAAGTGTTTAAAAGGAAACTGCAGAACAGGAACAAGAGAGTGAAGGGGGCCCCCATGTAGAGTCCCAGAACACTTTGGAAATGGCCAATATGCAGTTTTCATCAGTACTAAGGCGGGGCGCAATATGGTGCCTGTAGCTCACTTGGGAATATGAATGTTGATTAAGCATACTCCCAGGCTTTGAAATTCTGAAAGCAGTGTCAGAATAATGGATGTTGAGCAAATGTCAAGCATTTGTTAATTTCTCTGTTATTTGGAGTTTATCTACCATGATCAATCAAATAAACTAGTGCTTCTCTGTTGTGGCATGTGTCATTGATATGGTGATTAGGTGGCTATAGACCTTATGCTTTCCCCCTCTCTTTCCAGGTAGCAGATTATAGACTTATTCATAGTTATTTAGTGGAATAAGGTGTGTTAAATAGAAGAAGAAAAAATGGCTACAGGCAACCCATATTCTCTCATTTAATGGTGTGATCATGAGAAACAAATGAAATAGTTATGCAGCTACTCATTCACCAGGATATTCTATATAAAAGTATTTGATTGCCACTTTTAAAGTCTATGAAAAACCTTATTTAGCATGACTCAGGACTCAAACATATATATTTTTTTAATCTGATGAAGAATACCACATTTATTTTCCTTTGGTGATTTTAGGATTATCTGTTTCTCTCTCTCTTTCAAAACTAGTGTGATCTAACATGTTGACTTTTCTCATTTACAATTTTCTGTGGTAGGATCAACACACAGACCACACACTTCTTTTTTAGAAGTTACTGTATTTTTAAAAATATGAAAAATATAAAAAGACCAAATCATTACTGTCTTTAGGCAAAGTAGAGAATAAAAATGCATCACTGTCAATGCCAAAATGAATAGAGAATAAAAGGTATCAAATTAAAATTAAACTTAACATTTGAGTTCCAATTTCTGTTTGAATTTGTTATTGCACTACAGGATAATTCAGTTTAGTCATTAACAAAATGATCAATAGCATGTAAATGCTGTTATATATAATTGGAGTTAGTTCATCATAGTGATCCACACTTATATAGCCAGATATGTAAAGAAGAAGTTTTGATGTATTTCCAGCTCTCATTTACAATAAAAACTGCAATGTTGGAATTTAAGCTACTGTCCACTCATAAGAAGAGCACTGCTTGATCAGATCAAGGGCCCATTTCAACTTATATTTATTCCTAGATGCTTATAGAAAGCATATAAACAATATGGATAGAACAGCTGCCCCATACTCATACTCTCTAGCAAGTAGTATTATTAAGTTTGCTGCCTCTTATACTGTAGATAATATGTAACCATCACAATTAGTAATCATTGATGGCCTTCATTATTTTTTTCTAATTTTTCTAAAGTCATGCAAACTGACCAGCACCCACTACACTATTGATATTTGCTTTTGCTTTTAAATTGTTAAATTGTTAAATTGTTCTTTTCAAATGTAGTTATTTCAAAGGAGCATACTATGCAAGAAAATACCAATTATAAGTATTAAACCTGTGAGAATACTTCCAAGTGCACTAAAGCTATGATAGCTCCCATATGCTGAACATTTGTGTGGATGAGGGAATTTTGACAAGGGTGTTACCATAATCCAAGTATATGCATCAACCACAGAGGCAGAGGAAGAAGAAACTGAGAGATTCTATAAAGGAGTCCAGCAAGTAATTCACAACACACTAACAGAGGACTTCAAACCAATCATAGGTGACTGGAATGCTAAAATAGACAGCAAAGAAGAAAAAAAAACCAGTAGGAAGATTCAGACTAGGTACAAGAAATGAAGCAGTAGAGCCACTGAATTTTGTAAGGCCAACACATTGCATTGTGAGGGCAACATTATTCATTGCAAATACCTTCTTCATACAACCAAAGAGGAGACTATACATATGGACATCACAAGATTGTCAGTACAAAAACCATATAGACTATATAACTAGAAGCAGAAGATGGAGAAGCTTGAATGTGGTACAGATTAATGAACTGCTTCTGCCAAAAATGAGCGTAAAGCTGAAGCAGAAAGCAAAAACAGTCATTCTACCAAAATATGATCTGAACAATATCTCAGCAGAATTTGCAGACAATGTAGGAAATAGACTTGAGCTTTTAAGCATAATTAACCAGAAATTAAAAGAGCTGTTATCAGAAGCCAAGGACATAATCAAGGAAGATTGCAGAAAGACACTCGGTGGACAAAATGAAGAAGAAACAATGGATAATAGATGAAACACTTCAAACAGTAAAGGAAAGAGGACAAGGAAAAGAAAAGGGAGATAGAAATGAAATTGGAACCACGACTGCCCTGGTGGTGCAGTCATTAAATGCCTGTACTGCAGCCAGTCACTCAAAACCATAAGGTTGCGAGTTCAATACCAACAAAAAGGGCTCAAGCTTGACTCAGGCTTGCATCCTTTTGAGGAGATCACTAAAATGAGTACCCAGCTAGTTGTTGGGGGCAATTAGCTTACAGTTGTAAACCGCTTAGACACTGCTAGTTGAATATGAAGCGGTATATAAATGAAGCTGTTAGTTTTTTGTTTGTTTGTTTGTTTGTTGCAACAACTAGTGCACAAGGATAAAGAAGACTACTATAAATAATAAATGCAGAGAAATAGAAGACAACAACCAAAAAGGAAGAATTAGAGACCTTTCTCACAAGATCTAGGAACTCAAAGGGAAGTTCAAACCAAGGGTTGGGATGCTCTACGATAAGAAGAATCATACAAGATCAAGAAGAAATAAAAGGGCATTGGCTGCCGTGCACATAAGAGCTGTATAAAAAAGATGAAAAAATGAATGTCACATGGAATGTAAAACTATACAGAGATGAATCCCAAATTTTAGAAGGTGAAGCGGAAGCTGCAATATGAGAAATTGGGAAGAACCAGGAACAGATGGTATTCCATCTGAACTGCTACAACCCACACAGACTGAATCAACTCTAGTTTTTTGTCAGATTTTTGGGCTATGTGGCTGTGTTCTGCAAGAGTTTATTCCTGACGTTTCACCACATTGACTTGGGTCCAGTTTACGTGAGGGAACGCCTCCTCCCATACAGTCCTTCCCGCACTCTCAGGTCCTCTGGGAAGAATCTCTTGCAGTCTAAGAAAACCAGACTGGTAATGACTTCCCAGAGGACATTTTCTGTTGCTGCTCCAAAAACCTGGAATGACCTGTCAGAAGAGATCCGCCTTATAACATCTTTGGAGGCCTTTAAGAAGGCAATAAAAATGGATAACTTCTGGTAGGCCTTCACAAACTGATTTCCTCAGAATTTTCACTCTCCAGTTGCATAGCTGTTCCCACCGGACTGTGATCATGATTGATTTTATTGACTATTTTATTGGGAGGATTTTATTGGAAATTGTTGTTTTAATGCTATTTTAGGGTGGGAGGAAGATAGGGAATTAGGATTTGATATGTCTTGCTATGTTTTTACTTGTGGCTTGTTGTATTTTTATTGTTCTTTTGTTTGTTGTTGTTACAATCCAATACAGGGAGAGGCGGGATACAAATAAATAGTAGTAGTAGTAGTAGTAGTAGTAGTAGTATCTTCAGAGAATGCTGGCATGGAAGTGAGTGGGCTTCATATATTGTGTGACCCTTGGTTGAGCGGAAGTGATTTACATGTTAATGTCTGTGTTGGGCTGCTGTTGAATGACAAGGCCTAAGGGCTGTCTATTTAACTAGTGATCCATTGTCTGCTGGGAAACCCGCTGACTCAGGGTGCTTTTCATTTGCCCTTGCTGGGTCTTGATTTTGGTGTTTTTCATGACTGGTAGCCAACCTTTCTTCTTTCCTGTTGAAGTTGTCTGGGTGTTTGTGGATTTCAGTGGCTTCCCTGTGCAATCTGACCTGATAGAATTTAAATGTTTTCAAATAGCATTTTATGCCCAGGATGGTTTATAACATGTTTCTGCTACTGCTGATTTTTCTGGCTGACCCAGTCTGCAGTGTCTCTCATGTTCCTTGATTTGTGCTTGAACAGTGCATTTTGTGGTCCCTATGCAGATTTGTCCACAGCTGCATGGTATGCAGTAAACTCTTGCGGTTGTGAGAGGGTTTGCTGATGACCAGAACATCCAAGAATAGCAATGTTCCTTCCTTTTCTTTTTCCATCATGAATTGGATGTTCAGGTGGATGTTATTCAGATGGTTCATAAACTCAGTCAGATCTTCTTCTCCATGGGTCCAAATGGTGAAAATGTCATCCACACATTGGAACCATGTTGTGGGCTTTTTTGGTGCTGTTTCCAGGGCTTGCTTTTCAAAGGCCTGGTGCAGGCCTGGGTCTGAAAGTAGGGCTCAGTAGAATGGAGCGTTCACACACTCCTGAGCCCTACCACACACTATGGGCGCCATCTTGACATACTGCCATTTAGACGAGGCGCACAATGATGATGTGCTTCATGCACCAAATGACAAAACGCATAAGGGACAGCACAGCACCATGCCAGGGTGGTTTTGGCGCCTCTGTAGTGGCGCACAAAGGAGCTGCGTTTCACAGCTCCTTTTTGGAGTGGATTGTTGCTGCGCCGATCTGGGGGAGAGCCCCTTTCTCCAAATCTCTACAGCCTCAAAGTGTTCCATGTAAAAGTTTGCTATTGAGGTGCTCAGAGGGCTTCCCATGGCTATCCCATCTCTCTGCTTGTAGAATTCGTTCTCCCACTGGCAGTAGCTTGTGTCGAGGCAATGTTCGAACAGGACTAGGATGTCTTCCAGAATTTTGGTTTTTTTTGGACGAGTAATATAATGGGAGATGTCAAAGCCCATTAGTATGTCTGCAGGTTTGAGATCGAGGTTGTTGATTTCTTTCTTTGAAGTGAGCTGAGTCCTTGATGGGTTTGCCCTATATGGGTTTGTAATTGTGTGGCCAGACACTTGGCCAAGTCATATTGGGAATCCAATGGTGCTCACTATGGACTCTTTTACACAGGAGGCTTACCTGTTAGTAAATCGCCATGAAATCATCAGAAATCATGAAAGAAGTGTGATTGGGGTTCACACCCCCGCAAGCTTTTCCCATGAGTAAATCAAGTGTACTTGGAGCTGCCATTTGCAGAATCCTTGCTGTTTCTCCTCTTATTTCCTCTGCTCCCTCCTCCAGGAAATGGTGGAGGGTGGATTCAACCTGGGCAATGATGTTCTGAACTGGGATTCTGGTGGTGGTAACCGCAAAGTTGCCTCCTTTGGCCAGGATGTATGTTTCTTCTTTTGAAAGTGGCCGCTGTGTGAGAATGCTGATGGTTCGTGATGTGTCCAGCAAGAGTTTTAGCTGAAGCTTGTGGCATTTGTTGAATTTTGTTTTGGTGTGGTCCACCATATCTTTTTTCCATTTTTCTGTAGGTGAGGCTGTCAGTTTTTTCCCCAGTCTTGAATGTTCACCTTTTGACTGATGTTGTGGTGGAGTAATAGCAGCTCCTTGTCTGTATTAGCCAGTTCTTTACAGGTGATGTGTCTTTTCTCCAGTGCATGTTCCATTTAGTTGTAGATATGGTTGGCCTGTGGGAATTTTAAGGTTCTTTTTGCTGTGAGAAAGTGTGGTATGGTATCTGTGTTTCTGCAGCGTAGCAGAAAGGTTAGTGAGCAGAGCAGATGTGCTCTCTTGGTCTGGAACTTTTCCTGTCTCTGAGTGTCTTGGAATAGTTTCTCCCAGTAGAGATGTCCAATGTGAAGTCAAAGGTTTTCATGGCCAGCATCCATTATTTTTGTGGGTTTTTCAGGCTACGTGGCCATGTTCTCGAAGAGTTTATTCCTGATGTTTTGCCAGAACCAACTCTAGTGATAAAATACGACAACTAATATGGATAAGAAGTGCTGGCCAACACACTAGAAAGTATCAATTTACATCCCCATCTACCAAAAAAGAGACACAAAAGACTGTAGCAACTATAGGACCATAGGATTAATTTTCCATGGAAACAAAATAGTGCTTAAAAATTGCAACATATACTCCAGTCATATATGGAGAGGGAAATTGCAGAGGTGCAAGCAGGGATCAGAAAAGGCACAGCCATTAGAGATCACATTGCAAATGTACAAAGGTTAATAGAGCACACCAAGGAATTTCAGAAGAAAATCAGAAAGTGCTTTATAGACTATAGCAAAGTCTTTGACTGCATGGATCACAAAAAGCTATGGAATGTTCTTGTAGACATGGGAGTGCCACTACATTTGATAGTCCTGATGAGAAATCTGTACTTAAAGGTAAAGGTAGTCCATTGACATGAATGTCTAGTCGTAACCGAGTGTAGGGTGCGGTGCTCATCTCTGTTTCCAAGCTGAAGAGCCATCGTAGTCTGAGAACTGCTCTAGTGGTCATGTACCCAGCACGACTGCACCAAACACTGTTACCTTCCCATTTAAGTGGTACCTATCTATCTACTTGTATTTGTATGCTTTCAGACTGCTAGGTTGGCTGAAGCTGGGAGACAGATCTCTTCCGACAGGCCTTCCCTGAATAACCCACCAGGTCTTCCATGGACTTAGACTATCATAGAGATTACCCAAATTGCCCACCCCTTGTCTATGACTGGCTTGACTGTTGACTATTTTAATAGTTTTAATAGTTTATGATAATTTATTATAGTATAGTTTGGGGGAGAGATGTAGTCAAATGCATTTTAATATATTTTAAAATGCAGGAGAGGCGGCATATAAACAAATTACAGTATTATAATAATAATAATAATAATAATAATAATAAGTAACAGGAGCTCACTCCATCATGCAGCACTCAAACCTCAAACTGCCAACCTTCTGATCATTCTAATCATCAGATTTGGCATCTTAACCACTAAACCACCACATCCCTTAGTCTGTACTTCAGACAGCCTAAAAGAAAAAGGAAAAAAAAAAAAAAGGGGGGGGGGGGATATCCTTCAAGAGATCAAGCCTGACCTATCCCTGAAATCCAGGATTATCATATTGAGTCTGTTGCACTTTGGCTACCTCATGAGAAGGTAGGACACATTAGAAAAGACAATAATGCTTGGAAGGGTAGAAAGTAGTAGAAAGAGAGCAAAACCGCATGCCAGAATCGATGAGGGAGGTCACAGGCAGTTTTGTTCAGAAGTGTTTGCCATTGCTCTCCTCTGAAGAAGAGAGAGTGTGACTTGCCCAAGGTTACCCAGTGGGTTTTTGCAGCTGAGTGGTCTCCCTGGTTTTTTTAAATGCGTGTAAAATATAATAAATAAAACATTTAGTTTCAGTTGTGTTTTGACTGTTCAGCAGTTTGTGTTTTCTGTAGATAGTTCTACTAAATTGTTACGTGTTACAAAATAAACTGACTATAATCATGCTGTTACAAACATGTTTTTGTGTGATTTCTGCTCTGGTTGTAGCTATTAAATCATGCACATGTAACACGTGGTGCATACAAATGCTAAATATAGTAGCTACATGAGGCCAATGTCATTAACAGTAATCAACATAATGAAAGCTACCTGGTTGGTTTTCATAATTAATTGCTTGAAAATAACACACTTAATTTACAGTTTTCTAAATTTGATTATATTACCTATAACCAAGTGGCAGCAGCATGTGTAGGTGATCTTTTCCAGGTTTTTAAAATTGTGTTAATGATGAGGAAAATATACAGACTGAACTGAAACCTCCTGATGTTGATGTAAATATTTCTAGTATAGATTCATATATGTGTGTGTGTGTGTGTCTGATTCTACAATGACATTCTTAGTTCACTTCATAATTGTAATGGTTTTATATTGACTGTTGTAGGAGACAATATAACACTGTTTTGTTTGACTGAAGAAAGCCCAGGGTAGCACAACAAACCCGGTCTAGAATCTATATGACCATAAGACAAATACTTTCATTAGTGTAGCTAAAAGCAAATGAAAGATTTAATCAACAGATGCCTGCAAATCATAGGATAATACAGACTATATTGTGATGTGTATGACTGATGTTTTAGACTGCTTTTAGGAGATTTTAAAAGTACAGTATTTTAATGTATTTTTAAAATGCTTTCAATCTTTGTATTATTTTGTTGTTGTTTAATGTCTTTAAGTTATTTCCAGCTTATGGCAAACCATACAATCCACCCCATTCGCTTAGGTCCTCTGGGAAGAATGTACTGCAGCTAAAAAAAAAAACACACTAGGTTGACTGTGGTTACCCAGAGGGCCTTTTCACCTGCTGCCCCTAAATTATGGAATGTCCTGTCGGAGGAGATCCAACATATAATGGTTTTAGATGGCTTTAAAGAGGCTATCAAGATGGATCTCTTCTGACAGGCCTTCCCTGAATAATTTGCTTGGTCACTCCGGGGTGCTGATGTGAACCAACCTACTGATTATCTTAAGATGCTCTTTGTCTTGCCTCTGGCTATTTTAATTGATTGTTGCAATGATTTAATTAGATTTTAATATTGTTATGTAGGAATTATTATTTTGTTTTGAGGGAGGAATAGTGGGATTTTTAAATATTATATAATAATAATAATAATAATAATAATAATTATTATTATTATTACTTATACGTATTTTATTAGGATTGTAAGCCACCTAGATCACATCGGAGAGGCGGGATAAAAATAAAATGTTATTATTTTATTATTAAGATGAACCTATCATGAGGTTTTTGTGGCAAGTTTCTTCAGAGGGGGCTTGCCATTGCTGTCCTCTGAGGCTGAGAGAGTTGACGTGTCCAAGGTCACTCAATGGGTTTACATGGCTGAGCTGGGAATCAAACCCTAGTCTACAAAGTCATAGTCCCAACGCTCAACCTCTATGCCATGTTTGCTCTCTTTTATTGTTTTTTAGTAATTTTTTATTAGTTCATTAGCTCAGGAGCCCTTGTGGTTGGGAGGAGATAAAGAAATACTATCAATCACTCAAGTTACTTACTGGATGCATTATATAATGGTGCTAAGAAACATGCACTGAGAAACAGGTGAATCCCTTACTCCTGATTTACCTGGTCCACATTTAATAGGATCCTCTATCATGTACCAGTATGAGTAGGATTGTTTGTGCAACAGCCATGTTGATGTGCCAGGTTTCTTTTCTTGGAAAGGAGTCTCTCATACTTCTTCAATTGTCGTTTACGTCTCTTAGAATATAGAAGCATTTTATTCAGGCCCTAAATTCTGTAGTTAGAAACTTCTATTTTAATTAATAATTGTATTATTATAGTGGGTGAATGTTAGCTTTAGCTGTTTCATGTGGATCAGAAACTAGTGCATATGAAAACAATTTTCTGAAATAGTCAGATTAACCTTTTAACCTTGGCATTTCATTTAATTTACATTTTTAAGCTTAATATCTTGAGGTGTCTTAAAATATAGTCAGTCATAAGAAAAGATTCTGAGGAGGAAATGAAGATCTTTCAGGAAGAAAAGATACCTCAGACATAAGAGTATCCTGTTAAATGTTTATAAATGAAAAATCATTTGAGCACTATCTTCTTCAGGCAATTTCCCTCTGTCTACTGTTAGAAGGTATTGGCCAACCAGGTCAAGTATTATTAAAGTTCAAGTAGCCCAGAGGGAAAAGTAATGGCCTTGTGCTACTATGAATTTTAAATGTTGCCATTTCCGTGTATTGCACCATCATCTGTTCTCACACATCACTAAATTGTATAAAAGTTGTTAGACGAACTTGAGTGTCAAGGTCGTAGGAATGATGACTCTTCTCAACCTTTCTCCCCACCAGAGTTTTATCATAAACCTGTCCTTGTACTACATGAGATAAGCATCAGGTTGTCACACATATTTTTCTAGTTTATTGAACACAAAGTGTGAGGCTGAAATATGAATTTTATTTTCCTACAGTTGACTTCATTCTTTTAATTTCTGTCAAGAATACAATTAGTTTTTTTTAAAAAATCTCGTAATAAACATATTTATCTGCAAACAAATATCTTTATAGAAGTGTTGTATGAGCAGAAAGCAAAATATAACGAATACAAAGTACAAAGCAAAGGATAATGAATGGGAGGTGCTTTCATGTCCAGGCACTTGTGAAGGATAGTACAACTATAATCAGACAGAGGGAAGCAGTAAGAATAACTTGATCAGTACCTTGACTTGTAGGTGAAAAACCATGTGTTGCTCTTTGTCAGGTAACAGAATGCCTTGTGTCCAGCCATCACAATCTAAATCCATTGTAGTTATTTTATAGATTGTTTGGATTTTGTGCCAGAAGAAAGGCAGGATATAAATAAAATACATACATAGGTATAGCCATGGTTTTCCTTTAGAGATATACAATGAGAATATAGCCCTGTAGTTCTTTTTCTCCATATCAAAATTTACCAAACAAGTTATCAAAGAGTGATTATATGTGGGCTCAGTCAGGGAGGCCATGGCCCTGGGACTGCAGGACCTAAGCAGAGCAGTTGAAAACAGGAGGTCTTGGAGTTGTCTCATTCAGAGGGTTGTCATGAGTTGAAGTACTATGTAGATATCCATGAAGAATAGATTGGGATGGTTCTGCATGTCCAGTAGGGCACTTAATGGAAGTGGAGCATAGTGGCATAGAAAAGATTCTACCCATTTCTGTGAATGGCTACATCTGGTCCTCTACATGTGTAGGCTGTGCAGGTTCAATTCTTTGTGACAAGGATTGCATCTGCACTGCTAAAATAACCCAGTTTGACACTACTTTAACTACCAAGGCTTCATGTAATAGAATTCTGGGATTTGTAATTTTGTAAGATATTCAGCCTTCTCTGTCAGAAAGTTCTGGTGCCATAACAAACTACAAATCCCAGAATTCCAAAGCACTAAGCCATGGCAGTTAAAGTGGTGTCAAACTGGATTATTTCTGCAGTGCAGATGAAGCCAGGGTAAAATTCAAATTAGGATCATTTCCAGATCAGATTTCCTTAAGATCTCAGAAGATACTATTGTTTTATTGCTTGTAAAATAAAGACACTATTCCAGAATATTATGTTAATGTTCAGTAATGATTTTAGGATGCTTTTAGGCCAATATTGTCACTGTTATTCACATTCAACACTTGGAAACACAAACTCAGAATTCAATTGAACTATTTAGATTTGTTGTGTTTTAATGTAGGACTATTGAATAGTCCTACATACTTGGTGCCTCAAGTGGTTAAGACGCTGACTCTGTGGATTGCAAGACTGGCAGGTTGGCAGTTCGAGGCCCAAGTGCTCCGTTATTTAAAATGGAAAAAATGAAGGTTTGCTTTTTGGATTTTAAAAAATATGTGCATAAATATTTTCAAGCCATGGCTGGTTTAATCCATGGATGCAGAATCTGTGGATACAGAGGGCTGGTTGTGATGAGATGAAGAAACAAATTTGTAAAAGGGACAAAAATGTTAATTATTCATTTTGCTTTCTGTATTACTGTATATAGTAAATTTATTGAAACTATAATTTGTTTTAAGTTGCATCAAGAGATAAAATATATCAGAACTAATTAATTGTGTTTGAGATGTCATGAGGAAGATATTTCCACAGAAGACAATTGAAAATGGTAGCTGTGTTGTATTGATTGCCTTTTTTGAGGGAGGGGAAAAGTCTTGTCCCATTTCTAAATGTTAACTATTCTGAGAGAAAAATCCTCTCTTGGGTGGGGGGATGTTTTCCAGGTTGCTTCATTGCCAGGTGTTTGGCATTGAGTGGAGCTTTAAATGAATGAAGCTTATGGCAGCCTTTGGAAATGACCGACTCCAGGGAATCTCAGCTTCCTGCTGTGAAAGTTTCTATTTTCAAAGCAGATCAGTTTTAGTAGGAATGTTACAGTGGCCCCATATGCTGCTTCTGACAGAGAGCTAAGTTTCTTCCTTGAATATGAGACAGCTACTGAAGAGGTTCCCTTGCTGCTAACAAAATGAATTTCAATATGTTGCCAATGAACAATCGGTATGTTTCCAACAGCTAATGGAATTTAGCTCCATCCATGGCTAATGGAAATCTGCTTTGTTTCCTTTCCTAGCTTCAGAATGTAATACCACTATCCCACTTTGTGGGCTCTATAGCTGGAAAGGTATTGCCCATGCAACTGCTAGCTTGCTTTGAAACTCCTGCTAAATTTTATCCTTGCTACCTTCTTCATCAACTCTTTTTCTTACTGTCTCCTTGACCTAGTAGTAGGAAGCCTTTGTCTGAGGTGTTCATCTGGAACAACTTTTCCACACTTGTTTTCATGTTCTGTTAGATTACAGGGCAGCAGGCCTACCTTTGAAGCTCCTTTCTCTTTTGTTTCTTTGCAGTGCACTCCAGTAATTAACTTTGTCCTTCTTTTATTTGTTCCAGTCAATCGCAGTCCACTCTGCTGAGCATCTTCTCCCAGGAGTACCAGGTTAGAAGTTTTTTCCTTTGTGAGGGTTGACAGGTGCCTAATTGAATGATGAATGTCCCTTTATTTCTTTGTAATTGAACTGCCAGCTTTCTGATTGGTTTGGAGGATGTTCCCCTTTCCACATCAAGCACCGCCTGAGTCTCAGTGGATGGCTGCCAAGCCTACCCATCCATCTGTCTAATAACATCTAGCCTTTGCTTATTTGGTGGACCTGTAATAAATTATGCTAAACCATTATTATTCTGACAATAATAATTTCCCCGTGTTGCGTGGTTCCATGTGCTAAATGTTTGCTGACTTGCACTGTCAGTGCTGCTTTCCATGGCTGACAGAGATGATGATAAATGACCATTGCCGGAGTGGCAGAAGGCAAGAGAGGCAGAAAATGGAGTCATTTATCATGAGATGACAGGTGTCAGTCAAGTGGCAAGTCTCAATGGAATTACTTTTTGTAGTTTTCAAATAAGTTGTTTTTAAGCAATGTTCTTCCTGGTTAAAAATGCCAATTGAATTGTAAAACCAGAGTGCAGAGGACTGGGATAGAATTGATTTGAAGGGAAATTAATATAAAGGTTGAAAGAGAGAACAAGTTTTTCAGTGCCCTCTGTAACCCTCAGCAAACTTATTTAGATTCAATTACTGTGACCTTACTGCCTTTTACATATATGCTGTATTGCAGTACAGTCAGAATATGTTGCATTCAATCAATAAATGAAAAATTATTTCTGCATTTAAGGGTTTTCTTGGATATTTGTGCTTTGTTTTAAATCTGTCTTTGGCATATTGTAAAGCTTTTCTGTTGTTTTTCAGAAACTGATCAAAAGAACACATGCCAAACATCACACTCCAGAAGCTACTGAAGCTTACTATCGAAGGTATGGTGGAGTGGGTACCTGCCAATTTCTAATCAAATTATAATATGAAACATAATTTCACTTATAGCATATACATATAAATCTGTGAAGATGTACAGTTTTATAATTAAGCAGCATTCAGATGAGATAATGGGAATGCCATGTTGGTACCATCAATTGCTGGACTTTCTGAAGATTTCAATGGGGATTATGTACTTCTAATTCTATGGTGAATTTTGCCATTGATCTATGGTAATATTCTTTATTTTATATACTACGTATGTTCTTGAGAAATTGTGCTAACCTTAGTACCATGAATGGTACTTGTGACGCTTAGCTATTAACCATGTTAAGTGTGTCTGTATTATAAGAAACATGATTTTAGCTACTCAGTCATTAAATGAAAAATGACTTCCAAAATACAGTATAGGGTTTTTTAATAACTTAATTTGTATATTTGGGGCTGTGCCTTCTTTGGAAATGCTGATGCCAAAATCCTGTTTTAAAAGAGGCATAAACCTTTAATATGTCATTTGATAAAATTGTTACATGATTATGTGCACCTGGAGTTAATAAATTGTAATTGAAATTTGTTATAGGTTATCTGTAGCTCTATTGACATAGACATCTCAGGAACATAATTGGGGCGTATTGATATCTGGTAGAGATGTGCAATTAAAATTTTACTATATAGACTGACATCTCAAGAGTCTGCATGGCAAGTGAGATTATACCTGTGATTATCGATGTCTGATACTCATAACCAGACACTGCCCCAGTAACCAGACTGCATGACAAACATTAGAATTTTATATCTAGGAGAAAGTTGACTACATGTTACATATGTGTATTTAACAATACAGTAGAGGGAACCTAGGGAGTACAATCTATTATAAAGAGGAAAGAGGAAATCAAATGTTGTCAGACTTACACTCCAGACTTTAAGAAAGCTAAATGCAGTAAATGTAAGGAATAGCTAGGTGAGATCCCATGGTCAAAAATGCCCAAAAGGAAGAGAGTTCAGTATGGGAGGAAGTTTTTAAAACATGGAATATCAAGGACACAACTGCAAACAATTCCAATAAGAAAGAAATGTGGGGTGTGCCCAAAGAAATCAGGATGGATGTATAGAACGTTTTCAAATGAGTTGAGATTTAAATGGAGACATACATGAAATAGAAGAAGGGAGAAATCACTGAAAGGAATACAGAATATTAGCCAGTGTTTGTAGGGGAAATGGTAGAAAAGCTAAAGTTCAGAACAAGTTAAGGCTTGCTAGAGATAATAAAAATAATTATAAATGGGGAGGGATGATTAGATAAGTTTGGAGTAACAGGAAGAACAAGAAAATGGTAGAGCCAGTGCATGGATAAAGAAAATGGTAAAATGCTAACAGAGGGCAGAGAAAAATTCCTATGTTGCTTTGTTCTTCTCCCAAAAGGAGAACAGTTTTCTTTTCATACAAATAGAACAAATGGTACATTAGGGAGATTATAGCCCTAAATATGTAAATTAGAATATTTAGCTACTCTAATTTAGGACTTTAGGGCCAGAAGAACTACATCTAGTGGTACTAATGGAACTTGCAGATGTAGTCTCACAGTCTCTGTTGATAAACTTTGAGAATTCTTAGAGATGGGGGGAGGTCGACTGGAAAAGGACAAATGTTTTCACAAAGAGGAAAAAAAGATCTGAGAAAGTATGGAGTTAACTTGATTTCAGTACCAGGAAAGTTTCTAGACTACATCTTTAAACAGTCATTCAGTGGGTGCTTATAAAATCCTATAATTTCCTTGGTTTTCTCCTGGATATAAGTGAAATGTGAGGTACCTTAGGGTTCTTTGTTGGGTCTTGGGTTATTCAATACATTTATAGAGAACTTACTTACCAAATTTGTGGATGACACCGAATTAGGAGGGGTAACAGGGGAAAGGACAGAATTAGGTTTCAAAATGGCCTTAGCAGGCTGGTGAGCTAGATGAAGACTAATAAAAGGAATTTTAACAAGAATAAATGTAAAGTTCTAGATTAGGCAAGAAAAATGAAATGTGCAAATATAAAATGCATTATATTTGGCTTGACAACAGTACATGTGAAATGGCGCATGGGTCTTAATCAACTCAAATTAAATGGGAGTCAGCAGTATGATGTTGGTCACTAAAACCAATGCAACCTAGATTTCGACAACAGAAGTATAATTTCCTGATAGAAAGACGTCAAAATCCCATTCTATTTTGCTTTGGTCATACTTCAGTTAGAATACTTGGTATTGGCCTGGGCACAATACAGTCAGCCCTCGGTATCCATGGGGATCCAGTCCGGATCTCCCCACAGATACCAAAATCTGCAGATGCTCAAGCCCATGTTGTCCCCAATGGCAATTGGCAGCATGTGCACATGGCTGCACCACCATCGGGGACAACGAATCTTAATGGCAGTGCAATTGCATGCACTCGCTGCCACAGGACGGGGGGCTGTCTCTAAGGGCAGCACAGCCACAGGCATGCACTGCTATTGGGTCCAACAGATGCTTGCTGCCAGTGAATGCTTGAATCTGTGAATGGCGTGTCCATGGATACCGAGGGCTGATTGTAGTTCAGTTGGGATACTGACAAGTTGGAACATGTCCAGAGGAGGATGACCTAGATGGTAAAAGATTAGGAAATCAAGTCCTTTCAGAAACATCTTAAGGAACTGGGGATGTTTAGCCTGAAAGAGAGAAGACTGAGATGACATGATAACTGAAAGGATGTCATGTAGAAGAAGGTACAAGCTTGCATGTTGCTGCTCCAGAGCCTAGACCATTAACTAGTAGATTCAGATTGCAAGAAAAGATAGTTCATTTAAACTTTCTTAATGTAAGAGCTGTCTGACAGGAATACATTGCAGGTCTTTAAAAAGAGGTTGGATAGCATCTTTCAAGAATGTTGTAGCTATGTATTCCTGCATGGCAAGTATTTGGACTAGATAGTCCTTGAGATACTTCCAATTCTATAATTGTATGGTATAAAACCAGCTGTAGTACTATATTTGTTTCTTACAATTTCATACATTATGCTAAAGTTGAAAGAGTGGTGGTAATCTTTATTCCCTCTATATGTGATTGTTGATGGAGTAAGAATAAAATTACCTAGAGTTATAGGCAAATTAATAAGGAAGGTCTTGTTATTTTAGAGCTGTGTGATATGTGAACACTGCAAAAGATGTCCCAGATACAGCAGTTACATTTTATGATGCATATTATATGAATCAAAGGGATTATAAACCACTGATATACTTTTGTTATTTTAAAATGCTATGTATGCAATGATGTTTGTAAATTACATTGATTATCCTTAATCCCATTACTGGAATTCAGATAATTTTAGTGTTTTTAAAATTTATTCTTTTTACAGAGGTGATATTGAAACTGCCGAAGGCACTTTAATAATAGATACAGACTGTTTCTACCCAAGCCTGTCATACTCATCCTATTTAAATATACATGTAGCTTATCTACATGTATGGACACACGTACTGTATTTTCTGGCTTATATGACTACTTATTAACCCAGGAAAATCTTTTCAAAAGTTTGGGGGGTCGTCTTATAGGGCATGCACTGAAACTTCCGAGCTCGAATGGAGTATCTTGGTTGCCGCATATGGTGGGGGGAGCTCAAAAATGGCCATGGCCGCATTCCCGCCGTATGCAGTGACCGTATGAAAGCAGCAAGGGTGGCACTGTACAAGTATGGTAGAAGAAAATTCACTCACAAGGATTCGTGGAAAGAACTTAATGCGGTCCTGATGACGAGGTGACGGGGCGCCTCACTGGGAAGGTGTAAGTGAAGGACAGAGGAATCTGCAGGCGTCCGGGATGCCCGGGGTATGGAAAAAAGAGCCGTGTTTGTGCTACCGTTCTGATAGTCTTGGAGACAGGGAGGGCTGGGCAGGCAGGGAGAGCCCACCAATCCAAGCAGGCTTTGTATACAACAAGTTTTCCTGCGAAGTACCTGCATGTCATAAGTATTTGAGTTAAAATTACCATATTGAAATCAAATCTGATGTTTTTTTAATTTTTATTTGGTGTGCGTTGGAAGAGGGGTAGTCTTATACAGTGAGTATATCTCAAACTCTATATTTTCACTGGAAAAGTTGGGGGTCATCTTATACGCCCAGTCATCTTATACGCCGGAAAATACGGGTATTCACTATACAACTTATATAAACTTTACTAAATATAACACAAATCATCCATACCCCATCTGTTACTTCCTTCTTTGCAGCTTTTAATAAGTTTTATTTGTCTGAACTTACTCTTTTAAGAGGCTATCTTGTAGTGAAAATATAACGTTCTTTTTCCTTTCTTTTTTAAACTATAATTAGCACCAATATATACATTTTCTACTTCTTTCCCTTCCAAACTGAGTCTACATTTAAATTTCCTTTTATAGCTTACTCTGGCCCGTTACACACGGGCATCTTAGGAAGGACTCAGTCCATGCTAGGGTTAGAAAGGGGCGTCTTTTCCAGACGCCCCTAACCCTACCACGGACTGAGTCCGTAACAAATGGCGGCGGCCATTCCACACGGCCGCCGCCATCTTGACATAGCGGACGCTCTGCGTCCGCACGTCGCACCCCGGAAGTGACACCGCGAATGCGCGACTAGCGCCTCGTGGCATCTCTTCCAGAGCCCAGGAAGGAGCACGATTTTCGCGCTCCTTCTCTGCAGCATCTGGGAACCTTGCCGTTTGGCTGCTACAGTTCCCGGACGCTGCAACCGGAGGCGGCAGCAGACCGCCGCTTCTCAGCGGTCTGTAACGGGCCTCAGTTTGCTTTTTAGTCTTAACTTAAACCCATAAAAACCATTTCCCCCCATTTCTGACTTAAATATTCTATCTAGAATCTTTTTCCAATCATCAATATTTTTAGAATTATCATTTCTTAATCCTTTTATTTTATCAGCTTCCAATAAATCTAATAGCTTTAGTAGCCATTCCTCCTGAATTCCCAAATTGAAAATTAAACTTTAATTCCTAAATTAAAAATTAAACTTTAAATGTAAAATCTTTTTAAAAAAATGCCAGATGATGATTAAATATTATTCTCTCTGTGGCATTATTGGCCACATCTGCACTGCAGAAATAATCCAGATTGATGCATTATTTGCCATGGTTCAATGCTATGGAATCCTGGGGTTTGTAGTTTATTGTGGTACCAGAGCTCTCTGACAGAGAAGGAAAATATCTCACAAAACTACAAATCCCAGGATTCTATATTATTGAGCCATGGCAATTAAAGCATTGTCAAACTGCATTATTTCTGAACTGCAGATGCAGCCATTGTTTCATTATGGGACTTGAATAGAATACTGGATTTAACGCTGATTTAAATATTGAAAAGGGCTAGATTGATCCCCTACCTGCTGTACTGCTCTCAGCATGTTAAGAACCTAAGGATTTTAAAAAGGGGGGCTGGAAGAGGTTACAGTATTGTTTGAAATTGTACTCTTTTAACTGTTTTTTGTTTGTTTGCTTTAAATTATGCTTTAAATTGTTTTTATATGGTTTATAATTTAATTCTGTTTTGGGGTGCAGTACAGACCGCCAAAAAGTGGTGTACCAGCGCCAATACACTGCTCCCTCGGGTTACGAAATTAATTTGTTCCGCGGCCGCTTTCATAACCCGAAAAGCCTTCGTAAGCCGAATTGCCATAGGCGCTAATGGGGAAAAGCCGCGTTTCGTGCGAAAAAGCGCCGAAAAGCACCAAAAAAATTTTTCGTAACCCGAAAAACATTCGTAACCCGGAACAATTATTTTCAATGGGGATTTTTCGTATCCCGGAAATTTCGTAACCTGGGTATTTCGTATCCCGAGGTACCACTGTATTAGGGTTAGGGAGCACGCACCGTCTACACGCTCCCTAACCCTAATATGTACCGCCGGTGGCATAATGGTGGCGCCCTGTGTACACGGACACCACCATTATGACATCACGGTCATGCCACATCCGCACGGCACAGGCATAACGTCTTCGAACCACGTCAGGCCACTTGTGGCGGCCTGATAGCAGCGCTGGAAGGAGCTCCTTCTTGGGGAGCGCCTCGTTCCCGCAGCCACCAAACAGCTGCTGGAACGAAGCCAGGGGAAAGGGCCCAAGCGGCCCCTTTCTCTCCTGGCAGCGGATCCCTGGGGTGTCCTGGGGCATGAAGCCCCAAGGACAACCCTTTTCGGGACCAAGGAAAAGCAGTATTTTGCTGCTTCTCCCTGGTCCTGAAAAGTGCCGGATTGGGGCCTTTGGGCTGCCGCTGTGGCTGCCCTGGCCCCAATATGTGGCACAAAGGGGCAGTCTGTATCCCGCCAATGTTGACTTTTTATGCTTTTAATTATGTTGCAATCATTTTAATTTGCAAGTCATTTACATCTCAATTTTAAGGAAAAGGTGGGATGTAAAAATATGTAAAGATACTATTACTACTACTATGAATATTGGATGAAATCAGGAAGAAATAACATTATTATGCTATGTACTCCACTACAGCTGGGAAAACATATCTTTTGTCATTACTGAAGAGCTTGTGTGTGCACAAAAGAGTTTGGAAACCCTGTTTTATCAACCCTATCCTGCATTCATAGAATCATAGAGTTCGAAGGGACCACATGGGCCATCCACTCCAACCCCCTGCCGTGCAGGAACTCTCAAACAAAGCATCCCCAACAGATGGCCATCCAGCCTCTGTTTAAAGACCTCTAGGGAAGGAGACTCCACTACACTCCGAGGGAGTCTGTTCCACTGTCAAACAGCCCTGTCAGGAAGTTCCTCCTAATGTTGAGGTGGAATCTCATTTCCTGTAGCTTTCATCCATTGTTCCAGGTCCTGTTTTCTGAAGCAGCAGAAAACAAGCTTGAGGATGGAGTAAGCTTGTTTTCTGCTATTCCAGATAATAGGAGACAGAGCAGTGGATGCAAATTACAGGAAAAGAGATTCCATCTAATATTAGGAAGAATTTCCTGACAGTAAGAGCTGTTCCATAGTGGAACACACTCCTTCTGATTGTGGTGGAGTCTTCTTCTTTAGAGGTTTTAAAACAGTGGCTGGATGGCTAACTATCAGGGGTGCTTTGAATGTATCACTCCTTTTTGGGGCAGAAAAAGGGCACCCTTGTTGCCAGCGCTGCAGCATTTCAGCAGCGTGGCACATGTAAATGTCTTTTTGCCAAAATGCAATAAAGCTGCCACACGTGTGGTCAGCCATGTGGCTTCCTAGTGGCATGGCGGCATCAGAGAGTGCGGTGTCTAAATGCTGCATTCAGATGCCACCCCAACCTGGTGCTTATTGCGTGTCTGTTTTTCCCCTTGCCCTGCTTTTACCATTTTAAAGCTCTCCCTCGGTTTATAAGGGCTAGGGTCCCAAGTGTCTTCCCCAAACTAATTCAATATCTTAGGTAGCATGCTTGCCTTTGTTTATAATGTCTACAATTCAGTCAGAGAGAAACATCTGTTATAAAACATAAACAATAATTTTATTAAATAACATATAGCATGAAAGTATCTTAGGTGGGCTACAGGTGTTTATCAGACGAGCTCTTAAAGAGGTACTATTCCAGTGTGACTCCTCTAGCTGCCTCCTGTTGCATGCTGGGATTGGCAGTTTTAAGGAGGGGTATTTAGAATTCTCAGGCAGAGAAGTTCAGCTCCTTAAAACTGCCAATCCCAGCATGCAACAGGAGGCTGCTAGAGGAGTCACACTGGAATAGTAGCTCTTTAAGAGCATAGTGTGATAAACATCATAATAGTCAGCTTATTGTGGTTATATTAACATACACTTGCAGGCTCATCACAGTCCCATCTGTACTTTTTTAAGTGACTTCTTCTAGTCATAATCCCTGTCTGACTCTTACTGACTCACAGTCAGATTATTTATCTGACTCTCATTGAAGCCAAGTTAGATTCTTCATCTGACTCTCATTGAAGAACCTCTCACAGTCACTTACTCCTTCTTTTATACCTTCTAATTCCCCGACAGCCCCCTCTCACAGTCTGCCTGAACTGTGATTGGCTGCCAGGAAGCCAAATTCTCATAAGAACTGCTTCACAGTTACAACAACAACAATTAACAATAGTAATAGTAGTAGTAGTAATTTAAAGTATTCAATGCAGGAAGACAGCTCCAATAAGTAAAGAGGATTCTCTGTCAGAGCTAACCCGAGGAACATATTAAGGAAGATCACCCTGAAGGCCAACAAATGGATAGAGACTTGACAATATTTAACTGATTTTTAACCAATTAAAAAATTGGCCAGGTACACAGCAAAAACAAGCATATTCTGTGTTAGATATACTGTAGTTGTATAAGTAAGCTCAACAAGAGCTTAGGTCATCCAGTGCTGATCAACAGTGTCTGATGACAGATAGGTTCTAAAACATCCAAAAGTTTTTCGATTCTGCAAGAATTTATAAGAAAAGCAACATTGCCTTTGACAAAGCTCTAGTCTCAGCTATAACATCAAGAATATAGTAAACAATGTAACTATAATCCATCACATTTTGAATTATCCTTTATCAAGAAAATCTAGAATATATATATATTCTAGATTTTCTTGATAAAGGATAATTCAAAATGTGATGGATTATACCAGGGGTAGGCAACCTGCGGCCCTTTGGAACACGCTGCCCACAGAGCTCCGCTCGGCCACCTCCCTGGCCCAATTTAGAAAGGACCTAAAAACCTTTCTATTTCAGCTTGCATTCCCCGATCAAAGTCCAGTGGGCCTCCCTTCCTCTTCTGTGGCAAAGAGGACTGGCTAACGGGGGTTTTATTCTGTTTGTGTGTAATTGTTTTTAACCCTGATGTATATGTTGTTTGATGTTTTGCTGTCAACCGCCCTGATCTATGGAAGGGCGGTATAAAAAATAAAAATTTTATTATTATTTTTTATTTATTATATATATATATGAAAAATGTTGTGAAACATAAAATCGTATATAAAATGGCAGCTGTACATTAAATCGCAGAAATCAAATAGGCTTGTAAAAATATCTAAACATTTCTAAAATGAAAAAAAAAACACAGTAATATTCTATAATTTAAGGAGTATGTTAATAGAGTGTGATTCCAAACCATGTAAGAATACTAATACAAAAAGAAGGTACCAGTGATTACTAATTTAAGAAGATAGTTTTCTCCTTATAAACTATGAAAATTACTAATATATGCCCCCTGGCATGGGCAAATGTTTCCAGGAAACAAATGCATCACTCTTCCCCCACCCCTCCTTGAATAATAGGTTAACAATGTTGATGAAACTTTTTCAATCAATCTAGCAATGATGGTTAAATATTTTAAGGAATAGATTTGGTTTTGGCTAATACATTATAAACCACATTATAGTGCTGAAAACACTATAAAGCGGTATAGAAATGTAAGTGCTATTGCTATGGTTTATGTGAATGACTGGTTTTGCCACATGATATATAGGAATTGTCAAGTTACATAAGAAACATATACATATATTCTGGATTCTCCCAATGAAATTAGAGTCAAAGTATGTTGGATTTTATTAAATGTTTTCTTTGGCCTAATTATTTTTCTGTTTTTTCTTCTGCTACGTTTGATATTTTCATCCTATTGTTCACATGTATAAACAGCAGAGCATCCTAGCTTAGCTGTTTAAACCCTTCATTTAAGAGACAACTAATGGAATTTAAAAGGATAGGACCCCCAGTTGGATTCTTCCAGGCTAGCATCACAACATAACCTCTGACTGTATTCTTTTGTCTTCTCAGCTGGGTGCTTAACAGGAAGTGAGCAGTACTGGGTGGGATTTTGATCATATGAAGCAATGGAAGTTTGCATTGCCAGAAGAGTTGAATAAATTCCATTCTGTTGCTGGAATAGTCTGAGCCTTGGTCTCAGGAGACAGAGCTGTGCATCAGGTCTTTTTCCTTTTGAAGGCCTAAAGTGTGCTTTTGCTTGAACTAATAGCCATGTTGGCTTTGAGTCTGCAGTATCCCTAAGAGAGACAACTCCTGATTCATATCTACATCAGAACATGGCAAGTTACTATTTTTGGCTTTCAACTCTCAGGACCCCCCCCCCCCACCAGTTATCATGGACAGTAGTCATGCTGGGTTTGGAATTGGGAGAGTTGACATTAAAACAACAACAACAGCCTACCTTCAACAATGCTATAGAAATCCTTCACACTGTTTTTGGACTTAGACACATTTTGGGTCATGTGTATTAGGTTGCACTGATACACACCAATTTAATAACGGAAATTAGAAAATTCAAACTGATATGGGGAGATGGTAATAATCAAAGGGTTTCCTGCCTAATTGCCTGCCATTTCTCATCTCTTCAATCATAACACATTGGGGTGAAATTGTAGTTCCCAAACAGAGCAGTCTGGTGTACCTTTCAATAAAACAGATATAATTTGGAAAGCCTAACATCAGACACAATTGTTTGTTGAATTTTAACAATGCTTTAATACATTTTTGATTTATTCACAGAGAAAGAAGTATGAGAAGAGTTTTGTGATCAAGAACTGTTTCACAGACATTTATATTTTAAGCTAACCTGCATGCTCTTTAGTCATTTTCTTTCTGACCCTAGCAAGAGAAAGAGCTATTAAGACTTCAGTGCTGACCTTTTCTTTGAATCTGCAGCAGCATTTTATTTTTGTCTTGTCTAGGTACCTGAATGGAGTGATAAAAAATGCAGCCTCTCCTGTATTATTGGAAATTGCCAATGAGGTAATCATTTTTTTAAAAGTCTTTTTAATTAAAATTAATGGGCACTTATAGTCACTTTTATTTAGAGTAAAACAAACCAGGCTTCAAGGCGCATGTTACCTGTTGTTTACACTAATAAGACAATTATTGTATATTGATTAATATGATAATGAAATTTATTCCTTACTTTAGAGGTACATGATGTTTCTTGATTCACTTTAATTGTTTTAAAAGCTGGTTTCCCCCTTCTTTTAGAAACCTAGAAAGATGCAAGTATGAGGTGAAAAAACTAGGAACAAACATTTTAAATGATTGATTCACTTGGGTATTTTAATAATTTAGGAAGTTAATTTCATCAACAGGTTTGTTTTCATAAATGCACTGATAATGTAAGATGTTACAATAAAGTTCAAAACAAGCATGTTTTAAATCTACCTGTTTTGCATACAGATAATTTCAAAAGTAAACAGAATAATAATAATGGTTCTTCAGTGGGATACAAATAACTAATAATGTCACTTAACTTTTTGGTTTTGATCATGTTTGTATTTTGTTTTGTATTATTTTGACACATATTTAATGGTACAGTCAGCCCTCCTTATCCACAGATGTTCTTATCCACAGAATCAAGCATCCACAGCTTGAAAATTATGCCTAAATATATAAATTCCAAATAGCAAACCTTGATTTTCCTTTTTATATGAGGGACACCATTGTATTTAATGGGATTTGAGCACCCACGGATTTTGCTATCCATGGTGTGTGTGTTTGTGTGTCCTGGAACCAAGCCCCAGCGAATAATAAGGGCCCACTGTACAGGAAAAAAATTTGTGTTGTTCACTGGTGGAGAGCCAGGATAGTGTTGTGGTTTGCGTGTTGGACAGCAAATCTGGATGCCAGGGTATGAGTCCCTACTAGGCCATGGAAATCCACTGGGGAGCTGAGCAGATGGGCCAGGATAACATGGGCTTAGCCTGTGCTGTCCTGGCCCTTGGTTCCTGAGTTGGTCCCCCCACATTGGCATAGTGACAAGAGGAATGTTTGCAAACACATCCCCACTCCAAACTGGGACATGCTACCATTGCACACTCCTTACTTTGCCATGCCATTGCTAGTACTCAGAAGCCCCCCCAGTTCTGATATGAAGATGGGGCACACAGCTGCACCTTTGTTCTGAGTAGCAGTGACAATGCTGCAAGGTAAAGGTGAGTAGGTAAGCAGCCAGTTTTCTGCAGAGTTTCCAAGAAACTCCATGGCAAATCAGGGGTCAAATTACCCTAGGCTAACAGGGCAAAGCCACTGGATCCATGTCTGATTTACCAAAGTTTTTGGCCTGCATCATTTTAACTAGACAATATAGAGGCAGAGAAAACTCAGGTCTTTTGGCACCTGCTGACAACCCCTGGGTGACTTTAGGCAAGTCATACTCTCTCAACCTCAGTGGGAGGCAAAGGCAACTCCCCCTCTGATCTAATACTGCCAAGGAGATTCTGTGATAATTCACCTTAAGGTTACTGTAAGTTGGAAATGACTTCAAGACACAACAAAGTTTACTCATGATAGTTACTGTATATACTCATGTATAAATCTAGACATTTTAGTCAAATAATTGATCTCAAGAAACCGAGTCAACCTAGTTTATTATTTTATTTTATTTTTAACCCACCTTTCTCCCAAGGTGGGACCCATGGGTCAGTATAAGTACTGTACTGTACTTTAACTCTCATTTTAAAAAGTGAGCCATCTCTTAATGAAACGCAAGAGTATAATCTGTCTTGGAAGCTCAGTCTCCCCTCTATTCGTTTATCCATCCAGCCTTTAGGGTCAGCACAAATAGTTATGTCTTCTGAACTTTTGTAAGTTCTTTGGCATTGTTTGCCTTTGCTTCATCATTTAGATCCTTTGTTACGTGCCCCTAGGTTTTACCCTGGACTTATCCATGGGTCATATAAAAATCAATGATTTTGGCTCCAAAACTGGCCCTCAATTTATACATGAGGTCGACTTATAACCCACTGCAGCTGGAAAGAAAAGAAGCTTTAGCCTGAGTGCAGCCTGATCAGTGAGACTTGCTTAGATATTCAGCACCTGCACTTCTCTGTTCCTCATCCAATAGGGTTGTGGTTGGTTTCTCTAAGGGGAAGTGTTTGCCAGAACACACTTGAGTCGGTCTTGTCCATTACTCCTTCTCATATTTAAGGAGGAAGTTTGTGAAAGCAGCTCTATCACTACAGTCACAAAACTGTATAATTCAGATAGATCACCTGGGTAAAAGTCTGTATTTTAAAATTTCCAGCATGTTTATGTAAAGTAATAACACCACCTTTTTATTTGAATTTGAAATTTTTATGCAAGGCTTAGAAGAATATAATAAAGTACATGCTTGTGTTGTTTTGCAAATGCCAAGAATAGCAGTAAAGCAAAACATTAATAATTGCATTATAATTTATACGCATGAAATATAAAGGGAGATATAGCAGCAAGTCTTATATGTTACATGGGAAAGGAAGTATGGTTTTCTCAAAGCTTCTGTCTGGTTTACACAGCTGTAGTCAGCAAATAAGCAATTACTAGATGGTTTTAATGGTCTATAAAGTGTCTATACGCTGTAATTATAGAGTTAACATATGAGAGGGATTGCTTTGTGCTAGTGCCAAAGGGTATTTCTTGAGGTTTCTGACAGATTTCAAGTCTACACTGCTTTCTTTATTTTAAACAAAGGAATTACTGTTAAAGAATGGCTCCTTAGTAAATAACACACATTGCATGGGGATTAGCATAGACAAGCACCTCATGGGTAAAAAGACATGCAATGTTTATAGACTTGTTTGCATGTGCTTTTCCTTTCCTCATGCAGTTCTCATACCCTTATAGATGATGCACATAATTTGTGATAACCTGAAGTATGTCTCTGTTCATATACTGTACTTGTATATCTTAAAAATTCATACTGTTATGTTTTTTTTAAAGTTTAGAGAAAAATAAAATTATCGTTAAACAAAAGTTTTTTTAAATAACTTTATTTATTGGTAGTAGCACAGTACCCGGTTTGTATGTAAGGTGATTTTTTTTGTGATTCTGTTTGATGCATTAGGGAATTGTGGCAATAACAAGCATGGGATTACTGTTTCCATAGAATCAAGCTGCCATTTTTATATGATAGTTAATATTTAAATGGCATACTGCTGCATCTGCTGACAATTGGTATAATGGTAATACTTTATGAGTCAATATATATTTAATCAGTGGAAACTGTAAAAATTGATGAGAAATGTATAACATAGCTGCATTACAATGTGTAGTACCTCTCTTAAATAAGAATAGGCTGTAGTTTAGTTTTTGTGAAGTTATAGTGAAATTTCATATGCAATATGTGTTGACTTTCTATGTATAGAAGTTTTTTATTTAAAAAATCTTCACAAACTCTAACATTTCTTAAGAATAATAAAATTAGTTACCGTGTTCCCACCAAGCAAATATTTTCTAGTGGGATTTGAAGCACTATGAATTTTACTTACATGCTAAATTCTGACATGAAGCATGATAGCCCTATTTCAGAGAAAGATGGGTGCATGATTAATATGAAAATTAGGGAGATGCAAGTACCTGAACTAATAAGGTAGTCCTTATTCAGGCTGGACTACCTTCAGTAATTTCACCATTTTTCATGTGTCAGCTCTGATGTGGGTTACTGGAAATAAGCAGGTCTGTAGAAAGCATTTCTTTCTACTTGGGGAATTTAAGGGCATTCAAGCACATATACATTTCGAAAAATATGTACAAATGAGAGGAGCTGTTTATATCTAGTTTCTAAAACAAAATAAAATTCTATATTGAACATATGGAAAATTTAAAAAATTGTCATCATGCAAGTGAAGTGAAAGTGTATCATAAAACTATCATTAGATTATCATAATCTGATACTGGGTGTTTTTATAGGAAAAAATGCTGGTATTTGGAAGGTGACATATCTCATAGCCTTAATAAATATGAAACAGCAATAGCTATCTGAATATAAACTTCCAATATTTTCAATGTATTTCCACATGCAGTTTCCTCACACACTTCCTGTGACATCAGTAGTAATCAGGGTTGGTCTGCATAGGTCCCATCACTATCAGTGGAATTTAAAATATTTCTATGTAGGATCAAAATCTATATGTTTATACCATTTAGATTAAAAAGTAAAATATTAAATTGGATTAATTTTTATTTAAGATCAGAAAATAAAATCCATGTTTGATTCTAAAGTATGGAAAAATGTCTTCCCAGTAAGTGTTTCATCTTTTTCTTTTTACATTTTTGCTTTAATAAGATGAGATTTTGGTCAGTAAGTGAAAGTACAGTGCTTCCCTTACGTGGGGGATCCGTTCCAGATCCCCACGCATAAGGGAAATTCTGCATATACACATGTCCCATTGTAAACAGTAGCCACGCACACCATTTATTTACTTGTCACGCGGCTTCAGCGTAAACTTGAAGCTGCGTATAGTGCGGCTGCGCTGTACCTCATTTTGATTCCATTCTTACTGGTTTGATGCTTCTGTTATAATATTAGTTTCATTCAACTTACACTGAATTGTGTGTTTTTGAATGAAAACTTAACAGTTGGAACCATATATCTTGTACCAATGTTATTTGGGTTTCTAATACAATAGTGAACTTGAGATGCTGAATCAAAGCATAGCTGTTACTAAACAAAAGGGATCTATTATTTGCATGCATGTGGACTTCAGGATTTGCTGAAGCAGATACATCTTTGTATGAAAGGCAACCTATTTTTTAAAAAAAATAGCTCAGTGAGAACTGAGCTAGTGCAATAGTCTCAGGATACTGAATGTGATGTGAGGCCATACACCA
>NC_056522.1:326186604-326189104 GCF_019175285.1 Sceloporus undulatus | reverse complement strand
TGGTCACATTTTGAAGTAGCATTTTTGTCAACAGGCTACTTTAAAGTCTAAAGGTTAGCTTAAACTCTATTTTACCTATTGCTGAAGTAAACAAGAGAGAGAAAGAGAAAAATAATGATTTTCGAGAGAATGCTTCCCATGAATATAACATTTATTTGTAGTAGTCTGGAATAAGAGCAGGGAATCACCAGATCAGAGGGCATGCAATTGCCAAACATGTTAGAAAAGAGCTATGAGATAGTGTGGCTTCTATTCTGACATTTTCTCCCACTTCACAGCAGCGACCTGGCTGGCCTTTGGCAATGAAATTCAATGCACATGGCTCCGCAGTCAAATCATCAAATTTCCCTGTGTGTATATTAGCGTTTTGTAATGTGTTTCCATTATGAAACAATGCGGGGATAATTGTCTTTGGTAGCAATTAGCTAACAGGTTTGTTCAGTACTATTGGCAGAGACATCCATCATCCCCTCTCTGACCACACTTTTTGTCTAGCATGGACTATGGAGATCAATAGAATTCTATATAGGGGAAACCTAGCTTTAATGAGCTGCAAGTTTCAGTCAGTCTTGGGCTGTATTTTTAATTTTTACCTTTAAAACTAGACTGGGGAGGGAGTTTTCCCTTGAGAAAGATGAGTATTGTATATGTACTATTACTTTCAGTAGATCAATGTATGGTTTTAAATTGTTCTATAAAAAGGTATGAGTATTGGCACTGAGAGACACATAGAAACAGTTTATTGCTCCAGCAGCACACACACATTATAATAATATACAGTTTTGAAAGTGTCTGTTGAACTTTAATTTCATTAAGTGATTTTTTTTAAAAAAATTAAAATTATGGAAGGCTTAAGGATTCCCATTTAGTTATGTATGGATATTTTATATGCTAATCTCATATGATATGTTAAGTCTGCAGTCTTATACACAGTTACTTCAGAGTAAACGCCATTGAAACAGAGGGGCCTGATTTTGAATAGACATACAGGGTGGTATCTACGCTGCAGAATTAATGTAATTGACACCTCTTTAACTGCCATGATTCAATGCTATGGAATTCTAGGATTTGTTGTTTTGTGAGATAATTTGTCTTCCTGTCAGAGAGCTCTGGTATCACAATGAACTACAAATCCCGGGATTCCATAGGATGGAGCCATGACAGTAAATTGGTGTCAAACTGCATGAATTCTGCATTTTGGAAGCAGCCATGGACAAGATTACATGCAAGAGTGCTATTTTACAGCTAGCCCTCATCCTACCAGATGGGACACTTTAGTACCTTAGAGTCACTTTTCATTGCAACATTCAAACAGATCTAGACCTACAAGGTAGTAGTCATTTTGCAATATTGCTGCAGACCTTTTAAATACAGTGCACTCTTTCTTTACGTGGAAGATCCGTTCTGGATCCCTCCGCATAAAGAAAAAAATGTGTATGCTGGAGCCTTATTAGAAGTAATGGGGCTCGTGCCCCATTACTTCTTCCAAGCGCACCGAGGGTTCTTCCGGTGCAGGCTCCCAGCATATGTGGGTGCACTGTAATATTTTTGACAGTTTGAGCTTTTGGTGTTTTTTGAGAAACAAAAACTTTGCTAGAAGATAAAATCATACACAGAGTGTCTTTGTTTTGTTTGTTTTGCAAGGATGGCAAATAGCATGTAAGCCAAAAATTGTCCACTGAAAAATCCATGTTGTCATGAGGCTATTTGTATGCCATTTTGTGGTTGAAAAACAATGCAGAAAACATAGTCATAATGCTTGGCTCCCCCTGCTCAAAGAAGAATGAGAAGTGTATACTCATTTTCCAGTCCAATAAGGACCAAATGGAGACACTGATGTCAGTAGAGCCAGGGATGGAATAGTTTAACGAAGACATCCACAGACTGTTTGTCATGGAACAGCTGAATAAAGCATTCCAAAAGGCCCATAGCCTAGGAAGGATATAAACAAAGATAAACTTTTGGAACCTTTGAGTTGGACTTCACAGAATGCATTCTTTTAAAAGAAACAGAGAAGCATAATTTGCATTTAGAGCACAAAATAAGAGGAACCATACCAAAATAAAAGTGTGAAAACTGTTTGACATCACTGAATTGAAGGCATATGTTGGTCTACTGGTCATAATCATAGACTTACTAATGGGCAGCGTGAAACAGTAGAAGAATGGTGAGGTCTATTCTCAGAGCACTACAGATCAACAATGAGCTTTCAAGAGATTTCATGCACTCCAAAAGTACTTAAAGTTGGACAACAGGGAAATGAACAATGTGCTTCCTTTCAGAACAGCTTCATATGTGGTACACAGCAAGAGCAGGTCTAACCACTGGTGAACAGATAGCTGATTTTAATAGTTTTTTTTATGAATTGAGAATTGATTTCAGATGTTACTGTGGTTGTTGTTGTTTTTAACTGCAAGCATGTCAGCTTAGATTCATGATGTTCTCCAAGTTACACTGTTATCAACAGCCCTGCTCTGGATTTGTAATCTCAGGGCAGCAA
>NC_056522.1:326172469-326186594 GCF_019175285.1 Sceloporus undulatus | reverse complement strand
TAATAATAATAATAATAATAATAATAATAATAATAATAATAATAATAATAGGTTTTATTTATATACCGCCCAATCACTGGGAATCCGAGTGGTTTACAATAGAGGCGATAACAGACAGTTCCCTGTCCTCCGCTTACAATCTAAAAGACACGACCAAAAGGAGAAGGGAATGGTGAGGGGGGGAGGGAACGGTCCGCATCTTCTCTCCCTCTGAGGCCTGAACCAAGCAGATGGACCGGAGGGAGGGTCTTTTCTTCAGGCTAGCCCCTGATGGAACTGGACCCGCCTATTCTCTCCCTCAGAGGCCGAAAGATGACAGTTAGGGAGGGAGGAGCCTCCTTCTTCAGGCTAGCCCCTGATGGAACTGGACCAGCCTTCTCTCTCCCTCAGAGGCCGAAAGATGACAGTTGGGGAGGGAGGAGCCTCCTTCTTCAGGCTAGCCCCTGATGGTACTGGGCCAGCCTTCTCTATCCCTCAGAGGCCGAAAGATGACAGTTGGGGAGGGAGGAGCCTCCTTCTTCAGGCTAGCCCCTGATGGTACTGGGCCAGCCTACTCTCTCCCTCAGAGGCCGAAAGATGACAGTTAGAGAGGGAGAAGCCATGGCTTCCTTGACTGAGTCTTCCTCTTTCCTGCCTTGCCTATTACCAAGCATAATTGCTTTCTCTAATGAGTTATGTCTTCTCATGATATGTCCAAAGTACAACAGTCTCAGCTCATCCCCATATCTTAAATTGCTGATGTCTCTTCCTTTGTTTTTTCATATCTCCTTTCTCTGGATCTAATTCATCTATACATATGATAAATTCAGTGCTCAAATTAAACAGATAGGGTGGTAAAATGCAGCCTTATCAGAGCCCCTTGCTAATTAGAAACCACATTTTGCACTTTCTACTGACCCTATGAAACTGAGGAGAGAGCAGTGTCAGCAGGACAGGGCATGCATAGGAAGGGAAGAGGGAGCAGGGCTCCTGCCAAAGGTGCTCAGCCTTGGGATATTCCAAAGGTACTCTGCAGGTGTGAGCCCATTTGTATGAAGCAGGGACGTAGCCAAGGGGGGGGGGTTCTTGGGGTCCCCCCCTTCCATTAGAAAAATGAATGGTGTGTGCTGCTGCGCTGCCGCACCCAAGCCCCATTGTAATGGTGGCACTTAGTCTGGACCCCCCCCCCTTCCTAAAATCCTAGCTACGTCCCTGTATGAAGCATAGAGAAACCTATTTGTATGAAGGTACAGATGACCACTCAAAGGAACAGTTATAGGTAAGCAACCTGTTCTCCATATTTTATCCTGATGGTGACCTCTTATCCTGAGTATAGGTTGTGGTACATTCATTTCTTTAAGAAAGATCCATAGTCTTTCATGATTGACACAGTCAAAGGCTTTGGTATAATCTATAAAGCACAAACCAATTTTCTTCTGAAATTCTTTTGTGCCCTCCATTATCCAACATATATTTGCAGTATGATCCCTAGTGCTGCCTCTTCTACTCAACCCAGCTTGGACACCTGGCATTTCTTGCTTCATATATGGTAAAAGTCTGTTGTATAATTTTGAGCATCACTTTGGTTGCATGGGAGATTATTGCAGTGGTTTTATGGTTACTGCAATCTCTGCTGTCCCCTTTTGGAAGATTGGAATGCATAATGAGCATTTTTAATCTGTGGCCGTTGTTTCGTTTTCCATATTTTTTGGTAGATTTTAGTTAGAATTTGTGTTGATTCTATCTGTGTAGCCTGAAATAGCTCTGTTAGTATGTTATCTGTTCTTAGTGATTTATCTCTTCAAAGTGCTCTGAGTGCAGCTTCCACTTCACTTTGTAAAATTATAGGTTGATCTTCAGATGGTTCTTCCTTGCATGAATCTAAATATCCATTCTAGTTATATATGGGAAAGAAATCAGAAAAAGAGCATAAGCGTATGGTGCGACTATGATTGCAAGACACCATATCTTCTGAGGGGAGACATTTACCTGGGCAGGCAGCTTGGTACATCACTAGAAGCCCAGTTTGGTTAAAGTGTAGTAGCAACACCAGTGGAACTATATTTCCACACTGAAAGGAATGGGGTGGGAGCCAGGTTATTTCACCAGCTCAGAACTGGCAGAAGGTCTGCTAACCAAAGACATATGTCTGCTAACGTATGTTGGCACCATTCAACAGAATAAGCTATCCCCAACCCTACTGTTACTTCTGCAGTAGAGCAGCAGGTAAGAAAACCATCAGACATGCCCCATATGTACGAAATTTCTAACAAGGACCATTGTAGGACCCAGGTGATATGCTCTGGTTGTCTGTAGATTCGTTGAGCCAAAGAATGATAATTCACTGTAGAATAGTTCTCTCAGAAGAGATAATTTTGTTATTGAAATGAGCAAAGTACAATCTGTAAGCTGTTCATTCTGTTTCAGGTCAACTTGCATCTCTCTCTCTCTCTCTCTCTCTCTCTCTCTCTCTCTCTCTCTCTCTCTCTCTCACACACACACACACACACACACACACACCCCTAGGGGACATGGAGACAATTTCATCCGTTTTTCATCCAGGCATATATATATATATCCAGGAAAGGCCATTTTTCAAGCAAGAAGTAAACCAGAAAATCCACTTGAAACCACCCAGCTTAAAACTGTTCATGGAAGGCCATAGAATGAAATTATCCCCTATGTCTCTAGAGGATGTGGAGAAGCACTTTGATTTTATAAAAATGCTTCTCCACATCCTCTAGAGACACAGGGGACAATTTCACTATATGAACCCCAGTGAGCTGTTTTGGGCTGGATTTCAACTGGATTTTCTGGTTTACTTCTTTTGATTTCTTGACTACCATCTCGGTTTTAATTTATGACTGAGGCAGGTATAGAAAGCCTTTGACTATTTCTTCATTCTCCATTTTAAAATTGTGTAAAATTTAGGCACCTAAAGGCACCAGATCCCATCTGATCTTGTAAACTAAGCAGGGTCTGCCCTGGTTAGTACTTGGATGGGAGGTAGCCAATGAATACATGTGCTGTAGGTTATACAGGTATTTCAGAGGAAGGAAAATGCAAAACCAACTGTGAGTATTCCTTGTCTGAGAAAACTGTATTAAATTCATGGGTTCTCCATAAGTCAGCAGGTGACTTGAAGGCAGGTGCACATTCACAAATATCTTTTAAAGTCATAATACAGTCGGCCCTTCTTATACACGGATTTTTTTATACACGGATTCAAGCATACACGGTTTGAAAATGTCCCAAAAAAGTATAAATTTACCTTGATGTTCCATTTTTTATTAGGGACACCATTTTGCTATGTCATTATATTTAATGGGACTTGAGCATACACGGATTTTGTTATACACGGGGGATCTTGGAACCAAACCCCAGCGTATAACAAGGGTCCACTGTACTGATTAAGCTGGAAAAATTGGCATACTACCTGTATAGCAACCATTGAAGAACAGCACCAAAGTCAGTTGTACTGTTGGTTTATTTTTTCATTCATTCATTTATTCATTCATTTCTTCACTCATTCATCAGAAAGTAACTGTTAAGTAAATTCTTAACATTTATAATACTTAACATTGTTAAGAGTTATACAAATAATTTTCATTTTAAGGGGTTATTTAACTACTGTATAATACAGTATATACTGGAAAATAAAATATAACTACTATACTTATATAGGTCTAGAAATTTTACTTAAAAAATTACCTGTAACTCCTGGGCTGAGTTATCCACAGATGAATGTAGGTACTGTGCTTTCATTTCTATCAAAAAAGGAACCATCCCCTTTACTGAGTTGAGTGGTGAAAGGCGATAATTTAGTCCATATTGAGAACACCTAAAAGAAGCACTGACCTCTACTTTCTCCACCATGGGACCACCTCTGACCTTTTTGAATGCCTGGGTGGGAAAATGGTGGTGGCAGCTCTTTGCACTTCTCAAATGAGCACTGAGAGGCTTAGAAGGCTTTGAATAATACATTTGTGTATGTTTGTCAGTTTTTCTGGGTTAAAATCAGGCAAAGTTATCATATTAAAGTTAAAGGCTATAATAACTACAGTGCGCCCACGCCATACGCGGGTGTGCCATACGCGGCCTTCAGCATACGCGCTCAAGCCGCAGGGCACGCGTGGGGTGGAAGGGGCGGCACATCCCATTCAATTGAATGGGCGCGTGCGCCCATTGCGCGCCGTGCCACCACGCACGAGCCCCATTGTTTCCAATAGGGCTCGAGCATAGGCGGAATTCGCCTTACGTGGCGGGATCCGGAACGGATTCCCCGCGTAAGGCGAGGACGCACTGTACTAGCATAGTCATCATTTTCTTTGCTTTGCCCTTTCACTCTATTTTACATGTATGCATGTTTTCTTTCCTGATTGTCTGATTTCTTCCCTCACAAATCGCATAGGCATGATGTATGAAAGTTCCCTTCTTATCCACCCAGCCTTTAGGGTGAGCACATACAGTTATGTTTGGTGGGATTTTGTAAATTCTTTGGCATTGTTTGCATTGTCTCTTACCTCATTTGTTACATACTCCTAGATTTTACCCTCAAGTTATCCATGGGTCATATCAAAATCCATAATTTTGCCCCCCCAAATCTGCCCATGACATATACATGAGGTTGGCTTATATTTATTTGGTAATTAACAATGCAAATAAAGTAGTTTTTAAAATTGGCATAAATTTTGTCAAACTGTTTTCAAACTCTTTCAGGATTTGTGAAGTCGAAGGCTTTCATGGCTGACATCCATAGTTTTTTGTGGGTTTTGGGCTATGTGGCCATGTTCTAGAAGAGTTTATGCATTCTCTGAAGATGCTAGCCACAGATGCTGGCAAAACATCAGGCATAAACTCTTCTTGAACATGGCCACATAGCCCGAAAAACTCACAAAAAATTATGTTTCAGGAACACCTTTGTTATTTTAAAAAAGATACAATAAAAAAAATATTTGGTCATTAATGAGAAATATTTAACCACTCAGCCCAAGCTTAATTTCATATGGTGAATAGTTCTATGGAGGATCTAACAGTAAATTGTTACCTTTTCTGACACTTCAATCTTGCTTATATAATGGTGTAAATGACAGCATTAGTTGGTGCTAGATTGAAAATTCCACTCTAAATTTTCCATGCCATTATTTTGTGATTTCTCTGAAATTTTAAATGAGTGTTCCTGAGACCCAGCCATCAGACAATGATTATGGAAGGCCCAGGTCATTCTTTTAGAGGATTAGGATTACAGTAGCAGAAAGAATGTCCTGGGCCTTACAAAATCATTGTTAGTGTTTACACTAGGTGCAGCATTAGCTAATGCTTCACCTAGTGTAAACACTAAAAAGCCAAACAGTTCTATCTATGCAATTATATAGTTTGTGTTAGTTTTTTTTTTAACTAGGGTTGTGTTTGTGGAATTTAGCATTACAGTTTGTATAAGGGGAATATATAGGTATGATGGAAAAAGTTAGGGGCTAATGTAGTTTATAAAATTTAGGACAGATTTTTAGTATCGGTTAGGAGGGATTTCTTTGCGTTGTGTATTATTTATTATGCGTGTAACTGAGTTGTGGGTTTTTTAAAAAATAAATATATGTTCTATGTTGTAAACATTAATTAAAAATATTGTAAAAAAATATTTTGACACTACTTTTATTTAGGAAGGAATTTTAAATTTGTATAGTTCATGTTTATTAGCTGACTTAATCCAGCATCACATCATTAGGAGAGAAAATAAAAAAGATAAAATGTCACTACCCTTTTTAATGAAATGATGTTTAGTTGTGGAAGAAGCATCATTGTTCCATACACGTGAAAAGGTCCCATACTGCTGGCCTTCACATTGCACATCTGTGTTGCCTTCAGTGTCAATATATTAGGGAGGGGCATTATTGCTGGGAAAGCCTCTATCTGTAGACTTTCACCGAGATGCAATCCTGCCTAATTGCCTTCATAATTTTCTACAGTTTCCTTTCTACTATTCTTTGTTATTTAAAACATGCTAAACTACTAGAGGCACCAGTGGCAGTTTGAATATTGGACTACAACTCTGGAGACTAGGGTCCGATTCCCCGCGTGGCCATGAAATCCACTGGGTGACCTTGGGCAAGCCAAATGCTATCAGCCTCAGCTAAACACAATGTCAATCCTCCTCTGAACAAATCTTGCCAACAAACCCCTTAGGGTTGCCATAAATCAGAAACGACTTGAAAGAACACAACAGCAACAACAAGTTAGCAACCCCCCCACCCAAAAAACCCCACACAAATATTTGTCCCATGTTCAAGGGTGGCACTCTCACATTCAATACACCAAATGATAAAGTTTACTGCTGTTGGCAAGTGGAAGGAGGTTACCTTATCAAAAGTCTTTATTTAGTCAACTTTGACTTTTCTGTGATGGTGCTGAATTGTTGTAATTTGTGTAAAGCTGTCCACAGCACTCATCATTCAAGAAATATATTGAAGAGCAACATGGGAATTGTAGTGCATTTCAGTAATTTCTCTGGATTATTCGTGTAACATATATCAAATTTATATCCATGGTAAAAGGGATAGGGGATAGGGAAGCAAAGCCATAGCTACCCTCATATGTATATCTAGAACAGAGTGTGGGCTAGACAAGGTAACTGTTACATGGATTTGTAATTGGTTGACTGGCCGAGTCCAAAGATGCTCAACAATGACTCCTTTTCATCCTGGAGAGAAGTGACCAGTGGGGTCCCACAAGGGTCCGTCCTGGGCCCAGTGCTATTCAACATCTTTATCAATGACTTGGATGACAGAATTAGGAGCATACTTATCAAATTTGCAGATGACACCAAATTAGGAGGAGTAGCTAACACCCTAGAGGACAGGATCAAAATTCAAAATGACCTGAATAAACTAGAAAGTTGGGCCACAGCTAACAAAATGAACTTCAACAGGGAGAAATGTAAGGTACTGCACTTAGGGCAGAAAAATGAAATACACAGATATAGGATGGGTGACACCTGGCAGAATGATACTACATGTGAAAGGGATCTGGGAGTCCAAGTAGACCACAAGTTGAACATGAGTCAACAGTGCGACGCAGCAGCTAAAAAGGCCAATGCAATTTTAGGCTGCATCAATAAAAGTATAGTGTTCTAGATCAAGGAAAGTAATAGTGCCACTCTATTCTGCTCTGGTTAGGCCCCGCCTGGAATACTGTGTAGTTCTGGGCACCACAATTTAAAAAGGATGTGGAGAAACTGGAGCATGTCCAAAGGAGAGCGACTAAAATGGTGAAGGGTCTGGAAGCCATGCCCTATGAGGAACGACTTAGGGAGCTGGGGATGTTTAGCCTGGAGAAGATAAGGTTAAGAGGTGATATGATAGCTCTGTTTAAATATTTGAAGGGATGTCATGTTGAGGAGGGAACAAGCTTGTTTTCTGCTGCTCCAGAGACTAGGACCCGGAACAATGGATGCAAGCTACAGCAAAAGAGAATCCACCTCATACATTAGGAAGAACTTCCTGACGGTAAGGCCTGTCTGACAGTGGAACACACTCCCTCGGAGTGTAGTCGAATCTCCCTCCTTGGAGGTCTTTAAGCAGAGGCTGGATGGCCACCTGTTGGTTATGCTTTGATTTGGATTTCCTGCATGGCAGGGGGTTGGACTGGATGGCCCTTGCGGTCTCTTCCAACTCTATTTTTCTATGATTCTATGATTCAGAACTAAGCACCAGTTTAGGAGGGAAACAGCCTGCCCTGAAGGGGCAGCTTAAAACACATACCATGGCCCCAATCCATTTTGAAGCTGGCTGAAAAAGGAGCAGCAAAGATCCACTTCATTTTCAGATGGCAAAAAGCTGGCTTTCCCATCCCACCATGGTTTGAAGCCGGCTGCAAGCCGCACTGACAATGTGTGGCATATAAATGTTCCACCAGCCGCTCAGCTTCCAGGTGGCTTCAGGGCATCATCAGGGCTTGTGGTGTGTAAATGCTGCGCTCTGATGATACACGGAAGCGGGCTTTTATTGCTTGTCTGTTTGACCCTTTGTTTATTCTCGCACATGAGAAAAGGAACGAAAATTCATTGCATTTACTTCAACAGAAAAATTTGGAGTTAATGGTATAATTATTCAGTTTGCACCACAGACCACCAACAGCTCACAAGCATGTGTTGGGACATAAACATTTTTTTTCCTGATGATGAGAACTGGCATAATTGCAAGTGACCTGTGTGATGCTCCCAAAGCTGCTTTTCCTTTCTGACTTTCATTGAGCACCTTATCTCTCACTTTATCCTTGGCTCTTTTCCAGAAAAGATGAGAAAGTTAGTGGGAAAAGTGCTACTACATTATGTTTCTATTAAAAAGCTTAAAAATTTACATCGATTATCTTTATAGAGAAAAGGAACTTTTTAAAAATTACATTGATTCTAATTTAGTGTTTCTATTTATGTTATATTTCTACACTAAGAGGGTGTGCTGAAAAGTTCTCAGCCTAACCAAGAAATAAATACTTAGAACCATAAAACCTACATGCCTCATATTCACCCCAAAATTCAACACATTTGGCACACTGTTTAGCAAGTTTCTTTAACTCTTCTAAAAAAAAAAAAACCTTCTGATGTCTGGTCACTGAAATATGCTCTGCCACTGCTGTCACCTCAGAATCATTTAAAATTTGTCTTCTATTCAAAATCTTTTAAAGGTCTGGAAACAGGAAATAGATGAAACAAGATCTGGTGAGTAAGGTGGATGGTCTTATGTACCCAAACTCCAAATTCTTCAAAACATCAATTGCCTTGCCAGTCCCGTGAGCAAGAGTATTGTCCTGAAAAAGGGGAACACCTTGCTGCATCATCCCTCACCTTTTTCCTCTTCAGTTCCTCCCATAATTGGCACAGCAAGTCAGAGTAGTATTCTGTATAAATGATTTGGCCCTTCTGAAGATAGTCAGTCATCAAAGTAACTTCTTTTTCCCAAAAAAAACTGTGGTCATGACCTTTCCTGCTGACCTTTGAATCTTGAATTTCTACAGCCAGGGAGAACTGGAGAGCTACTACTGCAATGACTGTTGTTTGGTCTTCGGATCATAGTGATATAACCGTGTTTCATCAGCAGTGATGAATTAATACAAAAAATCACTAAATCTCTCAAAATGCTGCAAAATCAACTCAGACGTATCCACTCAATCAGCATTCAAATGTATTGACACCCACTAGGCTGATAGCTTCTTAATAGCCAACTGCTCTTGAATAATAAATCCCAGGATGTCTCTAGTGCCTCAGCAAATGTTTTAGCTGAGACTCACCAATCCTCCAGAATCAAGTCATGAACAGTGTCAACAATTTCAGGTGTTCACACCATTGAAGATCTCCCACACCTTACTATATCTTCAGTCTCAAAATCTCCAAGATGAAAGTGGCATGCTAACTCTTCACAGTTGAGTATAATTAGCACACGTCACTCAATATTTCCATGGTACAGTTGGCCCTTCATATTCACAGATTTTTTATCCACAGATTCAAGCATCCATGGCTTGACTATTTGTTTTTAAATTCCAAAAAGCAAACCTTGAGTTTGCCATTTTCTACAATGGACACCGTATTAATATGCCACTGTATGTACTGTATGTAAAAGTATGTAAAAGTTTATTCGGTCATTGACCAGCAAATAAAATAACAATCAAGTCACAAAAACCATTATTAAGCTCTAATCGTAAAAACTTTTAGATTGTACTACAACTATAAATAACAAAAGAGATAAAAGGATAAAATGTAATTGTTATACATAAAATACAATCACAGAGGACAAAACATGAATCATGTAACACAGTCCGCATCTGACTCTGGTATCTTCCCAGTTCTCTATCAATATCGATCTCAGTTGATATTTCAATTTCATCTCTTCATTAGAGGGATGCCACTGTATTTAATGAGACTTGAACATCCACAGATTTTGGTATCCATGGGGTTTCCCAGATCGAAACCGTAGTGCTGTGATGGCAGGTGGCATGCGATGCCATTTTGTCGAGCACAGGCCAGGGAAAAGAAGGAACAGGCACTCACATGCCCATTCCTCCTTCTCCCTGTCTTCTCCCAGCCTCCAGCTGTCTCTCTGAGATAGCTGGAAGTCAGAAAATGGTGATGGGGAGAAGGAGCCCGGCTTTCTCCTGGTCGTCAGGTGCCTCTCTGAGACAACTGGTGGCTGAGAAAAGGGCAGGGGGAGGAGGAACGACCAGCTGCTCCTCCCCAGAAACATTTCCCAGCCTCCAGCTATCTCCGGAGGGACAACTGGGGGCAGGGAAAGCACATGCCCACTCCTCTTCCCCCTACAGGACCTTCCTGACCCCCTGTTGCCTCCCCAGGGACAGCTATGAGTCAGGAAAGGTCCAGGAGGAGGAGGACCGGGTGCGTGCCCACTCCTCCTCCTCCCAGTCGGCCCTTCCCGACCCATAGCTGCCTCCCTAGGGACAGCTATGGGTCAGAAAGGGTCCGGGAGGTGGAGGACCAGGAACGTGCCCACTCCTCCTCCTCCCAGTGGGCCCTTCCTGAATTCCTGGTTAAACTAAAGGAATTTAAGTCTCCGGGACCAGATGAACTACATCCAAGGGTAATAAAAGAACTGGCAAATGTAATCTCAGAGCCATTGTCAAAAATCTTTGAGAAGTCTCAGCCAACTGCAGGAGCGCAAAAGTTGTTCCCATCTACAAAAAGGGGAAAAAGAGGATCCCAACAATTATCATCCAGTTAGTCTGACATTATTACCAGGAAAGATTCTAGAGTAGATCATTAAACAGAGAGTCTGGGAACATTTAGAAGGGAATGTCATAATCACAAAAAGTTGACATGAGTTTCTAAAAAACAAGTCATGCCAGACTAATCTGGTCTCTCCCAATCTCTCTCCCTCCTCCCCCCCCCCCTTTCCTTTTTTTGATCAAATTACCAGCCTGGTAGATGAAGGGAATGCTGTGGATATTGCATATCTTGATTTCAGTAAGGCCTTTAACAAGCATCCCCATGTCATTCTTGCAAGCATGGCCATATAGCCCGAAAAACCCACAAAAAACTATGGATGCTGGCCATGAAAGCCTTCGACTTCACACTAGACCCATATCATTCCCTGGGAGATGCTCACTTTTATTAGTGGGGGAAAAAAGTAGTTTACATTCTGGCTTAATTTTTTTTCCATAATTCATATTAACATATAGGTTCCAGTCTCCTCTCCTCTCCTTACTTCTTTACTTACACTTTTTAAAAATGTCTGTAATGTAAGGATATGACTGATTTTTGGGGAAAAGTCGGTTGGATTTTAAAATGGCCTGAAAGTCATATCTTTTGTTCAAAGCATAATGTTGGCAGCTGGCTGAAATTATTCACTGGCAGAAGAACACAGTCCATATATATGTAGAAAGACACTCAGTTGTTCAGCTGGTGTACCACGGCTCATTTTTAAGTTCCATATAAAAGCTTTTCCTACTTCTCCATAGCCAGGGTGGCCAGATGTCAGAACCGCAAAGGAGGGCACTAGCCCACCCCCAATGGTTCCAAATACAAGACACCTATTATAAATGGCATTGAGTGTTTAGCATTGAAATATACTGTTTTCCAATCACATCCAATTTTGTAAGCATGTTCAATTGTATGTGTTTATAACCTCTTGGAAGACCTTTGTGGTTAACACGTAAAGGTCCACAGAGAAGCTGGCTTCAACCTTGCATGTGCACTTTCTTGTTATAAGACTTTCAGAGCTTGCATGTGCAAGCTTAGCCTGTATCACAGGACATAGGTGTGGTATGTAAAAAAAAAAACTAAGAGATGTAAAGATGTTTGGGGTTAAGCATTAGTAAGTGGGACTGTTCCCATATACATTCTTTTCTATTTCTATGTGTGCTTATGAGATTCAGGGCTTTATGATTTACTGCATGGGAGTTGTGTGAACTTCTTGGTGTGAGAGTGCCAACTGAACTTTGAAACAACCCAGGAATGAAGGGCTGAGGCAGACTGCCCAAAAGGAGCGTTCTTTGGCTGTTCTGGTGCTGATTGTGTCAGAACCATGACAACTGCATGACCTGAAGCAGGCTTCTACAGTCCCAAATGGGCTGTCGGCAGGAGTAGGTTTAATCTCCTCCTGAAGAGTCCAGCTCCTGCTGCCTCAGTGCAACTTTGGAATGACTTCTGGCTGCTTTGGGGGGGGGGGATGCGTGATCTGAATACCATGCCCCCAAAGAGGCCAGAAGCCACTTCTTTTGGGCCGTCTGTTTTGGGCCGGAGTGGTTGAAAAGTTGGACAATTCGTTAGAGCAATCTCCCACACAGAACTATTAATAATCAGAATATTAATGGCATTTAAAAATGCATTCATCAGCAAATAGCATCCATAGCATCCACGCTTTAGTTAAATCCCATTTAGACCACTGTAAATCTAAACCAGCAATGTCTGCAGACGCAATTTAAAGTGCTGATTATGGTCTACAGTAGCCACATAATTCAAACACTCAAGTTTTAAAGTTTTTTTTAAAAAAATTATACAAAGTATCATAGTGAAATCCAAAGCAAGTGCAGATAATAAAATATAATGCCAGTGGCTATCTATTTTACCAAACCTGGGCCCAGAAAGTGTATTCTGTTACTGGAAACAATTCCTCTGCATAGAGGTATTTTAAAATAATCCTTGCTTTTCTCTGCAGCCCCAAACTCACTGTTACAATTTCTCAACTAGGCATCTCTAGTAAAAAGCTATGACAGGCTAGTAAGAAATCTTTCCTTGAAATCATAGGAAATGCTGCCATTCAGTATCATACAGTACTGGACCATGGCCTGACCCAGAATAGATCAATTTCTTTGTGAAGCCTCTGGAGGAGGTGATTCAATGAGAAAGGAGAATTAACAAAGACTGTCCATTCCTCCTTGCTTTAACTAGCAGAAAAGCTCCTTTGTATCAAAAGTCTCCTACACAAATTTAGTAGCTAACAAAAGGAGCCCTTTCACAAGAAGCTTGTGTTGGATCTGACCCAGTGAGAGCTCAGACCACCTCATAAAAACTTAAAGGAACCTTTCTCTCAGGACTGAAGCAGATGGCCCACAATGGGTGATCTCCAGCCACTCTGGCCATTGTAACACTGGAAATTGGCCTGCCGCCATAGTCTCAAACAAGCCTCTGGCAGGAGCAGATTAAATCCATTCCTTTTGCCAGCGGCATTAGGGCACCTTAGGAGGCCTCGAAGTGGCTTCTAGCCACTTCAGGGACATGTGTCATTTAAACGCCACACCCCTGAAGTGGCAATTTAGCCCATCTGTTCTGGGCCTCAGTCCTGGCACTTTCACAGGCATGTCTGGTTGGGAGAGGGTCTTTGTGGTGGTTGTTCCCAGGCTATAAAAATCCCTCCCTCCTTGGAGTTAGAAGCTTAGGCTGAGTATGTTTAGCCTATAGAGGAAACAGTTCAACCTCCTGCCGTGCAGGAACTCTCAGTCAAAGCATACCCAACAGATGGCCATCCAGCCTCTCTTTAAAGACTTCCAAGGAGGGAGACTCCACCACTCTCCGAGGGAGTGTGTTCCACTGTCAAACAGCCCTTACTGTCAGGAAATTCCTCCTAATGTTGAGGTGGAATCTCTTTTCCTGTAGCTTGCATCCATTGTTCCGGGTCCTAGTCTCTGGAGCAGCAGAAAACAAGCTTGCTCCCTCCTCAATATGACATCCCTTCAAATATTTAAACGGGACTATCATATCACCTCTTAACCTTCTCTTCTCCAGGCTAAACATCCCCAGCTCCCTAATTCGTTCTTCATAAAGCATGGTTTCCTGTTCTACTTGTGACTTCTTGTCCAAACTAGGTCCAGACTAGTGACGTCTTGTCCAAGCTAGGTCCAGACTAGGTCAAACTAGGTCAAAACACTTTGATTGAGACCTCTAACAATGAGAGAAAACCAGTGGTTTATGTTCATTAAATCTGCTTCTGCTATAACGTATGAAATGCCCTTTAGCAGATGGGATAAAAATACTCTTTTAGATCAGTAACTGGTGAAAAATAATAGACAGAAGTACAGGGTGTTCCCCCGCCCCCCAAAAAACCCCACAAACCCACTTTTTATAGTTGAGGGAAGTTAGCATTGAGATCATTGCTACTTAATTTGTTACGAAATCATTTGGAGCCAGTGTGAACATTATTATAGA
>NC_056522.1:326122469-326167469 GCF_019175285.1 Sceloporus undulatus | reverse complement strand
TACATAAGCATAGCCAGTGTGGTGTCATATTTTGAGCATTAGGGTGCTACCATGGAGACTGGTGTTTGAATCCCTACACAGCCATGGGAAACATGAGATTTGGGGAAATGCCCAAACTTTATCACGTGGCATGACAGTTAATGTGAAATAATGTGAAGTTAATCCGAACCCAAAGCAGAGAAAACCAGCAACTTTTTATTTGTTGAACAATCCGAAAGTAAAAAAGCTGCTGTTTTTCTCTGCTTAACGTTCGGATTAACTTCCCGTTATTTCACTTGGGCAGTCTCTAGTGTGATAAAGTAACCGAATTTGCAAGTTTGGTTTAAATTCAAATGTACTTTAAATCGCATTTAACTCCCATTTTCCCACGGGATCTCCCCTAGTGTGATAAAGGCCCAAGAGAAAATATTTATCAGCCTAATAACCCAATGTTAGCACTATCAGTTCTTAAGCTCTGACTGCTCCCTGGACAGAGTAGAAACATCAACTTACTTTGCTCAGAAGATCCCTAGTTTCCTTGCAGCCTTCTGGACTTCCCAACCAGTAGTAGATGTGTCTTGGACTAAAACTCTAGAGGTTGCCTTCTGAGAGTGCATAGGATTAGGGAGAGACTTTCCTACTGGCAAATCTCTTACTATATAAACATCCCCCTGCATTAAGAATTAAGATAGGCTGCTTATAATGCAGTATAGACCTACACAAGTTGGCAATAGGTAAGGGCCAAAATTAAATAGGCTAAACTTCTTTGGGCTGCAGATAGATTTGGGACTGTGCTTCAACCCAAAGGGGGCAAAATATTTGGAAAATGTAACAATCTCCAAAAACGGTTGGCATTCAGCAAAGGCCGGTTCATCGTAATTCCTTCAGCTATACTAGAGGGATGTTTCCATGGAACTGAATATAAAGATAGAATTTGTCCATGTGGAGAGTGCCAACCAGAATCCATATCTCTTCTTTATTGTATATTTTATAAGGATGATAGACTACAATTAATTACCCCTTTATTAAATAGACATCCAGACAGAAGCTCTGAATGGTACCTGAAGTTTTTACTGGCAGATGAGGACAAAAAAATCACAGAGAAAGTCGCAAAGTTTATTTTCTCTGTTATAAAAATTCATAAAGTCATGTGCTATAAAGGCAAGTAGTGATGTTCTCTCCCAGCTATAACACTTATGGAAAATTGGGCTGGGTTGGATTATGAAGTGGCGAGTCTGTTAACAAAACCCTTGTTATAATGTATTTTACATGTTTGTTTGTGTGCTGTGTATGTACTACTCTTGCTGTTACTTAATTTGTTGCTGTTGTTGTTTTGTTTTTTATACTGCCTATGGTTTGTTAACTGAAATAAAGGCATTCATTCATTCATTCATAATATTAATTAATAATGCTATGACAGCAAGAAAATGTAGAATGTTATTAGACATTTTCCCACAACTGTGATGTTCCCTTTTGTTCACTAAGAACAGCCTATTATTATAGCTGTTGCTGCTCTTGCTGTCAGATCTTCTCAAAACTTTTCAGAAGCTCTGGGATTTATACAGTAATCTTCTTTGGCTAGTACGAAACTGCTGTTTACAGAAACACTTTTTTCCATCCTGTTGCAAGTTTTGTATGATTGACCTTGATTCTGTGAACACGAGCAATTGTGGACCTCATGATTTCATTAGGCTGAGTCTTGCAATATTTCTGGTAATTCATTTGCTACTGCTTGGCCAATCACTACTGGAGTAACACTTCAGCCTGTATTTGCTCCCACTACCCTGTCATTGACACAATCCTTTAAAGTGCTTTCTTAGCTCTTGCCCAGGAAAATGGGACATTTTACTCTTTTAGAGTCACATTTTGTAGCAGAATTCACACAGAGATATATCTTCATAGTAGGCATTTTAAAGCATGATACTGTAAAGAGTTTTAAACAATGTCCCTGAGGTTCAGCCACATGCTATGTACTTCTGCATTATATGTTTTGCAAGCAGAGAGAGCTAATAGATACTCAAATCAGACTTTCCTCTTTGTGTGAACATGTGTTTTCAGTCTTAGGAGATTTGGGTATTGTAGAATACTCTTGATGCTTCATCCACAAGCTCTCCTGTGGACTTGTGGTATTCTTATACATCTGTAATAGATTGAAATCCTCATTGGGATCAGAAAAGAGTCGTATTTTTTTTGGGGGGAGGAGGGTTACATTTGCCTGGATGCAGGTTTTAAAACTCTGTTTTTGGTTTCCAGGATAAAGTTGATAAATTGGATAAAGTATTATTGCTTTGGTACTAATTTGCCTTTGGTGGTGGGACATGTTATGGATAAAATGCAAAAATGTGAAGTTCTGGAGCAAACTGCAGAAATAGGAATCCCTGGACACATTAGCTTGTCTGGCCTCAGTTTAATTATGATTTTGCATACTAATTAAAATAATAGCAATAAATATAACTTAAGCAGCTGTAATATTTCTTTAGAAATAGAAAAATGTACCATAGGTTATGTGTAACAAGCCAAAAGTGGCTTAATGGGTGACTGCAGTTTATTAAGTATTGCTGCTGTGGCTTTCCCCAAGTTTCACATAACTTTAACAAAATAATTGAAATTCCTTGGCCATAATGGAATATTTGCAATTACTTATTCCCCCATATCTCATTTAATAAAGTTTTCCTTTTAGATATACAATTACTATTTCATTTTCTTTTCAAAAGCTATATACTGTGACTATATTTAGAAATTGTTCCTCTGTCTAAATAGCTGTATAGGTGTTGCCCTCAGTGAACACAACAACTGCCGAGCTATCAAGACTTAATTGTCTCTATATTTGGGTAAATGAGAACTTGAATAGCTAATGAACTATAGTTTTTTGTGGGGTTTGGTGGCTATCTAGCTGTGTTCTGGAAGAGTTTATTCCTGACATTTCACCAGCATCTGTGGCTGGCATCTTCAGAGAATGTTGACATGGGAGTGAGTGGTGTGTGTGTGTGTGTGTGTGTGTGTGTGTGTGTACATACATACATACTGTGTGACCCTGGGTAGGGAGGAGGGATCTCATGTTAATCTCTGTGTAGGTCTGTTGTTGAATGGCAAGGCCTCAGGGTATCTGTTTAAATTAATGATTCGTTGGCCTGTTACAGACTGCGAAAATAAAGCTGCTTCGGGTCTCTTTGGAGGTATGCTGTTTAAATGATGCATGCACCCTAAGAATCCGGAAGCTGCACCAAAGCTGCACTCCAGTGCTTAGGAATGGAGTGTGGCTTTGGCGCGACCTCCGGACTCTTAGGACCCATGCATCATTTAAATAGCATACCTCCAAAGAGACCCGAAGCAGCTTTATTTTGGCAGTCTGTAACAGGCCATTGTCTGCTGGGAAATCCACCTGAACCTGGGTGGTTTCTATTTGCATTTGCTGGATCTTGTTTGGGGTGTTTTTTCAGGACTGGTAGCCAAACTTTGTTTAATTTAAGGGTTTCTTTGCTGTTGAAGTTGTCCAGGTGTTTGTGGATTTCAATGGCTAATGAACTTCTTTCCAAACTCTTTTAACTGTCTTTCCTTTTGTCCAGCACTTCCTCATCTCTCAGGTTTATTTCCTTCTGTTAACAGTTTGACCACAGCATTCTCTTTAAAACTGCATAGTTTTTTTTTCTTCCAAATACATTCCTTCTGCAGTTGTGTCTTCTCAGGTGATTTCAGCTTTGTTCCATGGTCTTTCATCAGATTTCAGCTTCATCTGCTGATACGAAGCCTTGAAGACTATTTCACAACCCTTTCTGGCTTCTTCTCTGCTGTCTTCTACCTTCTTGTCCATCTGTCTACAGCTCTCCTCTAGCAATTGCTCTCAACTGATGATGGATTAAACTGAATCTATATGCTTTACAGCCTGAAATCATTAATCAGATTATTAGTAGGTAGAAGTCCATCCCTCATCCACTAATATTCTGTAAGTTTAATAGTTTAGAGCAATTGTTATCTCTCTTTGATCCTTTAGATATTTTTAGACTCCAGTTTCCAGAATGCCTGGCCATTGACCATATTGGCTGGGGTTTCTGGGACAGAAAGCCCAAAACATGTGGCAGACCAGAGGCTGAGAACCATTGTTTTAGAGTCTAAACAAAGGACCGAAGAATCATTTACCTTATAGCTCATCATACTTTTACCATTTTAAATTCCTTCATTTAGTGTATAAGGCAGAAAACAGTCTCATATCATCGGCTTCAGCATAATCTGCATTCATAGCACTTTAACAGCTGTTAGTCTGCCAGAGTGATGTAGTTGGTGTGGTGTAAGCCCTCAATTAAAAAAAAACTGATCTAATATATGCCAGTTGAAGACCAGATTTAGGCTATCTCATGTTGACCCAAGCTCCAGAAAGCCAGGAAACAGGAAACAAACATAATGTTTTAACAGACATTTCTGTGTCAGGAATGATGGTGTGAAATGTCACAAATTGTGCTTGCTTACAACTTAGCCTGCATGCATCCATACTTTGCCTTAATCTTTCAGACTGAAATCCAGATGGGGTGCTTGGAACCAGCAAAGAGGTCACTTCTTGTCCTGGTTCTGTACTGTTTTATAAAGCATCTGGGACTTAACATACTTCCCACAAGAGAAATCTTCTTGTGAGTTAATCCAAGCATTTTTATTGGATTTATTATATTTGTAGACCTCAGCAGGTAGATAATAAATACTGATTTCAGGCCTTAGCAAGTGTCAGTTTTATAAACAGTAGACATTTTGTGGCTTGTAATGGCAGAACTTCTTTCTGATAAAAGAGCACTTCTATGTCCTTTTTGTACAGTTCACACATACTTTAGTTTAAAAACAAAAGTGTTGTTGTTTTACCCCACACAGAGAGATGTACATTCTTTACAGTGCTAAAACTGTCACACTTCAAGTTTGCAAAAACAATGGTATGAAGGGAAAAGTTTTCTGAATTTTAATTTTATATTTAAATTTTCTATTTCTCCTATTTAGTAAAACTCAAGAATTGTACTATTATAGTGATACTGTGGCTTGTATTGATTAACTCTTGCAGACAAAAAGACTTCAATCACAAAAATAGGATGGAATGTCTCTCCTTCCTACCCATAGACTTCATACAAAACAAAACAATAATGGAGAAGGGAGGACACAAAAGCGCTATTGCTGCTCACACTTTGTATCATTTCCTTACCATCATCTATATAAGACTGAAAACAGACTTAGCTGCTGTTCTATGGAATAGTTTTAGGAGAAGGATGGGGGAAACGTGGTACTTCATTTGTTGGACTTCATCTCACATCATGCCTCACTATTGCCTATGCTGGCTAAATCTAATAGGAGCTGGAGTGCAAGAATATCTGGAGAGCCATGTGTTCCCAGCCCTGTTTTACAAGTTTTATGAAATGTGAATTAATTTTCCCCATGGGCAGTGAGCATGTAATGTTCTTTTCCCCAGCCCTTCCCTATTTGGTTTGCACTAAAGATAAGTACATATAAGTTTTATTCTAATGTGACCATGTGTTGTCTTGATCCACATTATGACCAGTCCAGGTACAAAAATCTTATACTTTTCCTTCCCCATTTGCTTTTTATCTAAAAATTTGCCCCACCTGACCCGCTCGTCTAAAACAGAGGAGTCAGTTGATGTCAGGGGGAGGAATTTAGATGGGAAACAGATGTGAGTAAGAGTTAAATCTGCCCCCTCCTGTGAATACTGCTCCTGATCCAAATTCAGGCCATACCATCTTATTTTAAGTAAAAAACAAAACAAAACTACATGCTACTTGTTTACTACAGAATGTATTCTTTTCCCTTCTAAGAAATGCTGCTGGAAGAGAAGTGGCCAAGTGTGTCTGAGAAGTGATGAATGCTGATTCCATTCCTGGAAAAGCAGTTGATCGTTTCCCGATTCCTCAACTGCGTAGTTGTATGGATAGTATTAATCAGATTCATCTCCGTATGTCTTTCATTTAAGAAATAGTTGTGGCTATCTTTATGGACAGCCAACACCTGACACTTGGTGGTGCTGACTGGCATTACTATCAACCATAGTATCTTTATGCCCCACTTAACCAGGATGGGACAAAAACAATGTGGGAAGCCCTGGGTGTAATAATCTGCCAACTGAGGTGATACGCCATGCATTTAATGAAGTGCATTGCATTCTGTTAATTTTATGCCAAATACAATTTGTTAGTCTTTAAAGTGCCACAAGATTCTTTGTTTTAACCTTTACTGATACTGATTTAGGTGGCTATTGGATTACATAGTTTCTATTTAATGTTTCTGTTGCTGTTTTTGGAAGATTTAATTTTTGTGGTGGAGTTTGTGGGTACTATTCTGAACTGTTAACCCACCTTGAGCTCTTAAAGTCAGGCAGGATATACTTTGATGTAATATTGGTAATATCTAATAGTTAATTTGTAATACTGAAAACTAATTGCAGTGTAGAAAGGTTTTGTTATCATTACTAAATTATAAGCAAACCTGAGTTAATGGTCCAGGCCTCGGAGGTTGAGAGGAACTGCTGGACCTCTTACCCTTTCCCGTCACCACTCCCTTCTCCTTCTGTATCATGTCTTTTTTAGATTGTAAGCCTGAGGGCAGGGAACCGTCTAACTAAAAAGATTGCATGTACAGCGCTGTGTAAATTTACAGCGCTTCATAAATAAAGGTTAATAATAATAATAATAATAATTTTAACAAAAACTTTGGTAGCAGAGCCCAAAAATACATGGAAAGAATAGGGACAGGTTCCTACATGACAAAAAAGAAGAATAGGTTGAAAATGTTTCACCAGACTTTTTATTCAGAAGTAACTTTATGTGCATGTGAAATGAAATAAGCAGGTCAGGTAAGCCTTTCATGAATAAACAAAAACCATTTGAACCAAGGCTTCTTCCAAAATGAATCCAAGGATGATTCCCCCCCCTCCATATTATGATTTCCATTTGGTAGCCAGACATACAGATCTATCATTTTAATATGTACAGTAGCTGGTAAGATAGATATATCTTTTATCTCTCTCTTTTTTTTCTCTCCAGTCCACATATGCTCAGTATGAGATTCTGGAGCTGCTACCCTACTTCAAAGATTTTGTCAAAGATTGGAAAGCCAGAATAGGCAGAATCCTCCTGTGCCAGCTGAATTGGCCTTGTGCTAACTGAACTGTCCTTATGCCAACATAACCCTAGCAAAATCTCTGATCATCATCTGGCCGAATAACAAATAGAGGAAGGAGCAGTTATGCTAGATGCAAACTCCTGCCCAAAGCCAGAGAGATTACTATTCTGGTACAGAGTTAGGCTAGGACCAGAGTTGTCATGAGTAATTTCCAGAATTTCTAGGCTGAGAGGGATTTGGATTCTATACAGGTTTAGCTTGTCTAGTTATGGCTCAGTTGGCCCTCAATCACCATGATGAATTAGGAATTTACTCTTAGTTTGAAAGCATTACATCAGATTTATTTTATTTTATTTGTATATTATGGGTGAGATTTGTGCCACTTTGGGACCTCTTGGATGAATGGCAAATTAATATTTTAAATTAATTAAGAAAGGTGGTGATTTTGAAGATAGATGCATTCAGGTACTGTTACATGAAAGACTTGTGCTTCTCTGTTTTCTTTAAAGTTGCTTTTTAAAAACAGGGGAGTTCTAAATGAAAAGGAAAAAAATGCCACTGTGTAATAAGCATGCATGGGGGGGGGGGGGAGATTTCCTTCTATTTCCCTGTATTTTGTCATATTCAGCTACTCTAAAAAAATAATTCATCTATGGATTGTGGCCACAGAACTTAATTTTGTTATTTATAACATGAAATATTAAATACAAGAAAGAAGCTCTAAAGAATATTTCAGATTCCAATTGTGTAATCAAATGATATTGATATCGGGGGGGGGGGGTACCTTCTTCCCCTCTCAAGCATGTCTTTTTTTTTTTTTACTTGACAGCTGGTTAGTGACATGTTTACAGCAACACTTACAATATCTTCTTCTTCTTCTACAGCTTCCAAAACTCTTATAAACAGTATGTTGCGGGACCCTTCTCAGATTCCAGATGGAGTCTTAGCCAACCAGGTCTATCAGGTATTCATCACAGTCATCCTTTTTCAGTGGCAATGCTGTTATCTGCCTAGCAGTGTAAAAGATTTTAAACCTCATTTAATTACTGTCATCATAATCTATCACTGAGGTCAGGCAATGTATAAATGGCAATGTAATATTTGTGAAGAGAGCATTTCATTTTTAATGCTTTATTTTTATACACAGTCTTTTTTTTAAAAAAATAATGCAATACTTGTTTTTCATGATTACCTCTAAAAATCTTTTGATAGCCCTTACGAAATAAATGTATTGTTTATAGGATTCTTTTTAATCATGATAGTTCTGTCGTTACCCATAACAGTACTACTTTTCTTATTTGTTTTCAGTGCACTGTGAATGACTATTGTTATGGACCACTGGTGGACTGCATCAAACAGTATCCTTTCTCATAAAATTTTAGGTGCACAGTTGATGAGCTTAGACTCTGTGGAGGAAACGCGTCTAGCTTTAACCTGACATAAAGTTCTGCTTCACGAAACACATATCATACTCCTCTACGTTACATTCAATCAACTACAAGGGGGTCACTGCAGGCACTGTCTCTTATACTATTTAACTAACATCAGATACGCCATATGAAAGTTGTCAGTTCACTAGATATATATTTCCTGTGCTTAGATGGAATCCTTTTGCTGTTGGTTACATGAAATATACAATCTTGTATGAAATTATTAGCTGTCATAACCTACACAGTTTTATAAGAATTCTTAGCCACTTTGCATTTTCCATTGGATAAAGTGTATTTGAAATTCCGATTTAAAATCTTAAACTCAGACAGTGTCTGACTTACCAGTACTCTACTCTTTCATCTGTCTACAAGAAATGCAGTTCAAGCCAGCTAGTGAAAACAGAGAAGCTCCAAGAATTTTATAATCATGAGCAGTTTAAGTGCTTCAGACTTAGGGCCCTACACAGAACTTGATTTATGATAGTTACAGTTTATGATAGTTTATGATTAATTCTTCAGTAGGTAGAAAACCTGTAATTCTGTTCATATCAATAAGCTGAAACATCTGTTATTGTTAAGATCAGAGTTAAGGGACCTTTGATATTGATGAATTACTAATCCCATCATGCCTTGCCACTGGTCAGGATGGGGATTGTAGGAACTGGATGTTCAATAACATTTAGTTGGCCAAAGCCCTCCAGCCCTTATCCAGATCAACTGGTCTTGAAATTGTCATATTTTACTTCTCTTGTCTCCTGAATATTCTTAGACAATCTTGAGGTTCCTGTAGTTCCAAGATTAATATCACATAATACTCATACATATAAAGATAATTTTTTAAAAAACTGTCATTCATTTGTGGGATCAGTGCATCAGGAATCCATTCTCTTTGTTCAGTAAAAGAAAATATGTTTTCAAACATCTTTACTGAGTTTATTATTTTGATGTGTCTTTCTTTGGTGAGTTAACAGCACAGCAAAAGACAAATCAAATTGTTTGTAAACACAACTTCATGTGAAAGTGGAGTTTAAGAAAAGTCTTCTGAATCAAAGTGTGCAAAATTCTCTGATTTTTGACTCAAAATGTATATGCTCCTGGGAAGGCAGAATGAAGTAACTATTAAAAAATCAGTTTCTTCCCTATTCCCTCAGTTCTTCCATATTCCTCAAGTTGTGTGTGAGTAAATTACAGTCCGTCCTCGCCTTACGCGGGGGATCCGTTCCGGATCCCTCCGCGTAAGGCAAATTCGCCTATGCTCGAGCCCCATTGGAAACAATGGGGCTTGTGCGCGGTGGCGCGGGCGCACGCAGGGCGCAACAGGTGCGCACTCCTATTCAATTGAATGGGACGTGCCGCCCCTTCCGCCCTGCGCGCGTGTATGCTCAAGGCCGCGTATGGCGCGCCCGCGTATGGCACAGGCGCACTGTAATACAAACACTTTTCCAAAATATTCAAAGCATTTTACAATGAAATACAGAAGAAAAGAAAAGCATTACATTTAAAGCCCTACATGGCTTGGGCCCGAGTTACTTAAGGGAATGCCTCTCCCTACACAATCCGCCTTGCACTCTCAGAATATCAAGGAAGAAATTATTGGAATATACAAAAACTAAACTAGTTACAACTTCCCATAAAGCCTTCACAGCCGCAGCCCCTAAATTATGGAACAACTTACCGATAGAGATCCGTCTCATTACCACCTTAGAAGCCTTTAAGAAGGCACTTAAGACGGATCTCTTCTGGTGGGCCTACCCACCTGATCTACTATACACTCGTCCCCCGGGTTACGAAATTAATTCGTTCCGCCGCCATTTTCGTAACCCGGAAGTCTTTCGCAAGCCGAATTGCCATAGGCGCTAATGGGGAAAAGCCGCGATTCCGTGCAAAATGGCGCCGAAAAGCACCAAAACTTTTTTCGCAAGCCGGAAAAACCTTCGTAACCCGGAATTATTTTGTATTATTTTTTTTTTCGTAACCCGGAAATTTCGTAACGCGGCGCGTTCGTATCCCGGGGTAAGAGTGTACCTGACTCCAAGAACACTCCCACTTGTGATTTGGTAGTATGGACAACAGACAACGATTGGTCATTTTAATGATTGGTAGCAGTACTGCTGTCCATTTTATCGCTTGTATTTTCAGATAATATTGTATTTTGTTTTGTTATTTTTTTGTTGTTGTAATCCCACCTCGATCCAGAGGGAGAAGTGGGAAATATAAATAAATATTATTATTATTATTATTATTATTATTATTATTATTATTATTATTCACAACTGAAATAGAACTAGTTATCATTGGGAAGTCAACACTAACATATTTTATTGATCCAATTAATTAGTACTAACCAATTTAGACCAATTTAGATGAAAACTACCACAGCCAAGTCAGTCTTGCCAGAAAGATGTGATAAAGAAAAGGGAATATATATTTTCTGCCTTTAGATTTTCAAGGAATCTCATCTGCTGACATCCAACATCAGCTGCTAAATGAATTATTAAGTCATTTCAGTGTTTCGTAAAATGTTTCTGGTAGTTTGCTATAAAATAACGGCAAATTACTTGGTCAAATCCTCCTCCTGGTTAGGTGGACAGTTTGTACCCTAGAAAGATGGAAAGAGCATAAAAAATCTTAACGTAACATCCAAATAAGATTCTGGTCTAACAGTTGTGGTTTTGTTTTTAAAGGGTCAAATATAGATAGTTGTCATAAAATTAGAATTTCTCTGCTTGGGAATATATTATTTGAGCATTAAGGTTGCTGAGTTAGTTGTTAATAGTAAAACACAGAACTTAGCTTAAAATCCATTTAAAGTTAAGGTTTTAAAAGCATAATGTCTTCTAAGAATTGTGTATTGATTTTAAATACAACTATCTAATTATATATGCATGGACTAAAGTATGAAGTCAACCTCTTTATAAATGCCAGGAGACTATTTTTCAGTAATAGTTTGCATGCTTACGGGAAACTAGGCTGCTGGATAGCATGAGTAGAAAATGGCTTGTAAGGTTATTTACAAGTTTTACCCCATGGTCAGTGCCATACATCAATAACAGGTATTATTGAGGATTACGTCTAAGTGTTTCTGCTTATTGTGTATTATACATTTTGTTTGCAGAATTTGAATCATTCTTTGCAGAATCATTCTTCATTGGCCTCCATCATTATACTAGAGTTTGCTATACAGCCCTCCACATTCATGGGTTTGACATTTGCGATTTTGGTTATTCGCGAATGTTAAACCTGGCAAGCATTTCCAGTGGGAGAGGTGGAGGAAAGGAGCGCTCCATTCCCAGTGCCTCTCCCACCCTGGAAATGCTTTCTCCCAGCATTTCTAGGGTGAAAGGAGTGAAGGAAAGAAGCTCCCCAGCCCTGCCACCCTGGAAGTGGCTGCCGTGGGGGGCCGGTTTATTCATGGTTTTTCCATATTCGTGGGGATCTTAGTCCACTAACCTCTGCAAATGAGGAGGGCCGACTGTAATGCATGATTTCTATTGCAGTTTTATGGTTCTGGTTAGGATATATTGTATTATTATTTTCACTATTCCAGATATAACCTCTACAGAGTTAAATGAATTTATAATGCATAATAAGCAGAAACATCTAGACAATAAATCTGTTCAGCGTTTACATTACTTACTGTATAATACATGAGCATATGTGTGTGCAAGTAATTTTGGACTTATGGTGACCCAAAGGCAAACCTGTCATGGGGTTTTCTTGGCAAGTTTCTTCAGAGAGGGCTTGCCATTGCCATCCTCTCGGGCTGAGAAAGTGTGACTTGCCCAAGGTCACCCAGTGGGTTTCCATGACCAAGAATATATACAGTATATATGTTTAGAAATTTCAGTCAAACATTTGATCCAAAAAATCTGGGTACACATATCTACTGATCAATTTAACTACAGGTTGAGTTCCCTCTAGTTGGAATTTCAAAATTTGAAATACTCCAAAATCCAAAACTTTTTTCATGTGTAGCTGAAATAGTGACACATTCCTCTAGTGGTTAACATACACAAATTTGTTTTGTGAAATGAATGTTGTTTTTTGTGGGTTTTTCGGGTATGTGGCCTGTTTTTTCCAGACGTTTCACCAGCATCTGTGGCTGGCATCTTCAGTTTTTCTGAAGATGCCAGCCACAGATGCTGGCGAAACGTCAGGAAGAAACTCTGGTAGAACATGGCCACATAGCCCGAAAAACCCACAAAAAACTATGGATGCCGGCCATGAAAGCCTTCGACTTCACAATGAATGTTGTGTTTAGACTAGAGTCCCATTTCCAAGATATCTCATTAAATATATGCAAGCATTCCAAAATCCAAAGAAAATCCTAAACCTTTTGGTCTCAAGCATTTTGGATAAAGAAGACTCAACCTGTACTGTACTTTTATTTAAAAAGGGGGAGAGGGGCATCCCCTTTTCTGAGTAGAGTGGTTAAAGGTGAGAGCTTAGTGCTTCCTCAGAACACCTAAAAGAAACACTAACCCCCTCTACATTGTCTGTTACGGCACCACTTTTCACCTTTTTGAATGCCTCGGCAGAGGGATTGTGTTGGTTAATTTTCATATTAAAAACATTTTTAATGAAGTTAAAGAAATAAATAGGTGCATATAGTTTCACCTCCACTATCATTCTCTTCTATTAATATATTTTAAATATAAGTTTCTGTAACAAAACATTTATGATGTGGGTATGCTGAGCATGTACATTATATATCTTAAAATATCAGGCAGCTTGATCATATATCTTACTTTAACTGGCAAGACCTAGAGTTAAATATAGAGATAATTATGTAGGGCAGACTACAAAGAGATTCCTGTTACTTTCTATTCAGGCATGCTATCTTTGTACAAAGGAGAACAATGCTACTATAACTTCATTTGTAAAAGAGAAAAATTTTGCAAAATGCAGAGGTGAGAAATCTAGAGATGATGAAATTTTTAATAAAAAGTTAAATACATATTCAAGGGCAGCCATGTTGGCCATATAGCATGTACAATAACTTAGAAAATCCACAAAACAGTAATACCTTTATTCAACCAATCAAAATGCACAAAATACATGATCCAAGCTTTCAAATCTCCCCTGGCTTCTTCATCAGGCAAAGGTGTTAAAAACTATATTGGAGATTGTTTTTAATGATGATGTTATTCACAGGCCTGCATATTGTCAAGGTGTTGTTCTGTGTTGAGGTAGTGTGGAGGCATATCTATGTAGGCAGGCCCTCCCTTCTCTGGCCATGTGGAACTGGTAACATACTATTCCAAAGTCCAGGAGATAAAATTTGAATTCCTTTGAAATTTTCTAATAATATTCTGAGATCCAAGGCTTAAGAGTGCTTAAGGCTGCATCTGCAATGCAGAATTAAAGCAGTTTGACACTGCTTTAACTGTCATGGCCCAGTGCTATGGAATTTTGCAATTTTTAGTTCTGTGAGATATTTAGCCTTCTCTCTCAGAGAGTTCTGGTGCCACAACAAATTACACATCCCAGGATTCCATAGGATAGAACCATGACAATTAAAGCAGCGTCAAACTGCATTAATTCTGCAATGTGGCAGCAGGCTAAGTGAAGTGTTGATGCCAACTCTCCCTGTTTGGACTTTACTGTGATTCATGAATTAGAAGCCCATGCAACCAGATACTGATAAGAAGCACCTCCAAACAGATACAGATTAGCTAGCAAATGGTGAAAACCATCAGTCTCTCAGTCTAAAGAGATAGGAGTGGAAAACTATTATTCTTCCCCCCCCCCCTACATTTTCTCTACATTTTCTACTTTATAGGATGGAAATGGCTATATTAAAAAAAGCGCCATAGGTACCTTTTTATGCTTGTTCAGTATTTAATTCTAGATCATTTTTTTCAGCAAGAAGTGCTATGCTATACAATTCTAAACTTGAATTTTGTTTGAAACCTGTATGTTATCCCTTCCTTGATGGAAAAAATCAGTGCAATTGGACATGAGCATGAAGTCTTACTGCAAGAACTGCTTTTGCGGAAAAATATATCTTTTTTAGGTAAGAGTTTATATTATAATCTAGTTCCTCAGCACTGGAAATCTCAGTAATTGTTTGCAAAATAAGCCTCCATAGATATCATGTATTAAGTAGTAAAGGGAGGTGAAGAAATGATTGATGCAGTACATGTTATCTTTTATTGATTTAGACCTGAGCAGGAACTCAGTTATCTAATACCCCATATTGCACGTGCCCAAGCTAGCAATTAATATTTTATAGAATAAGTAGCTGGAAAAAAATGCTTTAATATCAGTTGCTGTATTACTTTTGGTGTCATGAGATATTAGCCATAATCTAGGTCTTGGGAGACTTAGAAGAAGGCATAGGAAATATTAGCTGCATGCTTTATGTATTAAAAAGAAACATTGCAGCAGGAAGAATTTTCTGGATTTTTTAGTTTATTATCTCATATGTTCGAACAAGTATACCATATTATAGCATCTCTTTACTCATAATGCTTTCAGGTATTAACCTACATTGGTCATCATATCAGAAGTATCATGTTTAATATTACAGGTAACACTTATTACTGAAAGGACCATTTGTCTTTTTTTTTAAAAAAAAAAAAAACTTCCAAGTAAAATATGATATATGCCTTTTGCCCTTCAGACTTGTAGTATTGTGACATCTCATTGTGAAAAACTGTTCCTTAATGATCAGCTAGGCAGATTTTGGAGGTGGAAATCTTTCTATAGATTAACTTAACCTAGAATATTTTCTCACCCTGTGAAAATGCAAAAGCTCAACATCGTCAGGAGTGTCTGAAAGAAAGAAATTGTCAGCATGAGCTTTTGTAGACTTCAGTCTTCTTCCTCAGATGCATTTGAGGAAGTAGACTGAAGTCTACGAAAGTCTACGAAAGCTCATACTGACAATTTCTTTCAGTTAGTCTCAAAGGTGCTACAAGATCTCTCTATGTACTGATTCTACCGAGTAACATGGTTATATCTTTGAATCCTCAGGAGTGTTTGGAAATACAGAAATAAGGGTATTCCACAATATTCAAATACTAAGCTCCAGGTGGAACATTTATTTTGGATAGTTGCCAGCTCTTCCTAATTACAAATAAACTGAATTTTTAAAAGAAATATTAAAAATTAACTATACAAATTTATTTGAATCTTTTTTGCCCCAGCTGCTTTTGTTTGTATAAAACATGCACATACACCTCTGAATATAACAGATTGTTGATACTAGAATTTTTCCCTAAGTGCCAATGTCAGTGTTTTAAACCTTTATAGTATTTTCATTCTTAATAGTTAGTAGCTATAGGCAGATTTTTCTTTTGTCCACTAAAACCAGGATTAAATGGGAATATATTTTGAAGGGGAAGATGACTGTGATGAAAGTACCTGTTTCTTGGCATTTACTATAATTTCAAAATATTTCCCAAATGTAGTATATAGTCTACTTATCTGCTTTACAGTATTATGACAGGGTGGCTTTTATATAGGGTATGTTTTTTTAAAACTTTTGTATGTTTTAATCTTAATTTTATATTGTTTTAACTGAGTTATTTTACTGGTAATTGTTTTATTTAAAAATGTTTTTAAAGTGTTTTTTTATCTTGTGAGCTGATTTGGATTCCCTTTTGGGAGAAAGGTGGCATAAAAATGAAATAAAACAAATATTAGGCAGTGTACCCACATGTAGGAAGCGAGTAGCTGAAGTAAAGAGGGTTTTTATTTTTTCCACCATCCTTTCAAAATAGTGACTCAACACTAGACTTTGGAACAAGGGCTGCCTTGGTTCTCAGTGGTTCCTGCATTACATGGCTTTTATGATGGATGGAAGGATGCTATGATAAGGGGTTTTGGAAAGGCCCAGAAGGGTCCACTCTGTCAAACCTAATAGGACTATAGTTAGTGTTCATTACTATTGGTAATTCCTACGGGAGCTGCGGAGAAGGGGTAAACCCACAAAACTGGCACGAGGTGTGTACTGAGGTATGCAGCTCTATCGATTTCATATTAGATACCTCTGCCAATTTCCTCTCAGATCCCACACCACAAACCAAACCAGGAGTACAGCATTTTGAGGAAGCTCTCAGGGCTGGTCAAGAAGAAGAGGGAGGTTCAACCTCCCTTGCATGATCACAATATTCAGTGTCACTAAGAGTCTTGGGTAATTTTCCCACCCAATTATACTTTTTCAGTGACTATATTTTATATTAATTTCTGACCAAAATAAAAACTAAGAGGAAAAAGTACAGCATGTCTTCATTGTGATTATACTAGCTATTTCTCACAGCTACTTTGAAAGCAATTCAATCAGCTAAAATATTTCTTTATTTTGAATATTTTTCAGTAACAAAGTACTGTATGACAGGTTGAATTAATGATGTTTATAATGAAGACATAAAAATGCAGAGATGACAAAGAAGCATTTTTATATTCATGTTTCAGGTTTGCTAAGAAGGTTCATTTAATCTGACACAGCATTGCATGCATAAGAAGGATATGTATGAGTGCATAAGTAATTCTGTACCTCTTTTCAAAAGAAAATTAATTATTCTGCTTTCTAGTTAATAGAATAATTCTATTGTTTATAACATTTATTCTCTATATAGCTGAAGATCAGTTACGTGCAAAGGGTTATGACAAAACACCAGACTTCATATTAGAAGTGCCAGTAGGTGAGTCCATGAGATTTCTAGCTTTTATAGGCAAATCTTGTTTATACTGAAATGCCTAGGTTCCTAATGGGTATTATGCCAGACATAGTGTGATCATAACAATGTATTAGATATTCACAGTAATGATCTAATATCTCTAAGAATTATTTATGGAATGCAGGTAGCATGTCAGAAGTGATCTCTCAAGCCGACCTTAGACCTTTATCTATTACAATATCTATTGCAGAAATCTATATCCTAAGCATATCGAATTATTCAAATTTCTAAACAGTTGACTAAGAAAAATATTTTAATTCTTCTTTATATCAGTTCAAGGCAAAAGTAAAATACTGTTCTGCCCCAAGACAAAGTTTAACCATAATTTTGCAGACTTTTTGTCACATGCTTATATGTATGAATGCACATTAATTGTCTTCCTACAATGATATATTTCATTATGGGAAGCAGATAGTTATCTATAAAAGGTAATTAGATAAAAGATGTCCAGTTGTGCCCCACTTACTACAAGTTCTTATCATGGTGGACACAGGAAAGAAATTATAGAACAACTATAGAGAAAGTATGTTGGCATGAATAAAAAAAATTAAAAACAAAATAAAACTACTCATTAAAAACCATTTTAAAACCACAGGTAGTTAAAATAGTCAGAACAGCCATGCCTGTTTTTTAAACTCCAAAGGCCACGTGAGACAACAACAACAATAATGTGATGTATTTATTGATTGATTTCTTACCTTCCTCCTCATGGACTGAGGCAGGAAACAACAACAAATCAACAGTGCACAACAGCAATTGAAAACACATTAATTAAACATTCACCCGGTTAAAATAACAAATGAGACATACACATTTTAAAACAATCCACATTTAAAATTCATCATCTGAATTCACAATTTAATAATCATTTGGATAAGCCTGCTGGAAGAGACTGGTCTTCAGTACTGATTTAAATTTAAACAATGTATTCAGCTGTTGAATTTCCTGACAGGTCATTGCACAGTCTAGGAGTGGTTGAAGAAAAAGCCCTTTGGCTGACAGTTGCCAATCTAGACCTGACTGGAATAAATATCCACCAGAGGACCTGAGTATATGAGGCCGATTATATAGGAGGAGGTGATATCATGGACCCAAACCATGTAGGGCATTAAATATAAAGGCAATACAGTTTTAACTGTCTGCCAGAGATCAAATAAGATCAAGCCAACTTAACTTCACTTGGGAGGTAGTTCCACAGTCAGTGTTGCTACAGAGAAAGCCTTGTCACATTTACCCTGGGTTAATGGGATGGTTGGGCGTGCATCAGGGGCTTTGTTCAGCATCTCACATTTTGGGCAGGCTTATTTAGGAGCATGTGGCCTCCCAGATATCCTTGGTCCAATACTTTATTATTCTTTGCTTTAAAAAAAAAACCCACACCAATCCTCTTCTAAGAATCTCAAGACAGATAAATGGGTGGATTCTTGAAAATTTTCTTGCTGGTATGGCCGATGTTTCTTTTTCATGTCTATTACATCTTTGCAACTGCCCACCAGAACCTTTCTGAATGATGCGAGGTGACTTGTAATCTGGCCTACAAGGGAGTTGTTTGTACCTTGAGTAGCACACTGTGACAAATTTGGAAATCAGATTGACAATAAAGCCACTTGCATCTCTCATAATTTAAGATTCAGGATAACACAATTACAACAGTCGCAGTGTCAAGAACGCTGTCTAGTCCAATTTGTGTTGGATGAGTTTCAGTAGTTGAAGCCTGAAGATGTAGACAAGGTGCTGACCGAAGTTCATTTCTTGTGTGATTAACATTTTGCCTTGCAGACTTACTGCATCCACTAGGGAGAGACTATCTGGTTGGATTTGGCAGAAGGGGTAGTAAAAAGAGCTGGCAATCAGGCTACTGCTGAAGTAACATAAAGTAGACCCAAAAGGTGAAAACAACTATAGGTCATTTCCCACGATCCCCTTCCTGAACAAGGCACTCGAATGAGTGTTCACTGTTCAGCCATAGGACCTCTGGTTTGCCATGTGAGCATGATTTGCTTTTGAAGATAGCACTGCCAGAATATGTAAATGCTGGGAATAGTTACTACAAATAAATAGGTACAATGAAGTAATTGATATGTCAGAGTAATAAATTGTTGAAACTGGAGAGTTATACACTGCACCTGTGTACATCCTAATCCAAGTTTTCTAGTTTTCTAAAAGAATAGATTGTCTCCTGAAAGGTGAAAAAGTCCACAGCTATGGTAGAGAAATATTCTGCAACAGCTCCTAGCAAGTGCTTATTTCTCTACATTCTACCACATACTGTCCATCTAATAAGGGAGAGGTTGCTGTCATTTGTGCTATTTCTTCTGCCTAACCATTTTTTTCTGCTTCCTTCCTTTTTGTCCACTCTTGCTTTCTGTACACTCCAACAAGAATAGAAATGTTTCTGTGTTTATCGTTCATTTATTTCCAATCAACAGTGATTTTTCTAAAAGGCAGACAAACATGTGAAGAGCCTGATAATGCCTCTGTGTGTGTGTGCATCCGAAACAGCTAGTTTACAAATATGCAAGATAAAATCAATCTTGTTTTCAGGAATGAATCTTAAATACAGGATTTTCTATATTTTCGTTTCTTTATTTGTCTAATGCTCTCACATTAGATAAATAAATGTATAAATATTAAATAAGGTGTATATCAGTGCTAAGTCATAGACATGGCTAAGATCAGATGCCAGAAGAAAACCAGCATACTCTTTACTTCTTTTTGTAGCCAATGAGTCTGTCATCATGGCTCAACAGTTCAAAGGTTTAACCAGGGACTGTCAGAGATAGCCATTCTATCTGATTTCAGAGGAACTGGATCTGAGATCTGAGTATAGCTGGGGAAGGGGCATTGAAAGACACTAGAAGTCAGGAAACAATTTTGAAAATACAGAAGGATCTATAATGAAGGAACGTTACTGGAAACAAAGGCCAACAGTCTTAACTAGTGTAAGCTGTGAAGTGATGGTGCGGTTCTGGAATTGCATACAGGGTTCAAGGTCATCAGGAGCTAGTGATTCCTAAGATATAAAGCCTTATTATTTATCATATAATGCCATTCCTTTATTTCTGGTAGTTTGGCAAAGACACTCCAGAATCATGAATTCAAGAGTAAATAATGCTTAAGAAAGTTGACTATGACAGAGGTTGATAATAATGAATTATAAAAGTTTGAGCTAGCCTTAGCTGATGACGATGACATTACTGCAAAGATGTGTCTGAAAGGGATGCTTTCTATTCCTAATTTGTACATCATTTTCTGGAGTCATTTGTGCTTGATTCATTTTAATCTAAAAGCTTTTTTTTTTTTTAACTTTTAGCTGTAGAAGGTCATATCATTCATTGGATTGAAAGTAAAGCTTCTTTTGGTGATGAATGCAGCCATCAAGCTTACCTACATGACCAATTTTGGAGTTACTGGAACAGGTAATTTTTCATTCTTTTTCTTTAGTTATTGAGTTATTGAGTTATTGTATTTAGTTACTGTAAGCAACTCATCTACAGTTAGTATTCTGTTAGATTACCAAATAAAGGAAACGTGGAATATAACTGTTGAGATGAAAGGAAATGAACATCTCCTTGATACCCACCTGTTATTCCAGACAATACCATGTTATGGGAACCACATTATCCTCGTCTGTGTTTTTCATTATGTACACATAGTATATATCCCAGTAAGGCAGTGATGACAGTTCTTAGAGTGGCTTTTTGTGATTCTCACTTGTTCTTCCCACCTGTAAAATGTTGTACCTCTGTTAGAGAAATGAAGCATAAGTACTTCTGAAATTTTTGTAATCCAAATTCGATCCATCATTTTGTCCCCTTATAATATTTCATCCCCAGGAGCAATTTCTTGCCTTCGTACATCTCACTTGGGAGGTACTTATAGAAAAGAGCAGAACTGAAAACTGAATGCATGTTCTGCTAAGGATCCTCAAAACAAGCTTTGTCTAGTTTGCCAGGGTCTATGAATATATATCCACTACATCAATTGCTTACAAGCACCAAGAATTTAAATGCTCCCTTGTAATTTCTACTTTGAGCTCGGGGTGATTTGTATGCAAGGCTAAGCTGATCTTAAGAAATAAGTATTGGCTCAGAGTTTTTCATTTACTGTTTAAGTTTATTTGACAACAGTTTGCAGGTGTTACTGTACTGTGTCTGTGAATCACCGTTTCGTTCCATTATTAGGAAAGACCATCATAAGAGGATGAACACTGGTGGGTGGGGTGCCCTTTTCTGCTCTTTATATTTGCTATCTGAGCCTCTTGAAGACCTTTGTCTGAAGCTTTCATCATGTTTAACATAATATTTTGATTAATTCTTGATCAGTTTTGAATGTTTCAGTTGCAGAGGTGTGCTAGGAAGGCAATTGTATGAAGTCTGTTTTATCAAGTCAGACCATTGGTCTTCCTAGCCCATTATTGTCTACTCTGGCTGGCTGCTGGTCTGATTTATTCCTAGTCCTGTTATCTAGAGATTTTTTTTTAAGATGAAGATGAAGATAAATTGAACCTGTGCTATGGCCTGGCCTCTATTGCGACAAAGTTAGCTGATTTTGCTCATAAGTGAGTGCTGCCTATGTGTGTGTGTGTAAAATATTAAAGGTCCAAGGAAATCTAATTTAGCATACTTCATTCTGTTTCTCTTGTAATTAAACGACTGAATTCAAAAGTAAAGTCTTGCACTTACATATTCTGTTATAATATACTAATTAGTACATTGGTATCGTCAAGAGACAGATTAATTAATAATTAGTAACCACACTGTCAATAATGACTTACAGTAAGGATGTATTCAAGTTTACTTCTTCCATTGTTTGCAAATTGGGCTGCAATGTCTCTTAGACTGTATTTTTATTGAGTCCCAAGAGGAACCTTGATGCTGTTATTATTAGAAGCAACTTCGCAACGTTTGAAGAATGAACTAACAAAATGACTTCTTTGACATTGATATTCAAGTAATGATAATTCCACATAATGAGAACATTATTTCTTCTACACTCTTTGAATATGAATAGCAAACTTTGAATCTACTGTAGTCTTTCCCTATTTAATTGTAATCTAAATGTCTTTAGTTTTCTGCATATACTCAAAACAAGAGAAAAGTCCCTAGCATTATTAATAGGAATACTCAAAATTCTTCTAGCACTAACTGCTAATCAGCACTCCCAGATTCTTTTCTAAAAGCATGTATAAAATGTTTCTAAATATGTCTGTTAATAAGTTAGTGTAAGCTTAATGAGACTTGTTTCCGAAGTCTCCAATTGTGTGTGTGTGTGTGTGTTTATATTTGAGCACATGTACATAGGAATTGCACTCCAAATATGCTAAATAATTAGAGCTGTAGTATTATCCAATATGCACACGTCAGTAGGACCTACTAGTATTTCATATGAGCCACAGGAAGAAAATTTTAAATTCCATATTTAAATTTAATTTCCATTGTTATATGTCAGATATTTACTTTTAACACTTTTAGAAAGCAATGCGAGAAATGAGTTATTAAACTGGTGAGTATTGTCATAATAATGTTATCAGTTAATTTGTTGCAGTAAAGTTCAACTGTTTGGAAATTTTAGGGAAGGAAGACATCCTTTCTCTAGCATAATGTCAATATGTAGCATTTCAGGGGTTTAAAAAGTTTTACTGGCAAGGTGAAACATATTGGCTTAACAAACAAGCTTAGTAGAAACCTTGGGGGTTGCATTTGTCAAGCATCTAGGAAAACTGTTCATGCATACCCAGTGTCCAAAGCTTCATTGGCAGCCAAAACACAAAGAACTGAAAGGTCATTCTTCTTCCTGCAGTATGATGGTTTGTTGACATATTTTGACACACTGGTATAATACTGAAAGGTTTTGACCTTACTGCAACACACAGGGATTTAGGATTGCCCAGACCATCCATTGCTCATGAAATTTCACAAATTCTGCATGCTTCCTGCCTCTCTCATCTCCCATTCCCATCCTAGCATTAGTTAACTTATTTCAGAAAATGGGCTTGGGTGAACTGATAGTCTTGCATTACTGTAATTTTTTTTCATTCAGAGAACAGTAACATTGTTGGAGTGGTGAATCATTTTGAATCTCTACACAAAAATAAAATGTAGTGAATTTTTCAAATGAAGTTAGTTATCCTAAAAGTCTACAGAAGTCACTTCTGCTTCTGAATAGAAAGGCTGCTATTTGCTTAATGCATATTTGTAAATAATTTATTTTTCATTTGAATCAAGATATGCATAAGATTGGTTTTAATGGATAATGTTTCCCAAATGAATAGTATAGCTACATTTTTGTTAGAAGTCTAAAGATTGCCAAGGTTTGGACTAATGTCAGGAACATATAATTTAGCAATCAATTCATTGTTTCTAAATAGCTAGTCTAAAACAGTGTTTTCAAGATTTGGAATCGGATAGTGGTATCTGCTTCAAAATATCACAAAAAGTTTATTGTGTTTATGATAGCTTTCATCTTTCAGTACAGATTCAATTGTGGGAATAAGACAACAGGAATACATTCACATGAAGATTGTATTAGCCAATAAATATCACTTTGTGGACATTATTTTCCAGGTTGCATTTTACCAGTATGTCAGATTTAGACCATCATTTATAAATACTGTTTGTTTCTTTCCAAAAGTAAATAGAATATTCTATTTTTGTGGCTTCAATTATATATTTTTATATTTTTATTCTTCAAATGTTGTCACAGCATCAGAGGCTATCCCATAATACAGACAGAATGCTTTCAGCTTCTATCTACATTACCGCAAGGCTTCAGCTCCAATTTCCTTGGTATTTCTCATTCAGATTAGACAAGCATCTAGGCTTATGTACGATAAGAGCTGACAGCATAGATCCTGCTATGTTTGCCAAAGGCCTGGTCACAGACACTCCACTATGTCAAAGAATGTCAACCCCCTCAGACCTTACCTTTCAGTACTCCTTGTAATTTTTAATTGACATTTACATCTGACATTTTGAATGTACATCTTATTGTTGGGCCTTTATCTACATATGAATAGTAAAAACAGTTTTCTCTATAGGATCAAAACATTTAGTTTTTATTTTTAAAAGATTGATTTCTTTTCTGCAAATCTGGCCTAGCTACATTCCCCCTCCTCTCATGTAATTTTGGAAATGCTTTTCTAATCAAATTGCAAGCCTTTGACTATGTGTGTGAAGGAATAAGTTAGTAATTGACAAAATATAATAATATTTTTGTAAGACATCCTAAATGTATGTTTGTAATGCAGGTCTCTGCTTTAAAACCATAGCTTCATTCTTTGAGATTTTAAAATTATAATTCCCATGAATAATTACACTAAATTCCATTTAAAGCAGAATAATTGAGACAAAATAATATTTGAGAAGCATATGCTGTGTATTAAATCTATGTTTTGTAGTATTTTTCTGTGTTTTCTAAATGTAAGTTTTAATTTGCAAAATTTCAAATTTATTAAATGAATAAGAGTAATTATCCTAAATTAAAATAAGGAAATTCACTTGCTCATAAATGTCAATAAGCAAAGAACAAGCAGAAGTGGTTTGTCACAAATGATACTGCTTTTCTTCTAATTAGTTAATTTACATTTTACAAATTAACAGTAAAATTCAGATAGAAGATATTCCAGCAGCATACCATAGCTTTACTGACCTGTATTTGTATCTGCCAAATTTAAGTTAATTAGAAATGTAGATGCTGTTTGTTTTATCTGTCACAAAGCTCATCTTTTTAAAAAGGCTAGACACACTCCCCCCCACCAACATTTATCATCTAAATAATAGTCTTCCCAAGATGGCAGCCTCATAATAAACTCTTTTCAATGGAGTGATGGGTAATGAAGCTTGCTTGTGAAGGCAGCGAAAAATGTTGTCTAGCCAAATGCATGAATATGATGGCTGGAGAATCAGTGGACTTTCTCAGTCATCAATCTTTTTAGTAGCCTCTTATACATCTGAATATTTTGATAGATGATCTAATAATTGAGTTATCTATCTTTCTAACTATCAGAGTTGCATAAAAATTATTCTCACATACTACTGAATATTAAATATATTAGACATCCAGTAAATTTTTCAAAAAGGGGCCAGGTGCTGGAGGAATTTTATGATATAAATTCCTCTACTAAATTAACCAATGGAAATCTAGAGAATTAAACCTTCTGTAAATTGTGTCTTCTTGTACAATTTCTATAAGAAATTGTATATAAAAAAGTAAATACAGTATCAGATTAATTTTATTTAAAATGTTAGAATATATGCAAATCAGATAAAGAAGAGAAATGAGTGACCAATTTATATTGGTCTGTGAGTCATAAGATAAAATATTTTCTGTACTCTGTGGTAATTTTTGGTTATATTATTCATATTGGTTACCAAAGTGGATATATTCCTCTGTATTACTACTTTAACAGAAAGCAGCATCAGTATCAGATATAACAATGAAAGAATATGGATAGATTTCTGTATTATGAGAAAGCAGTTCAACATATTTCAATAAAATCTTTATGTAAAACCAGCAATTTGCACTGGTAAAATGCAACAATGAAGGAAGCCTTGCTTATGCAAACAAAACCATTTTAAAACTCTAGAGACCACTTTGGGGTCATCCACACAGGCCAAATGGCGTGGCTTCTCCCTGGCCTCAAGTCTTCTACTTTAGAAATTTACAGCACTTCATAAATAAAGGTTAATAATAATAATAATAGATGATGCAGGCTAAAAAACCTATTGCAGGATCATGCTCAATCTCACTAGTCCAGATGCAGATCTACTCTGACCCGTGGGGTCAAGTAGTACTTGTTTTGCATGGCATTTCCAAGAAACTGGCAAAACCCAGTTGTTTAGATAGCCCCACCCACACCTCACCTGTGATGCCTGGCAATCCATTGCAGGACCCCCTCCCTCAGTCACTCCATCTGATGCAGAAATGAGGTGCCTGGCCCCCCAGCTGGGTAGCTTCTCAGATGGATCACAGAACATCACAGGTAAGGATCAACAAGCTGGTCCTGAGTCAATGGGGGGGGATGAGCGTGTAAAAACCCGCCCATCCCTGTGCTGAGCCCAGGACTAAACTGGGTAAGTACCGGGGTATGGGTAGCAGCAACTGAACCCATGCTATCCTTGCCCATCTGTTCGGGCTCTTGAAAACTTTCAAACATCATCCAGGGATTTTCTTTTCTTTCACCAGCCTTCACTCTCCTTATGATTTCCAATTTTGTGGCCAACTTATAAATCTATAGGTTTTTTTTAAAAAAACTTGATGGGGGTACCTGATGAGTCAAGCTTATCTACTTTCCCATTTTCTCTCTGTCTTGTTGTTCATTCATGACCACTTGGGAGTTTTCCGCATAGGCCAAGGAAGGATTTTGGAAGTAGCTGCTGTTTACCGTGCCTGTTGTAGGTAGACACACACAGCTACCATAGGATTTGCTACAGTAGTAGCAAGGTTCATAGCATTGTTTATTGGATGCACACTTCTCCCACACTCCCAACACTGAAATTCTGCATTTCTCTGGGCCTTCTTTGTTACTTTCCGATTGCTAATGCTGCTTTAAAAAAAAGTTTGGCTCAACAGAAAATGAGGAAGGAAATGTGTGGGTGTAAAAAGACATTGTAAAAAGGAACTTCTTTGTCAAAGATTTTGTTAATTGAGATACATTTATAGTTTTAATCTAGTCTACATTATGAGTAATGGAGAATTGGGTAAATGTATCAAGTGAATAACACTTGCATACTGTGCAGAAATTCATATTCTTGCTCAGTAGAGAGAACAGTGAGGGAATTTATCTATTCCTGCTTGTAAAAGCAAGGAAATATTTACATCTGTACAGTCAATGAATACACACCCATCCACAGAAATTACTCTGAAAGCATCAGGTAAACGCTTTCTTAGAAAGTGTTTGACCTCTGAATTATCCATCTGCAATCTGGGAGCTATGATGGGAGCTAATCATGCCTAAATCATGTCCAGTACAGGAAACATGTACTGATGTTCCAAATATGAGAATGGTATCAGTGGTGCTTAGTACATATGCTCCCTGCTTACATTTACTCCCAGCATCTATGTTTCTCACAAGGATAAAAGCAATTGGATTTGCAAGGGAAAGTTCCCAGGTTCAGTCCCTGGGCTCAGAAATATTCATGACTAAAACTGGAGACCCATTGCCAGAGAATATACATAATACTGAGCCAGATGAACCAGTGGTCTGACTCAGTAAAATGAAAGTGCTTCCTTTGTTACTGTGCTCTTTTTTATCATTTATTTGACACTGGAAATGACTCTAGTAATGAGGCTAGTTTTGATGAGGCTGCACATTAATCTGTTCTCAACCAAGAAGAGAAACATGATGTAGGTCAGGGAGGTAGCCTGCCTTGTAGAAGTAAGGTCGTTTCCTGTTCATGCAATAGGTATGCATTTATTATATATGTTCATATACCATCTTTTAGCCAAATGAAAGGGGAAGGTTTTTTTTAAAAAAAAATCATCTACACACAAAACTGATCAATAACAACAATAATTAAAGTAGTGCTTTAGAATAATCCTCAGAATTTCAAGAACATGGGAGAACAGTCTTTGACTTCACCAAAAGCAGCAAATTAGGCACTGGCCAAGTCGCTTTGGGCAGAGAATTTGACAGTGCCATGATAATGAAGTCCCTTGCCTTAGCCGCCAGCCACCCTACCTTAGATATCAGGGCACCTAGAGAAGAGTCTCCGTCAATAATCTCATCACTTTGGCAGGTTAATGGAAAGGGCATTCTTTCATACATATCTAGGTCCCAATCTCTATAGTGTTGTACAGTTCTACTTTCACAGTAGATGAAAGGTCTCAGTGCTTATACCTGACATAGAAGTGTATGCAATCATGTTTTGAAATGTTTTTTCAACATGCATTAATCTGTCTTAAAATGTCCAACTTGAAACATATGCACACCATGCAGGTTTTAGCACTCTTTAAGATCTGAAACCAGACTGCTGCTTCCACTAAATAACTGAATTATACAACATGCATACTTATTTCATGCCTTATTCATACAGTTTACATCAGCCAGGGGGACGTCTTATTCTGTACTGAGGGCCTTGTCAATTTTTTAAAATACTAATTTTGAAAGCTTAAAAAAAACATTGTTTTGGATTACAAATCCCAGAATACAGTACTCTGTCCAGCAGCCGTAAAAATGCTACCATTTCCACTTCGCACAGAGTAGCTAAGAAAATTGAATACAGCATGAGTAAAATATGATTTCCAAGGGGGAGAGCAATAGAAGAAAATTTATCTCAGGGCCTCCAAAATCTTGAAACCAGCACTGAGTGATACTGTACAGGCTGGAATGTTCCCATTTATCCAACAAGCATGCTATAGACATTTCTATCTTAAGGCAGTGCTTCTCAATTATTTTCTGTCATGCCCCCCCTAGGAAGAAGAAAACATTCCCCCCCCCCGCGCGACTGTAAATAGTATCATTTGTCTATAAAATTGTTATAAGTACACCTCTGCATAACACTGTATCCTGAGCCTCGCGCCCCCCCCTTTACGGAGCCTCGCCCCCCCCGGGGGGCCCGCCCCACTATTTGAGAAGCACTGTCTTAAGGGCAGAAACCCATAAAGGTTTATTTTTATTTTATTTATTTTATTTTAAATGAAGCTATCTTAAATGTAACGGAAATGAATTATTTACATTTCTAGTTGACAGATTTTTATCCCAAGCAATCTTTTTATGTGTATTATTTATTTTTCTGTGTTATATTTTATATTGATGCTGGTCTTTGGCCGTAATAAAGATTTTTTTTAAAAAAAATGCTATAGACATCTGGGGAACTTCTCGTTTTGCTTCGTTGATCAGGAGTTTATCAGTTTCCTTGACCAGGAGTGACACACAACTAATTCCAGTTTATAGGCAACTAATGCCACTTTAATTAGGAAATAACTTAGAAAGCAAAAGCATCATTCTCATTTACTGTTCCCAGAGATTCTCAAATGTGTGCATATCCACTTTATTAAGTTTTCTGAACACTTTGAGCATAACATTGTTCAAATTTATATTGATTTGGATACTAGATTTCAGACAGACTCAAGTGAGTTGTCAGATAATCTGACCATCCTCTACCAGTTGGGCAGAACTAGTTTAGATTTCTGTGACCTGTTCACATGGACAGGGTATTTTCTATGTGGTCTAATCAAAGGTAGTTGGTGGAGGCTGATCGACCCAGTGAGTCCAGAACATGGTGAATGCACCTTCCATGATGAGATGGTGCTGACCACTTTGTGTATTGTTAACCTATGTTATTTGTTTCAGTTGGTATTATGTGTCCATCTGCTGTATTTTAATATGTTGTTCCCCACCTCTGTCCATAGGGATAAACAAGTAAGAAGTAATTACTTGTTACTTTTGTTATTGTTTTTTGAAAGAGCCAATCATGTGTCTGCTTCTGAAGACAACCATTCTGGACCTAGAAATACTGAACATCTGTCACCTGGTTGTTAATACACTTGGTCCTCCACGTTTGTGGCTTTGACACTCACATTTTTGATTATTCACAAGGTCCAGGCTGTTGTGCATGTGTACACCTCCTCCTGGGCTTTTTCCTTGGGGGGGAGAGCCCAGGAGGGAAACACCGGGAAGGCTGCACGCACCAACCCCACCCCTTTCCCGGTTGGATGGTTGCCTTCCACAGGCACTGATCCACCCAAGAAAAGGGAGGAGGGATGGATGTATCCCTCCAAGCCACCCTTCCCAGGTAGATGACCGCCCGGGAAAGGGGTAGGTAGCCAGTTAAAGGGACTTGAAGGCAGTGGGGGGGAATGTATGTGTGCGTGCTCCTCTTCCCCTGCCCACCTGTCCCTTCAACTGGCTTTCTCATAGGGGAGTGTTATTTGTGATTTTTCTACATTCATAAGGTCTTGCACCTTAGGGGGGAAGAGACTGAGGACAGTGGCTTAGCTTCAGGCACTGTTAGAGGACATCTGACTTCAGATGTGGTTTAGAAACCAAAGCACTTTCTAGGACAGCGCTGTGCAAATCTACAGCTCTAAATAAATAAAGAATAATAATAATAATAGGACCTAATAAACTTCATCCAAAGGTACTAAAGGAACTTGCAGATAATTTCAGAGCCTCTGTGAATAATACCTGAGAATTCTTGTAAGTCATAAGGGCACTGCACACTGAAGAATGACAAGTATTGTTCTCATCTTCACACAGTAGTGGGGAAAGAGTATCTTAACAGCCACCAAACAGTCAGCTTGACATCAATACCATGAAAGGTTCTAGAACCAGGGTATCCTTAATCGGTTTTGAGCACTTAGAAAAGACTGCTGGAATTACTAATAGCTAGCAGAGATTTTGAAAAACATGTCATGCAAGACCAATCTTATCTCTCCTTTTTTTGGTAGAGTTGTAAGCTTAGTATACAAGTGGGAGGCTGTGGATATTGAGTATCTTTGTTTCGTAAGGCCTTTGATAGGATCTCCTGCACTGTTCTTGCAGACAAATTATTAAAAGGTGGGCTAGACGATGCTATTGTTGGGTAGATTTGCAGTTGGTTGATGGGCAAAATCCAAAAAGGGCTCATTAAAAGGTCCTTAAGAAAACAGAAATGACAAGTACAGACAGAAGTAACGTACTGTGATGCAAGGTTCTGTCTTGGGCCCAGTGTTCAACATCTTAATAAATGACTTGAATGAAGCAATGAAAGGGTGTGCTTATGAAATTTGGAGATGACATCCAACTAGGAACAGTATATAATACGTCAAAACATAGAATCAGGATTGTAAATTACAAATGAATTTTGAACAGGTGTAAGTGTAAGGTTCTTTAGGCAGACTAGGTTATTATAAGGTTGTTTACGTATCTAGATAGAAAAATTAAGTGGCACCAATAGAGGGTAGGTGACAACTGGTTTGACAAGAGTATGTGTGAAAAGAATCAGAGTTGCAGCTGATTTTTTTTATTTTATTTGTATCCTACCCTTTTCCTTGAGTGAAATAAAACTAAATAAAACTTTAATTTATATTCCGCTTTTTGTTACCACAATCAAAGCGGCATACAAGCTATTATATGATTCAGCAGTGTGATGGGCTGGCCAGCAACAACAAAAAGACCATGCAATTATAGGCTGCATCAGCAGAATTAGTGTCCAGATCAAGGAAAATAATCATCTGCTTTAGTCAGACCTCACCTGGAGTACTGTGTCAAATACTGGGCACCATAGTTCCTGAAGAACAATGACAAGTTCAAATATGTCCAAAGGACATGCAGAAAATGGGTGAAGGCCCTCAAAATAAGCTTATGAGGTGTTTTCAAGGGAAGTGTGTAACCTGGCCTGTTGTTATGATTTGTTGTTGTTGTTGTTAACTGCCCTTGAGTCGATCTCAAAACATGGCGACCCTATGGATGAGACATTTCCAAGACCCCCTGTCCTCCACTGCTCTGCCCATCTCTGGCAAACTCATATTCATGATCTCTTTAATAGAGTCCATCCATCTAGCATGGGGCCTTCCTCTCTTTCTACTTCCCTCCAACTTTCCTAGCATTATTGTTTTTTTTTCTGATGAGTCCTCTCTTTTCATGATGTGTCCAAAGTACGTCAGCCTCAGTTTTGTCATCTTGGCTTCCAGGGAGATTTCTGGCTTGATCTGCTCTAGTACCCTTTTGTTTGTCTTTTTTTGGCTGTCCATGGGATCCTCAACACTCTTCTCCAGCACCACATCTCAAATTAATTAATTTTTTCCTGTCTTCTTTCTTAACTGTCCAGCTCTCATATCCATATATGGCAACTGGAAATATAATGGCTTGTATGATTCGAACTTTTGTACTCATTTGTTTATCTGCATTTTAGGATCTTTTCTAGTTCTTTCATAGCTGCCTTCCCCATTCTTAATCGTCTCCTGATTTCCTGGCTACAGTCCCCGTTTCTATCAATATTTGATCCCAGATATGAGAACTCTTTTTCTGTTTCTATTTCTTCATTGTCTAGTTTGAATTTGTGTAAGTTCTCTGTGGTCATTAATTTTTGTTTTCTTTATGTTCAACACTAAGCCTGCCTTTGCTCTTTCTTCTTTGATCTTCCTTAGTAGTTGTTCTAGGTCTGTGAGGTTTTCTGCTAGTACTGTGGTATCATCTGCATATCTTAAGATTGTTAATATTCCTTCCTCCTGTTTTCACTCCTCCTTCTTCTGTGTCCAAGCCTGCTTTTCTTACAATATGTTATGCATACAAGTGGAACAGGTAGGGTGACCAGATACAGCCTTGTCTGGCCTCTTTGCCGATTTGGAACCATTCTGTTTGAGTGATGTTGTTTCATTACAAAATATTATAATATGAATATGACTGTGTAAATGAAAATGCACTTACTAAAGAAACAAACTTATTCGTATACTGTGGTGATTTAGGGGGCAGTGATAGCATGTAGATGTAAAGAGGGGTCCCAAGGGTTAAAAGTTTGATTACCACTGATCGAGGCATTCCTTTAAAAAGTGCATCTTAAGCTATCTGATGTAGGGGAGCAGCAATTTTCCCCTGTGTTCCAGTACCATGTTTCTATGGTTTCTTTCTGTCCTGGCTAGAGTGATTTTTTTCCCCCAGTCCATGGACCACCACTCTGAGGAGCACCAGCTTAAACCATCAGTAGCACTGGATGCCCAGTAGCTGCACTGGCAAAGAACACTTGTTACCAACTTCAGCCTGTGTGTAGTTACAGTAATTCCCAGAAATGAGGTAGCCATGTTAAACCATGTGTTACAGCTTCATAGCTTGACTATTGTGGTGGGCTTTATGTGAATCTGTCCTTACGCTAGTGCAGATTTCAATAACAAGAATGTCAGACAATGCATCTGACCATTACCATATAGTTTAGTTGGTGAAAAAATTGTCAATTTGCTCCTAAGGCAGCTTCACCATTTTGGCATTAACTTGGAAAGAACTAAATAACATGGAACTGGGATATCTGGTATTCCATATAGCCCTCCAGTAATTGCAGTCACTATGAGAAAAGCCCTCCTGGTTGTGCCACATCCTGCAAATGTTGTTCATCTGGCTCAACTAGAAAGAGGTCCTTCTCTAGGATGGTCTCCACCATCCTTAACATTGTCTTCCCAGAAATAAAACAGGTGTCTCTTGTGATCTTAGTGTATGTTGAAAATTCACCTGAGGATTTTCTGATTAAGGACCCCTGATATTCTGATTGTTCATTTATGGCTGTTAATTGCATCGGTCATCATGTTTTAGTAATAAAATACAGTGCGCTCGCGCCATACGCGGGCGCGCCATACGCGGACTTGAGCATATGCGCTCAAGCCGCGGGGCGGAAGGGGCAGCGCATCCCATTCAATTGAATGGTCGCTTGCGCCCCGCGCCGCCACGCCACCACACACGAGCCCCATTGTTTCCAATGGGGCACGAGCATAAGCAGAATTCGCCTTACGCGACGGGATCTGGAACGGATCCCCCGCGTAAGGCGAGGACGCACTGTATGTTTTATTATAAAAATTATATTTGTACACTGCCTAGATATGTTGTATATAAGAAGTAGTATTTAAATGTTTTAATACGGCAGTTATGTGCAATGAATCTGAAATGTTTTTTAGAAATTAAATGTAAAAATCTCACTGTTTAATTGCTTGATACACTGTATCATTAAAATGGCAGTATTGTAATATATTTCTATATTTTATTTATGAACACATCAGTATTTAGATTATCTAGTGAGTCCAGAACACAAAAACTTGTGTTCCTTTTTGTAGGTATTGTAAAACATCGGTATTCCCTCTGGATTGTTTTTCGTTAGCATAGCCTCATCCATCACTGGTGTTTGATATAAAAACCAAGAAGTCATGTGCTTTTGTTTTAAATTATAAATATTCGTTTGTCATGAATACTCATAGGCTTCCCAGATTTACATCTGAATTGAAGCTGCATAGTTTCTTTGATGTGTGACATTATTAGTAAAATAAAGACGTTGTTGTACACAGGCTTGGACAGTGACATTACAAGGCTATACTAGCTGTGATGCTGATAAAAAGTTGTCACCCACAATTTTTCTGAGGTTTCATATATATATATATATATATATATATATATGGCAATCTGCCGCAGGAAGATCTCTATGGACATTCCTATTTGTGTGGTCTGAGCCTGTCTCTTCATGTTTCATTATTTAGGTGTGATGTGTAGTTAGTTCTTATCAAAACTAATACTATCTGAAGTACTAGGCTTCCAGTGGTCACACAACCAAGATCATGATTTTTTCAGTATGACTAATATTACTATAGACAGTATCTTCTTAAACTTGAGTGTTGCTTCAGTGTCTATATCAGTTACATTTTTAGATGTATTCCATTTGAGTACTGTATGTTGATTTCAGTTTGTGAAAATGTATACACATCTAAAATGTTTCCAGACTGAGGCATAATAGTATAGTATTTAAATTTGAAATTTCAGCCCCTTAAATAAATGATTTATTGTACCTAAGATAAGCCATCCCTCATGTTGTACTTAATTTTATATATTTTACTCAGTATATATGGACTGCAGCACAATTTGTTGTTTCTCATACAGGTTTAGAGGTCATTAGTTTTTACATGATTTGCCTATATTGGTAGATACACAGCTTTGGGTTTTGTATTTTTACTGTTGATAATACTATAGTTATTGCTACTGTAACGCACTATTTTTAGAATGTACACAATAAAAGGGATATAATTTAATAAGACACCTTTAAATGTTTTGTGTTACAATCCATTCAATTGCATTTGCTTTCTGTTTCTTTAAAAAAAGTGTAAATATTGATAACTGAATTCTAGATGTAAAGTTAAATTTGAAACAGATCAGACTTTGAACCCTGGCCTCATATCTTTAGGCAAAGTGTTGCTAACAGTTTGTTCATGATCACAAAACAGAGCTTGTGAAGTCAAAGGTTTTCATGGCCAGCATCCATAGTTTTTGGGGGGGGGATTTTCGGGCTATGTGACCATGTTCTAGAAAAGTTTATTCCTGACATTTCGTCTGCATCTATGGCTGGCATCTTCAGAGAAAAGCTGAACTTATTTATTCATTTATTTAAAGCACCACCCCCTACAGTCTGTTCCAATTAGACATTGATGTCAAAAGAGAAAACCTTTACCTTTTTACCTTTAAAACTGATAAACCAGCAGTTTCAAACATTGAATGTCACGGTGAACGGCACTGTTTTGGCTACCCCCTGGAAGGTTAAAAGAGACGGGGTTAACCTCCCTTAGATAGGGAGTTCTACAGTTGAGGTTCTGCTGCAGAAAAAACCTATTACATGTATCCACCAACCTAATTTTATGAGGTGTTGAGACATGCAACAGGGCCTCCTCTAAGATGTCAAATGTTTGGCAGGCTCTAATGGGGGGAGGTGGTAAACCCTATCAGGTAGTGATCTGTCCATGACAGTTCGGTTCTCTCAAGAACATCGTCATCTTAACCATAAAATAACAGACCAAGAGTGTGGCCTGCTACATGTATAGGGGCAGATCAGGCCATGGTTGCCACACAAGGATTTTTAAAAAGCACAAATTTGTTTTCATTTCTATAGTAAGTCCTCCAGGTTGAAGATTTTTCTTCTCCTTCTTGGTTGTATAGTGAGAGTGCTTATATTTTGGAGACCTGAAGTTCTAACTCCACTTGAATAAAGACAGTGATGATGGTGAGTTTCTGCCCAGAGTTAATCAGCTGCAGAATTTGTAAACTGCACATATGTCAGAGTTGAAAATGTTAGCACTCTAGTAGAAGCTTGAAAAGGTTAGATCTGATAAAAGCCATCAGCAGTTAAAGAAAGTGATTTATGGGACTGTAATGACACAAAATGCCTCATTTATCACTCCTATATAGATAGGTTAAGGTTTCAGTGTCATACTTGGAAAAACTTGACCACTTAGAATTGTCAAAATAGGTCCTTAATTGCCCATCATGCATTTCAGTTTGAATTTCCCACTCTTCCCTCTCTCTCTCTCTCTCTCTCTCTCTCTGATAATTTTCTCATTTTGTTCTTGAGCTTTCCATGTGCTTTTGTTTCATGTTATTCAACATTTAATACTTATGTAAAGCATATTATTATGTATGTAGATTTTTGTATTGGATAATTCTGTGAATGTGAATACTTACCTGTTTCTCTTATACAATTGTATAAGTGTATGTATAAACATAGAGGGAACAAAGTAAGTTAAACTGTATAATGGATTTTTCTTACTAATATTTTTGTTGATTTATTATAAACTATTTTGCATATATATAATATAATTTTGTAATGTAATATTTTTAATTGAGATCTTTCTGTTTCTGTATGTGTTGTGTGCCTTCAAGTCAATTCTGTTTTATGGCAACACTTTCATAGGTTTTTCCTGGCTAGTTTTATTCTGAGGAAGTTTATCTTTGCCTTTCTTGTAGATTGAGAGAGTGTGACCTGCCCAGGGTCACACAGGGAGAGAAGGAATTTGAACCCTGGTTTCTCAGGGCTCTAGTCCAGCGTTCAAACTGCTGTGCCCCACTGGCTTTCTTTTTGTTAATGCTGCCAGTTATTACTGCGCTGCGTCCATTAGTTTAATAAATAAATGGCAGTTTAGTGGAACAGTCCTGTACAGATATTTCTAATGAGCAAAAACAAATCCACTTTCCATAACATTTTCCAGAATTCATGGTCACAGTTGCATGTGCAGCTGCATTCTGCTTGTTCAATAACTATCTTCCAAACAAGATTTACAAAGAGATTAACAACATTTGTCATATCTTCTCAATCTTCGCACTTGTGAAATACATTGTAACTGTAGAAAGATAATCTTGTTCATAATTCACAATATTGTACATATTGCGAATTATATTTTGTGTGTGTGTGTATCCTGTGTTCTTGATCCCAATCCAGAGAATGTTGTTTATCCTGAAGTATCTTTGAGATTTGTTGAATCTATGTTGATGATTAATTTGCCTAACAGATTTTAAAGGTGATTTGAGCATAGGTAACTTTGTGGATTAGAGCTAGTGGTACTATAATTAAGTGAATTTTAGAAAAACATTCTGCTTGGAATGAAGTAAGAGTGTGTGTGTCTGTGTATGTTGTGTACCTTCAAGTTGGTTCCAACTTAGGGCCACCCTAACTTTGGGGATTTTTATGGCAAAATTTGTTCATAGGAGGTTTGCCATTGCCTTCCCCTGAGTCTGGGAGTATGTGACTTGCCCAAGGTTGCCGGTGGGTTTCATGGCAGAGTGGGGAATCAAGCCATGGTTTCCAGACCACAGTCCAACACTCAAACCACTATGCCATGCTGGCTTACATTGACTTACTTACTCCTAAGGACTGGAGCACAGCTTTGGTGCAGCTTCTGCCTTCTTAGGATGCATGCATCATTGAAACAGCATACCTCCAAAGTGACCCAAAGCAGCTTTATTTTGGCCTGTCTGTATGGGCCCCAAATTGTCTAGAAAAGAACCACATTAACAGGGCAATATTCCTCCATTCTAACTCCTGTGGAAAATGATCAGTTCATTAAGAAGATATATTTGCTGTTTCAATCTTCCATAAACATACTTTCTGTCACTAAACACAAATGTTGACATTGATGACAAATATACTTGCCATTCATGCAAGATAGCCAAACAACATTCTGACACTGGCATACTGCCATAGATCATTCCAGTATCATAAGACAGGCAAAGCTAAACCTTATCAGTCTATACATTATGTAAATTTATTATATGATTCCAGCAGGGCTTTTTAAATAGAGCACTGAGGCAGCCTTTATTTAAATATACTTGTGGTTGATATATACAAAATTGTCTCATTGCTTGAATTTGAACATGCTATCTCAATGATTAAAGAAGAAATGTTTTTAAAATAACTTAGTTGGAAAGGGAGAAGAGAAAGTAGGAGTCTTTTAGTATATCTCTTAAAATGTTAAGCTATGTATTCTGTAGAGCTACCTTTTTCTGGGATCAGTAGTGCAAAGTATAATTGAATACTGCAAATACAATTTCACTTTATATGTCAGTATAGATATTGATAAATTATATATTGTATGTGACATGTATGCATTGTCCCAAATGCTCCATGAATCTGATGAGTGCAAATGCAGGACTTGACTGCAGGACTCTTCTGTCTGTGCTGCTTGGTGTACTGCAGGATTTGGAGCCCTAAATAAAAAATTAAAAAATAGAAATGTATTTATTTATTTATTCAAATGCATATCTCACCTCTCCCCCAGTATGGTACCCAGGGCAACAAGGTAGAAATTACACTTTACCTTTTTACTTCCATCTGAAATATTGAAGTGAAAATACTACTATCTTTTCCAAAGTGAAAAGGGACTGACTACTTCTTAGCCCTGGCTTTCAGCTCTTCTCTATCTTTGAAACTCAGCCAGCAAGTACAGCCCCTTCAGTAGGATTTCCTCATCCAATGGGTCAAACCAATATTCATAGGGGTTACACGGACCTTAAAATACTTTCCCATGAAATATTGTTTTTTAGAACTGAAATAATTTAGAAATAAAATTTCATATTATAAATAAATTATAAAGATCTATACAAAAGTCAGGCACAAATATTCTGTTAGTAGGAAGGATGAGAAAGAAGAAGCAATTATTGTGCAAGAAGAATTGGGGTCTTATGTGAAGTAAACAATGAAACATTTACAAAGAGTCACACAGTGTATATGTATATACCCAACTGTCTTCCATGCCAGCATTGTCTGAAGATGCCAGCCATAGATGCAGGTGAAATGTCAGGAATAAACTCTTATAGAACATGGCCACATAACCCGAAACACCCACCAAAAACTATGGATGCCGGCCATGAAAGCCTTCGATTTCACAAACATTTAAACAGTTTGTTCTGACGATTTTCCACTGTTATGTCTGAAATTTTAATAGAGTTACACGGAGATAGACAGATAGGCAGGCAGGCAGGCAGAGAAAGAGGACCAGGACTATCTGGTAAGTATCTTCTTACAAATAACCTCACCTTTTTCATCTTTTACTACTGGCTCCTTTCTTTAATATACTCTTGTTCTAGAAACATTTTTGTAAGCTTGGTTTGCTCTCAGTCCAGAGTAAGTCCATCAGTTGTATTGACTCATTGGTTTATCCTAACCAAGTACCAAATGAGAACATGAACAAGTTACTCTTCTATTGCAAAGCTTGTTTCACAGATAAATCAGTTTCATTGAAGTGCATTTTCAACATGTGCTTTCAGTTGTCTTTAAATGTGTCAGTCTTTGTTTTTGGTACAATTCAAAATTCCATTACCAGTCACAATTACATTTTTAAATTGTTATTGTTAACTGCCTTCAAGATGGCTTTGACATATGGCAGTGTGATGAATAAGGGACCTCCAAGTCACCCTATCATCAACAACCCTGCTCAGGTTTTGACATACTTCTGTAAAAGGTCTGTTTAGTTTTTATGAAATAGAATAAAATGCATTATTATAATGTTTTAATCTACCTGGCTTAACTTTAATTTGAAATAATTTATGAAAAAAAATCCTGGTAATAGCAAAAAGGACTTTGAATCCATATGTGTGTTGCATAAGCAGAGAAACCTTTATATAAACACAAGGTTGTCCACCAAAATTCTAGTTTTCTTGTCCCATTTTGGATTTTTATGCTCAAATGGACAGTTTTTCTGATCCCTTAGGTGACCATTAGATGTGAACTGGGAATGTACAAGGACTTGGTGATACAGGGGAGAGACTATTCCATGAACTGTATCATTCAGAGTCAGCCTTTTCACCTAAATCCAATTGTTAGTATAGCTAAAGGAGACTTGTTGAATCAAAAGGAATTTGGTAAGTAGCACTTGCATCAGTACTATTAATGCAGTGAGTCTGCTTTAGCTGAGACTAGCATTTGGATTGAGACCCTGGTCTCCTGATCGATCTTTTTTTTTCTGTCTTCATGGAATCATGTTAATGCACAGAGTAACATATAACAAATACATTCTATAGTGATTGTAATTAAGAACCTTATTTCATGAGAAAAGAAAGCCTAAACAGGAGAATAGCAGCTTTCTCCGTGCCTCTCTGCATGCTGTCATAGCACTTCCGTTCTCCTTCCCAAGGGAGACAGTTGTAGAAGTCTGCCTTTTGCCAAATGGATTTTTCCAGCATAGCAAAAGACACACTTCTATAACTATCTCCCTTGGAAAGAGAATGGCATTTCTACAGTGCCATGCAGAGAGGCATGGAGAAAGCCACTATGCTCTGTTTCAGCTTTCTTTTCCCATGTGATAAGGCTGTTAGTCAAAGTTACTCTTGTAGTATTAATATTCTTCTTCTTAAAAAAAAAAGCAGTACACTAAATTACTGACAAGAATCCAGGAGGTAGCTCAGACTTTAGACATCAGCAGTATACAGTGGTCAGGGAACCTAGCTAGTTACTTAATGTCAAAGTTAAGGTCAGAATAGATTTACAAATGTTGAGAAAGAAAGGGTGGTTTGTGAGAGTGGGATATGATATAGCCAAGATCACATGTAGTGACCAGTAAAAATGATTGAACACTAATAGCGTAAGCACCTAAATACTTTGAATGTGTTCACTATGGTTTTAAAGGATGTGTGTGTGTGTGTGTGTGTGTGTGTGTGTGTGTGTGTGTGTCAGGGATTTGAAGGGTTAAAACACAGCACACAGGGAAATGCTTGATGTGTGTGTGTTTGGCCATGAGCATTCAGCAGAGTGGCAAGGCTGATCAGCACAGCTGAAGCTCATTGGCTCAAGGACACTTCAGTGTCCAAGTGCACATAGCCATGAATGATGAAACATGTGTCTGGATTGCACAGGAGACACATGACATGGCTACACACCTGAACTCACTGGGTTTGGGAGACCACATGGTCTCTGGAGACTATATAAACCCAGGGGTTGCAAGGGATAGCTTGTGGGTTTGTAGAAGGAGTTGGATTGGTATGGTTTGGAGTTTTAGAGATCTAGTTTTGTATAATAGCACTGTGAATAAAGAGCATTTTGGGAGGCTTAGTTTCTCTGGTGGTTTATCAGAAGAAGCTATAGCATCGGTTTGCTGTGTGTCCCTGGAGGTTCCTGCATTGCTGCAGTTCCTGGAAGACATCCAGTTGCTGTCATCCCAATTGGACTTTGGAGCCACGCTTCAGCTTCTGGAAATTGCCAGCTCTGCTCCAAGGGAATGATGACATTCCAGTTGGACCCTCAGCGCTGACTCTCTCTCTCTCTCTCTCTCTCTCTATATATATATATATATATATATATAATGATGACATTCCAGTTTATCTTGTCTGCTTTTCTATATAGATTTATAATTTCCTTCCTTTCTTCTTTCCTTAAAAAGAAAAATTCATATCTCTTAACTTTAAACCCTTAAATAAAAGATTTGTTAGTAGAGCAGAGTGATATTTAAATCATGATTGAGTTTGAGTCCAGTTAGTCACTACATGTCACATAGCTTGTGCTTGTATTTCATTGCTCTCTGAGGAATTTGAATATTTACTAAGGTTGTGGAGTGTCATATATTACCATAAACAAATACAAAGGGCGCTATCTTCCTCAATATAAATGAGGACTATTCTAAAATTGATATTTAAGTTCCTGGATGAATTCTAGTTTGGTCACCATTTTGATGGTAAGATTTTGTTCTGTTTAATCAGAGTATTCCAAACAATGCACAAGTACAATATCACCTATCCAAATTATGTGAAAATACCCTATAGGTGGTGGCATAGATGTGAAGATACTCTTTAAATAAACTCTCATGTTCCCCACCCAAAAGATTATGGGAGTTGCTGTCCAAAAGTATCTAAAGGGCCACAATTTGTCCACTCCCAAATTGTTAGGTGTCTACAGCTATGTTAGGACAAGCAAAGTTGGCACTATACTGACTATTCTCCAGAGTGGTATGTATTATGAATTATTCTCTTCATCATCTGACTTATCATTTCCACATACTTTATTTTGCTGAAGAGGTTGTGGATGTGGATGACACAACTCCACCATTACCTTCAGAAAACATCCAGAGCATATTTTATGTCTGGCTCAAGCTCTTTGGATTGAGGGTGAAGTGATCCTTATCCTGACCTGGTCTTCCAAAAAGTTCAGTCTAAGCTGGTGACACTAATCATGTCACCTCTACTCCTTGCATTTTCTAAACTCATCAAATAATCCTAGAACAAGCCTTTGATGCCACCAGCTGCACAAAGAATTGAAAATCTCTGTCATATATAGGAAGAAGGAGCTAGATTTCTTTTTCAGCACTCTACTTCTGTTACTGTCAAGGCACTGCAGACCGACAGAGAAAGATCATCACATTCCACCCTTCCTAACAAGTAAGGGAAGAAATTAGATTTAATGGACAGAAAACTTTACCTTCAGCTGCCTCAGCCATGAGAGTAATGGTTGCATATCAGCAGCTTTTGTGGGAGAAGAAGTGACCCCTGCTTCAGTCCCTCCTGTAGAATCAAAGAAACATGACCAACCTCTTTCAATTAGAGGAGCACAAGTACATGCAAATCAAATACACAGAACAACACATAGCCAACTGATTATCCAAGGTTATGGCAGCTACTGTTATCATTCTTCATCATGCTTGGTTACACTCCACAGCTGTTTTAACAGACACTAGATTGTATACAGAGGCATTATCATTTGATGGGCAAGATCTCTTCAACAAGATAGACGATGCCTTAATTATTTACACAAGGCCTGTGTCACTGTAAAAAAAAAAAAACACTTCTGTTTGTAAATTCAGTCCCAACCAGCCAAAAGTCATACTGGAGACATCAGTTTTCCAATTTTAGGTGCCAGATTTCCACAAGGTAACCTCTTCCTGCCTCATCTCCACCTCAGAAGCACTGAGAAATTCTCCTCTTCCTCAAAACAGCACCTTTGACTCCTCGTGGACATCTGCTCCATTAGCCTTCCAGCCCAGGACCATGTTGGTTGCCCTAGTTCTTTATATATGCATTTGGTGCCTGGTCACCAAAGATAAGTGAGTCCACTCTTTCTTACAATATGAATCTGCCATATTACTTGAATCCCTTCTCCCAGGGGGGGGGGGGGGGGGGGACTACATGAATTCAAAAGTTGCTTAGTCTAATGGTAGGTATTATTTCAACAGTGCCACTTGCTCACCTTCACTTCAGATATGCCTTCCAGTTTTCTGTCCAGAAGTGGACTCACAAGGACAATAGTTTCATATTTCAGGAGAACTTTACAAGGATTTAGGATGATGGACCTCTCCTTGAAATCTTCTTGAAGACATTTCATTCAAGCAGCCACAACTTCCCCTTACCTTCCTAACAGATGCATCACAAAAAGAATGGGGAACCCACTGCAAGCATCTGGCAGTTTGAGCACAGTGCTTTGCTTTGATTGTGTATTCCTGCTTGGAAGGAGGTTGGACTGTGTGGCCCTTGTGGTCTCTTCCAATTCTATAATTTTATAATTCAAAGGGCCAGAGCAGATGAGCAGCAAAAAGAGACTTGGTCCTGGGTTTTCTGAAAGTCAGTGGAAACCCTGCTGTCTGCATGGCCAGCTCACAATACGGGGCCGAACACTCACAGCCTGTCCACACCACACAACATCAAGTTGTGCTGTGCAATTATTTTTTAGGGACTCACCTCCCCACCATGCATGCACACCATCACACAAAAACATAACTGGCAACCTCCGATTACTTCCCTCTTGCCACTCAGATGCCATTACATTGGACACTCGTGTGTATGATTGGCTACACTGTTGCAGTATGTTGATGTACTCAGTGATACATTGGCAAGGCATAATCATGTAGACCCCTCATACATGCCCCCTTCACATCATGCCCACTTATTGCTGTTTGTTTTGTGTATGTTTCAATTGCATCATTAGCAATCATGTTTTTGGTTTGCCACAGTCCCATACTGGCGCTGGGCAGTTTAGTTTGTATGCTGGTGCAGTGATACATGTTTTCTGCCTTGAGTTGGAGTAGCCCAACTTCCTTTTGCTTCCGTTTTTAGCCCGGGAGCACATCTTTATTTCACTTTCCACCCAGCTTTGCCTTGTGCTTTGTCTAAACAGCCACGGCTTCAAAGCAGTTAGAAGCCACTTTATTTGCCCAGTACAGACCACCCCTAAGAATCAATCTCACATTAGTGTTTTTGAGCTTTTAACTAATTTAGAAAGCTCTCAGATACTTCAAGCCAATCTTATGTGGCAACGTGGTAGAAATTGTTACCTAAGGTACTACTGCAGTACTCTTCCTGAACAAGCAGGGAGGAAGAAATTTGAGAATTCTTTTGAATCTAACTGTTCATATATGGCATTGTTGCATCAGATGTCAGGTTCTTCCTGTAACTATTCATGCAGCAGGCCTATCCAAAGGATTTTTAAATGTAAATTTTAAATGTGTATTTTTTTTAATACACATGTGTCTTGTTTGTTCTTTTAAATTGATGTGTATTTTTAACTGATGTTGTGTTTTTCATTGATGTTGTATATTTGTTGGTCTGTTGTTATTCCCTGCCTCAATCCATAAGGAGAGAAGAGTAAGAAATATATTATTATTATTATTATTATTATTGATACAAATATCCTTACAGATGCTCTAAGCAGAGCAACAGGGATAACCCATGACTGACAGTTCTCCTGTTCTGTGTTAGGCTTCATAGTCCAGGCCTCAGAGGGAGAGAAGAATGCTGGACCTGATTCCCTCCCCCCCTCACCATTCCCTTCTCCTTTTGTGTCGTGTCTTTTAGATTGTAAGCCTGTGGGCAGGGAACTGTCTGTTATCCCCTCTATTGTAAACCGCTCGGATTCCCAGTGATTGGGCGGTATATAAATAAAACC
>NC_056522.1:326115518-326122459 GCF_019175285.1 Sceloporus undulatus | reverse complement strand
TATTATTATTATTATTATTATTATTATTATTATTATTATTATTATTATTATTGATAGCTGGGGCATCCCAGAACTAGACCTATTCATTGCAATGGACTACAGGAAATATTCCATCAGAGCAGGAAGGAGCAATGTGTGTGTGTGTGTCTACAAGTCCTCTGCTCTGTCTATGACCATCATAAAAATGCAAAAGGTCTTCACTGATTTCATATGATCTAGAATTTTGGGTTGTGTTTAAAGTGTGTGTATAAACTGCACACTCATAAAGTCAGCAGCAACTGCCAGCAGTCACTAATATATGAAAGACTAATCTTTTGAAAGAAGTTAGTTGGCTTTCCTGTTGGCCCTCCTGTCAACTTTAACCTCCAACCTTCTTCGGCATGTATCACTACAAATAAAACTGCTGAGGTTTGACAAGAGGATATAAAGTCACCAGGCCATCGCACAGAGATCTCTATGTGATTTTCTTCTGCCTTAAACTTAAATGGATACTGCTGTAAGTCAGGGTTTTAATAGGAAGCCATAAACACTCACCCATATCACTTTAATTTTAATAATTCTGTTTTATCAGAAGAAATGAAGAAATATACATAGTAAATTATGTTTGACAACTAGAATTTAGTGGTTTTGTTATTGGTTGTCTTTGACCATTACACAGATTTCTGTTCTTCATTTTAATGTGTACTGTTTAAAGCATGCAGCATATGATATTGATATAAACATGGCATTTTGTATACAGGCTTATAAATGAATTTTTAGATCATGATTAAGACAAACCAGATGACAAAAATAAACGACATGTTTACATTTGCCCCACTAACTTCAGAACAGTTTTGCGAACACCAGCCACCTGTGATTATTTGAACAAAGAACGAAGCTCTTACAGTATTTCTCTTTATCTTCCTGTGTAACTCCTTGCATCAGTTATGGTGTGTCTGTGTGTGTGTGTGTTTTGGTCCTGTTAATATTCTTCACATTAATAATACAATGCAGCAGAAGGTCAGAATCTGGGATAGTCATTTAAATCACTTGAAACCGAACACTGCCTTGTTGTTGTTTATAAAACTAAACAGACACACCAGCAGTTAAATGTCTGGGTAAATGAAAAGGCAAAAAAGTCAGTGCCCCCTCTGAAGAGGGTGTTTTAAAGACTGAGCAGCAGCAGCAGCATGGTGCACATGTGTGCCTATTTTCTGTGGTTTACATATACAACAGCAGTTGTCAGTAAGGGAGAGGAGTGACTGCAGATGTTATTGGACTTCAAATCCCAGAGTCACTGACAATTGGTCATATTGTCTACAGCTTCTGGGAGTTGATATTCAACAGCATTGAGAATAAATATTACATACCAATTATATTTTGAGGAGTTGGATCCTCAGGCATGGATTATTATCAGGTAATTGAAAATATGTCTGCTAAGTACTTCAAAATACAAATCCTAGGACTGTGTAAAGTGGAACTCTGATAGTTAAAGTAGTATCTGACTGCTATAATTGTATAACATAGGTATGACAGTAGGACTAGCGTGATTTTAGTTTTCCAACTCACATAGGATTTGTTGTATAGAATAGCTTTGAATTAGAATCTTACTTAAATATGAAATTTTGTCCAAGATATTTTAACACTGTAACATGTATTTAAAAACAAGAAGAAGCAATGTGGGCCCTCCAAATGCTGTTGGACTGCAGCTCCCAGCATTCCTCACCATTGGCTGTCCTAACTAAGGCTAATGGGAGCTTCAATCTAAAAATATCTGGAGGGCCATATATTTACTTTGTTGTTGTTAACTGTCCTCAAGTTGACTCTGACTTATGGCACCATTGTGGATGAGACATGTCCAAGCCCCCAATTCTTCCACTGCTTTGCTTACTTCCTGCAAATCCATGCCCATGACCTCTCTGATTGTGTCTATTCATCTGGCATACAGTCTTTCTCTCTTTCTGTTTCCTTCTACCTTTCCTAGCATTATTTTCTTTTCTAATGAGTCATGCCTTCTTATGATGTGCCCAAAGTATGACAGCCTAAGTTTTGTCATCTTGATTTCCAAGGAGATTTAAATTACATTGTTATTTTGCAAGATCATAACACTTTCATTTTTAGTCTTAATACTTTTTGGTTCACACAGTACATAGTGTACTTATTACTGTCATCATCATCATCATTTCAAAATTTTAATATCTACATTTTGGCATGACAGCTTGTTGAGAAGAGTTTTTAAATACTGAAACTTCAGTGTTTAAAAAAAATCTAAGAATACCTTGTAAGGGTGAATGTAAAATGGAATGTGAATGGATAAAATCAATGGCAAATGCTGGTAGAGATAGTTAGGTTCAGATTGTTAAAATATCTAGATAATCTTCCTGCACTAAGAAATAATTATTATTTCAAAATAATTCTTGAAAACTTTATTTAAAAAAATTCTACTCCACTAGTTTGTATTCCACTATCTCTCACTGACTATTAAAATTTCTGCTGCAATATAATATGAAAAATGTTGCCCTTTACTTAAACCTATTTTTTTACGGGTTTTCGGGCTTTGTGGCCATGTTCTAGCAGAGTTTCTTCCTGACGTTTCGCCAGCATCTGTGGCTGGCTGGCGAAACGTCAGGAAGAAACTCTGCTAGAACATGGCCACATAGCCTGAAAAACCCACAAAAAACTATGGATGCCAACCATGAAAGCCTCTGACTACCCTTAACAGACATATCAAAGTCTGACTTCTGTGTTTTTCATATGATGGGGAATATTCACACAGTTCAGAGATTTTTGGTCCTCAACCCAAAGAGCAAGGACACAATTCCCCACAAAAGCAGAACCTTTGTGTCTGTAAAGGTCTGTAAGAAGTAATATCATTGTATCCAAGTTGTTTGTTTTTATTTGTTTGTTTGTTTTGAAAAATGGTCTTAAAATGTTATTTTAAAAGTATACATCTGTTTAGAGAATCAGATCATAGTAGGTTCTCTGAGTAATTTTAAAAGCCACTCTGAACTTTTCTTATTCCTCTTTCAATTTGTATTGTGCAACACTAGTTAGCTTGCAATGCTATGCACAATTAGAATCAAATAGAATATGACATTGCAGATCTGTAAGCAGATCTCCCAATGCTTTTTCTTTGCTTAAAAGCAGCTGGGGAGATTGAATCAGGTCCGCAGTGTTAGGAGACCTTAATGCTTTCCTCCTGCACCATTTCCTGTTTTAAATCATCCTATCTCAAAGGTTTTCGCCATAGGGAGGATGGTGGATTCCGACACAAACAACATGTTGTTAAATATTTAGATGCATGTGCATAGAGCTCAAGATAAAATATTGAACATTCAAGAGACTGTTATCAAAGTTAACTGAATTACTCTTAAATATTATGGGGTGGCTCCACAATCTGCCTCCTGCTAGCAAAAGGGCTCAGCTGACAGCACCTCAACTTTCAGGAGTTAGCTCCACACATACACATGACAGAGCTCACCTTATCTAGGGCTCCCAGACTTTCCCATTTCCAGGGATTTGGAAGGAGATGGGGGAGAAGAATACTGGGAAAATCCAATTCTACTATCCCAATTGCGCTTGCCTAAACCTGGATCTGTTCCTGTTGGTGGAGTGCCTTACGGTGATGCAATTTTCTTGTTTCTGCAGGCTGTTTTACATTTAATCCATTCCAGGAAGGCAAAATTACCATTCTTCCCACTTCCATTGGAATAATATTGATATAATTAAAAGATAATTCATGAAACACCTTGATTGTTGGCACTGTCACTAAGTTAGGTCAAGATCCCATTGCTCCACTGGCATAGTTGTCCAGTGGCAGCAGCAACAGCAGCAAAAAGAAGAGAGGAACAGGAGGCTGGCTGTGAGCCACCTATTTCATGAAAACTTGGCTTTGTAAGATCAGGCCATATGGACAAGACATCCTAGAGACAGCTAATGCACATGAAGGTTGTATTGAGGGACTGGGTTTTTTTTAACTTTTTAAAAAAACAAATATAGCAGGTAGAAGCACTCATAAACCTACTGTAAACCATCCGGGGAATATGAGTAGATACTGATATACTGTATATACTTATGGATAAGTCTAGAAATTTTAGTCAAAATAAGTGACCCCCAATAACCTGAGTCGACTTATCCAATGTAAGTATGGTATTTCAACTCATATATATGAACCATCTCCTGGTGAAAACCAAGAGAGTAATCTGTCCTGGAAGCATTGACTTCCCTCTATTCTCTCATTGATCCAGCTTTTAATATAAGCACAAACAGTTATGCCTCCTGGAATTTTGTAAGTTCTTTGGCATTGTTTTCCTTTGCTTCATTCTTTACATCCTTTGTTACATGGCCCTAAATTTTAACCTCGACTTATCCACGGGTCATATGAAAATCCATAACTTTGGCTCCAAAACCTGCCCTTGACTAACACATGACATTAACTTATAGTCGAGCATATACGGTACCTTCTGTACATCAAAAGCCTAGAAGAGTACTGTTATTGTTTGTTGTTGTTATGGGCATTCAAGTCCAATGTATTCCAGGTAGAAAAGACCTGTGCTTTCCGGTTAGAAAACATGTATTCTATATGTCGCATAAAGTATATGAAATGTAAAACTATATCAAATAAAATTGAGAATATTATATAATTTTAAGGGTACATTTAAATTTGATGTTACATGTGGATGGGATGTGGATCAGAGTTTAATCCAAGCAGAACTTTGTTGTTGTTGTTACATACCTTCGAGTCAATTCCAACTAACCCCACCTTGGAATTTACTTGGCAGGGTTTATTAAGAGGAGGTTTGCCACTGCCTTCCTCATAGGCTGAAATAGTGTTACTCACCCTAGCTCTTTATAGAACACCTTGCTGTGGCCTGGATCCAGCAAATTAACTTTGCATAGATACAAGTTATTCTATTAGTTTTTTATTTCCATAGTATAAATGCATAATGCCAATAATATTTTTGTAATCTAAAGCAGCAATTTTGATCAAACTTGTAGCTAGTGTGTCCTAGGCCCTTATCACTTGACGATTTTTGCAACTCCAATCCAAAGTCATTCCGAGCCCAGCCAAGCGAATTCATGTTATAACGTGATAGATTATCACACACAATTGCTTTCTATGGGGAGTCATTCCGAGGTTGATCCTAAGTCAATCCAAAGTCGCTCCTGATGTAGGTCAATTCGAATCCATTTCGAATTGGTCTTGGTGTGGAATGCAACTTTGCTTTGGTCCTGGTACACACCCCCACCCCCACAACCTCCAAGGTGCCACATTTCCCATGTTGCGTGGTTCAGTTTTGCTCCATTTGCTTCCGTTCTTCTCCTTCCCTTCAGCCACCTCTGATTGCCCCCTCTGTTCTTCTCCTTGCTCCCAGCCACCTCCGATTGCACAAACACACACACATGCACCATATTTTCCAGCATATAAGAGAACTGGGCGTATAAGACGACCCCCGACTTTTCCAGTTAAAATATAGAGTTTGGGATATACTGGCCATATAAGACTACCCCTCTTCCAACGCACACCAAATAAAAAAATTAAAAACATCAGATTTGATTTCAATATGGTAATTTTAATTCAAATGCTTATGACATGCAGGTACTTAGCAGGAAAACTTGTTGTATACAAAGCCTGCATGGATTGGTCAGCTCTCCCTGCCTGCCCAGCCCTCTATCTCCAAGTCTATCAGAGAGGTAGCGCAAACATGGCTCTTTTTTCCATTACCCCAGGCATCCCGGACGCCTGCAGATTCCTCCGCCCTTCATTTACACCTTCACTTACACCTTCCCTGTGAGGCGCCCCCTCACCTCGTCATCGGGACCACGTTAAGTTACTTCTTTCCACAAATCCTGGAGAGTTGATTTTCTTCTACTGTATTTGTACAGCAGCACCCTTGCTGCTTTCATACATTCGCTGCATATGGTGGGGATGCCTCCGAGGCTGTTTTCGAGCTCCCCCCACCATATGCAGCAACCGCAGATTTTCCAGTCCGGCTCAGAAGTTTCAGAACCTGCCCTATAAGACAACCCCCGGCATATAAGACGACCCCCGACTTTTGAGAAGATTTTCCTGGGTTAAAAAGTAGTCTTATATGCCAGAAAATGCAGTGTGTGTGTGTGTGTGTGTGTGTGTGTGTGTGTGTGTGTGTGTTGCACAGATATAGGATGGGCGACACCTGGCTGAATGAAACTACGTATGAAAGTGATCTAGGAGTCCAAGTAGACCATAAATTGAATATGAGTCAACAGTGCGATGCGGCAGCTAACAAGGCCAATACGATTTTAGGCTGCATGAATAGAAGTATAGTGTCTAGATCAAGGGAAGTAATAGTCCCACTCTATTCAGCTTTGGTCAGGCCCCACCTGGAATATTGTGTCCAGTTCTGGGCACCACAATTTAAAAAGGATGTTGAGAAACTAGAGTGTGTCCAAAGGTGGGCAACCAAAATGGTGAAGGGTCTGGAAACCATGTCCTATGAGGAACGACTTAGGGAGCTGGGAGTGTTTAGCTTGGAGAAGAGAAGGTTAAGAGGTGATATGATAGCCCTGTTTAAATACTTGAAGGGATGTCATATCGAGGAGGGAGCCATCTTGTTTTCTGCTGCTTCAGAGACTAGGACCCGGAGCAATGAATACAAGCTACAGGAAAAGAGATTCCAACTCAACCTTAGGAGGATCTTCCTGTCAGTAAGGGCTGTTCGACAGTGGAACAAACTCCCTGGGAGTGTAGTAGAGTCTCCTTCCTTAGAGGTTTTTAAAGAGAGGCTGGATGGCCATCTGTCGGGGATGCTTTGATTTAGATTTCCTGCATGGCAGGGGGTTGCACTGGATGGCCCTTGTGGTCTCTTCCAACTCTATGATTCTATGTGTATGTATATATGTGTATGTTTGGGTACTGCCCCCACCCACACCCATGGCACACCCGTGATGGAGGTAATGTGTCCATGCATATATATATGTGC
>NC_056522.1:326053465-326115508 GCF_019175285.1 Sceloporus undulatus | reverse complement strand
ATAGATAGATAGATAGATAGATAGATAGATAGATAGATAGATAGATAGATAGATCTGTGTGTGTATATATACATTCTGTTATATACGCATATACATATACATACATACATGTATGTATATTTGTATGTGTGTACATATATATGTATATGTATATGTGTATATGCGTGTGCATATGTGTGTGTGTGTGTGTGCATGTATGTACATATATACATGCATGTATGTATGTATATGTATATGCGTATATATGTGTGTGTTTATATATGTATGCATATATGTACATCTACAGACATATATATATATATATATATATATATATACACATATATATATACATGTGTGTATACATAAATGTATGTATGTATGTATACATATATACAGGTGTGTTTGTATGTATATGTATGTATATATGTGTATTTGGACCCTGCGTGCATGTCTCCACGTGCCTGTACATGGTATATGCATGTTTATACATATGTGTGTGTATGCATATTATTTATGTGTGTTTGCCCAACGCAAAGCAATCATTCACATGAGGCTAGCATTCGTGCAAAACAGGAAGTGGCCCCCTTCTTCACCCCGGAAGCATAAAAGTTTCTCGATGCATTCAGAGCCCCACTGAACATGTGCAAGAGTACCAATTTGAATTGTTGAATCTGCATGGTATGTACTGGTGTGATAATTTATTTGACACTCGCTCCACTTTGCCTCAGGAATGACCACAATTTCGCTCTTCACGTGTGAAATCACATGAATTGGCTTGGATTCGAATTGACTTTGCTTCCTCTTCCCTTTGGAATGGCTCTGGACTGGAGTTTCAGTTTTCACATGTGATAAGGCCTCTAGACTCTACATGTAATGTTGAGTGAGAACCGGTATAATTATTTTAGAAATGAAGGGTAGAAATGAAGTCTGGAATATCAGTCTGTCATTATATACAATTACTACAAGATCCCTTTGCATAAGAAAAGGACAGTTATTTTTGCCCAGGGGAAGCCTGGATCTCAAGGGAAGCTACTTGTGTTTTATTGCCCTTTTTTCTTGATCCTCACATGGCAAAGAAGGAGAGTGGCCTCTGCCTATGCTGATGTCCTGCTAGGTCAGTGATTCCCAAACTCTGGTTCTCCAGGTGTTCTGGACTTCAATGGCTTAGCAAAGATTGAGCCCTGGTTTCCCAGTCTTAGACCAATGCTCAATCCACTGACCACAGAGGCTCTCACACAATGCTGGCTTTCAGTTATTTGACGGGGGGGGGGGGGGGCATGGAGGAAAAATAACTGTATAATAGCTACAGAATGGCTCATCTGCATTTGCATGGGAGACAGATTTAATATTTTTTCAAGTAGTGGCTAAGGTCCAAAACACACTACATTAATAATCCAGTTTAAGACTGCTTTAACTGCCCTGGCTCAGTGATAGGGAATTGCAGGAAGGGTAGTTTTGTGAGACATTTTGCCTTCTCTGTCAGAGAGCTCTGGTGCCACAATAAACTACAATTCCCAGGATTCCTTAGCATTGAGCCAAGGCAGTTAAAGTGGTCTCAAACTGGATTATTTCTGCAGTGTGTTTTGGACCTAAGAGTCTAGAAAGAGATAGTCAGGCTATGCTTGTTGCCCTGAATGTGGCACTGGTATGGATGTTTACATCAAGAAATCTTCGGAACATGTGGAAGCCTATCTATGACTTATCTAGGCCAATGTGTGTGCTTTACTAATGCAGATGGCATTGACAATGTGCAGATCCAGAACAGGTTTAGTGCCACACATATTAATTTGGTGAGGCCAACAGAATGATCTTTTTGCCCTCTCCTACATAAAAGAAAAACAGAAAGGGTTTAAGTCAATACCTATTCTGACTAGATGCAATTAGTAGATTTGACAGAAGTATGCTTAGTAATGTAAACAAGCCTCTGGTTTGTTTGTTTGTTTGTTTACTTGTTTTATTATATCCTTTTCCCCAAAATCCAAGGTAGTTAAAGAGTTGGCTCTATAGATCTATGAACACTGAATATTATCATCTTCTCAGTAATGTCCAGTAGCTCAGCAATGAACAACTGGTAGTCTGTTATCCAGATAGCATACTGTATTATGAAGCTTGTTTTGAAAACTGACCAAGATTTATTGTAAACCCTGGATTCTTATGCATGAACAAGCCTCCTTTGAAACTGAAAGGAAAGTTTCTCAGTAGGTGGAAAGTGGCAGAGGGAGTAGCTGAGATAAAGATTTGCTTAGTTTTTTTTTTTTCCTTATCCACATATAGTGCTAAAACAATGTTTCTTCATGAATCTGCCTTCATGTAGAATTACATGAAAACCAAGTTCTTTCAAAACTGATATTTAAAAATTCACTTGAATTAACCCCTATCCTATTTGATTATGTCCACACACACACACACACACACACCAAACCCCTCAACAACACCTTAACTGTATTATTTATTGGATGCTATTCTTAGATATAGCCAGAGATATATACTGTACTCATTAATGTGTCCTGAGGTTCATACTGTAGATGTGATAACTATTTATTAAAATGTAGAACAAACAGAATTTATTATGGAAAAGGAAATTGTGAAATACTGTAATGCCATGAAAGACCATAATGCCCTTGTTTTTCTGTTCAGTGCTCCAACTCTTTCAGAACATGCATGAAGCTTAGCACATGTAAAGAATCCGTATGATATCTTCAATACCTAAACTAATTTTTTCCTTTAAAATTCTAGATTCTGAAGATAAAACTTCAAAGGAAGTCGGATCCATGTTTATCCTTCTTATATGTCAGAGTTTAAGTGTGATGTTTTATGTATACAGTCATCGTGACAGTTGAAAGAACTCTAAGAAAAAGTAATTATATAATTGCTTCATATATTAAGTAAAAGGGATAAAGGCTTTTGAAAACTATAGAACCTAGGTTTTTAAGGGTTGTGTTACCTGAAGCTGAGCTACAAAATTATGTCCTAATTATTTATAATAAATAATTTGCTATATAAGTGTAAACTCTGAAAAATTACCAGAAATTATTTTTCTTTGATTTTTATATATGTACACACACAGAGAGAGAAACAAACACCCCATCATTTTCTATTTTAGCAGTTTCCACAATTTAAACAGTACATTCATATTGTTTGCTTTCTGTTGTATTAGTAGTGTGTGTTTTGCAATTCTAATCTTCACATTTTTCTTTCTTTATCACCGAAGTAAGCCTTTTGAAGCCGAGGAATTTTTCACAGCAATATTGACAGTGTTCACATTTGCATGATGACAGCCAAGGAATGGAGCAGTAATTTTTGAAATTGCAGAAGTATTTAGAACACTGATAAAAGCTGAAATATATTTTTGATGGATTGAAGTTAAGCATACATGATTTTTCCTGCTGTCAAAAGGCTCTGAATTTAGTGAATATTTGCCTGCTGTGAGAATGCAAGATTAACATCACAACCATCACCCGGGCACCCAAACCCTGCAATTTAATAGCTTTTTAGGTTCTTTCCTTTTTCTAAACAGCAATTAATCTCATTTTAGTACAATTTTCTCGTTTCTGAAGTTGCTCATTGAATCGCTGTTTTGTTCATATTTGGCTTCAGCTCCTCTGCATAGTCATTAAAGTCCCAATTAATGTCACCTTTAGCTGAAGAGTACTCATTTTTATTGAGAAAATGACAGTTGCTGCCATGAGTAGTGCAGTGTAATATACATTAATTGCCCTGTAACACTGGTAATTACGAGTTTTTCAAGCCTCTCAGTAAACTGTCATGCCTAGACAAGACTGTGCTAAAATAGATTACTCATTAGGGAGACCTGTCCTGTTTTCTGTTGGGTTCTTAATGTTGGTTAAAAAAATAATCTTGAGCTTGAACAAATAGTTGCCAAAAGCAATTTCCTACAACAACATGCTTCTGTTGGGTTCTCCACCCGTCACTTAAGTCTATGGTCAGCAAAGAGACAGAGAGCAGCAGGCTCAGGAGATGTTGAGATTTGGACAGTTTTTGTGCAGTGTGCAAGAATAAGCTTAATTCAGCGCTGTAGCATTGTGGTGTACTACGTTAAAACAGCTGTGTATTACACCATGAAACAACAATTGATAAAAAAAAACATAGCATCATTCAGCTGTCAGCTACACTGAACTTGTTAAAGTTCTAGTCAAATAGTTTTAAATTCTGAAATTAGCAGCTCTGTTGAAGAATAGTTTATTCTAGCTTTTTTTGGGGGGGGGGGTGTAACTCCTACATTTTTAGATTAAAGTTTAAGAACATTGTGCTAATGCTGTGAGTAAAATAATTGTTTCTCAGTATCCTCCTTTAATGTATGTTGTTAAATATGTGTCATACCACCAACAGAGCTAAAAAAAATTACATACTTCTTATTTCCAAATTAGTGTATTTTTCCTCTCTTTCTTGTTTCCTGTAGTGTATTTTTTTAACATACTAATCATTCTCAAGCCATTGCAGTGCTGAAGTGAAAAACCTTTGTTTTATCTTTGCTATAACACCTGCTTTAGGCAATCTGCTCCTTTTTTTCTCTCCAAATGAATTTTGTCACAGCCTTTCATATTCTCTTGCAGTGATGAGCTAATGAAAGTAGATAGTACAATTTGTGCTGACCAGGTAGCAACTGCCAGCATACAGCTGAGGATACTTTACAGAAATAAATAAAATATAGCATTATATCACTGATTTACCCATTACATGACATTAATAGCGAGAGACCTTGGTGTGTTTATCTGTTTGTATTGGTGTGCATTTATCGAATTGTTTATGACAAGACTAATTGGGGTAATTGTAGACACTGAAATTACCTGTCAACTATATGTAACCACACTCCCTTTCTTTCTGACAAATGATGACAACTGAGGGACCCCGTAGCATTACTCATGATGGCTTTTCGAGTGGTAATAAGGACAATAGGGGCCCTGGCTAATTTGACATGGACAGCCTTCACAACAAGAAGCCAGCTAAATGACTTGTCAGTAGGGGAAAGAAGTCGGAAAAGTAATGGAGTCCCCCATGGCGCTCTGACAGGGAGATGAGGCAATTTCAACAGAAAGTGAAAAGGCTTCAGTTTGTCAAGTATTTAGAACAATCAGAGAACAGCTAGAGGCTGGAACCTGACAATAAATTTGTGAACCATGGTAGCAGTTTCATATAGGTCAGTTATTTCATAATGGTTATGCAGCTTTTAGAGGTTTCTGCTTTCGTAGTGTACTTCACATCCGCCAACTGGTGCTTTGTCACCTTAAATTTGTGCTTTGCTTTTGCACAGTAGGAATAATAGTTAAGGTTACAGCATAACAGAAGTGTAAGACAGCATGATTTTCAGGTCGCAATGTGCTGAAAAATAAACAAAAATCTAGATAGTAATACTGTTATAGCATCCATTACAAGCCAGGAGTGTTAACACATTTGTTATAATAGTGGTCTGCAACTTTTCTGCAGATGGAAGCATTTCTAATTCATGTTTTATTTAAACACTTTCCCTTAAACCCACACATACACACACACGTTACTGCATAGATTTTGTTTTAATTGTAAGGCTTAATTCCTGAGCTTTGAAGTGTATTTAGCTCTTACAGTCCTGCTGCTTACAGATATTTATTTATTTATCTATTTATTTATTTCAAAGATTTATATCCTGCCTTTCTCCCACAATGGGACTGTATCTTGTATCTTTATTAAATGTCAGTGACATTTGAAGAATAAGAAGATACACTAGACATCTTACTTTTTATTGTTGTATCGGTAGTTTTGACATTCATTGAATGAGAAATAGAGAGTAATTAACTATATCTTTTATACTGAGTTCTCATGTTACCTCTTAGATTTAGTGAGCTCTTTTTACAAAGCATACAGTAACTATATTTGCTTATATATTCATATTATATAACACTAATAGTGGGCTCTGTTAGTGAGTTTAAACCCTGAACAAGAGCAGCCTCTACTACAGTATTTTGTTGCTGGCCCTACTTACAATTAACAGTATCTGTCGGCCTTTAAACCCTAATGTACCAGGATGGGACATTTAATTCTTTAGGGTCACATTTTGTTACAGAATTCAAAGATTACTATGACATATGATGTATAAATTCTATAATATCACCTGCAGAGTCATAACAAATGTCCCTGAGTTTCCACAATTTTTATTTTTCTAAACAAAACACAGCTGGGACACAAACTGACCCTATTGCTTCATTGATTTTTGTCACTGGCATATTATTCTGTCTCAGTAAATGTAAGATATTGGGAAAAAGTCCCATGTCGCTTTTTCAGTGAACCTGGTGCCAAGTGGAAAAAGTGATGCACTCTGACTTTTTCCCATTCAAGGGGGCAGAGAGATTGGAACTCTCATTGGATTCAGAACATCATAGAATCATAGAATTTGAACTGAATCTTCTCTTCTCAGTGCCTCTTCTCTTCTAGAATGGCTCACATCTCTGCAAGATTAAATTTAAAGCCATCCTTCTAACGTTTGTGAGATTCCTAGAAATCACATTGTTTCTGATGCATGGAAGGTACAAATATATATTGAATGACATCCTTCATACCTGAGCATGCTTCAGTGAATGTTAATTCAGCCTGTCTGATATAACTCATCATGAGTTGAATACTCAGGTGACCAGAGGTTGATAAAGACGAACCCAGGTGGAATCCAGAATTAGCTGAACCCTTACTGACAAGGACCCTGAGTCAAAGAGATGAGGTGGGGATCTATGTCTGTTTCAGGCTTCTTTTATGTCTGATTCTGGAAGGTGTAGCTGGTGCAGAATGCCTAAGTGCTAACAGGTCAAATTTAATGTTTTATTGTTAAGCTTAGAAAGCTTTAAACAACTTGGGGCCTAAAGGCAGTCTAAGCCATAATAATAATAATAATAATAATAATATAGTTTATTTATACCTCCCGCCTTTCCCAGGGATCAAGGCGGGATTACAACATTAAAAGACACTTAGTACAATTTACAATCAATACAACAATAAAATACTAACACTGAATTTACCAAGAATTCCTATTAGTTCTCTAAATATTACAATTTGTCCATTAGCCAACAATCAGTCAAGGAAGAGCAGTCGTCATAACCTTTTTATATGGAATTCAGTGGATAAGCCCTCCGGAAGAGATCCATTTTGAGTGCCTTCTTAAAGGCCTCTAAGGTAGTAATGAGACGGATCTCTTCCGGTAGGTCATTCCATAATCTTGGGGCCGCGGCAGTGAATGCCTTATGTGAAGTTGTCATTAACCTGGTATTATAATATTCTAGTAAGAACTTCCCAGATGTTCTAAGAGTGCGGGGCGGATTATGTAGACCTGTTCCATTATTGAGGCAGTCTGGAGACACTTGCCTTCTACTGCTACATGTGTGGCGATGACCATTATATGAAACACCTTTTCTTCAGAAATATGCATGTTCCCACAGTTTGTAGTTTTAGATGCATGTTGAAACATACCTATTTTTCCAAGGTGTAATCGAACCTATTATCTATTTTCATGAACAATCTAAATGTATTTTTTTGTGTTTAGTGTTGTTGCTATTGTTGTTATTTTACACTGTTTTGAAATCTCCATATCTAAGCAGTTCATAATTAACTCTCTATAACAAAAGTGAGCAAACATCTAAAACTGGATACTGCAAATGTTTACCTTGAAAGCTGAATTCCCTATGCTTCCCCTGTACCACCACATCCACCATCACCATCACCCTTGCCATGCTCTCAGAAGTCCCTAAGTGTGCCCTTGCCTAATTATGGCTGTATGTGGGACTGAATTAACCTTTTGTAGGCCCCGGAAAGCCTTCTTTTCAAAACCAGAAGTTAGTTCTGGTTTTGCAAAAAGCCCTGCTGCCACCACTTGAAACAGACAGGAGGCAAAAAATGGCCCAAATCAGCCAACCACACATGGCAAAGATTTCTGGAGGTGTGATGACCTAAAATGGGAGAGGTGGGCACAAATATGCCCTTGGGGTCACATATATGCCCTTGGGGTCACATTTGCACCATGGGCTGCCCTTTGCCTATCCATCTTCTGCAGTATGTAATCCAATCATAGGAGTCATTGTAGAAAACAGAGATTCGCTCTCTGATTCGTGTCTATATTATGATGGGGAAATGATGCCAGAAAATATCCAGTATGACATTACTAAGACTGCTATACTGGGTGTTTGTTTGTTTTGTACATCTCTTGCATAGATAAATATAAATGAAGGCAAACAGAAGATGTGCAAAACAAAAGGCAAAAGGGCCCAAGCTCGACTCAGGCTTGCATCCTTCCGAGGTGGCTAAAATGAGTACCCAGACTGTTGGGGGCAAATTAGCTTACTTGCTGTTCACCGCTATGATCTTTGGAATAGCGGTATATAAATAAAAAAATAAAAAAAACAAAAAACAAATCTTCTGTACATCTTCTGTTTGCCTTCATTTATATTTATCTATGTATTCCTGAATCCAAATAAAGTTTTGTTGGGGTTTCTTCTAACTTTTAATTGAAGCTTGAATAGAAGTGTCCTTCTGCACTAATGCTGTCAAATTTCAGGGTATTTTGCCATCCTTCATAGTTTTGTAAAGGTCATGGATTATGACTTTTAAGCAACAGTGTATGCAGATAGGGAAAATGTGTATAGCATACACAGTGTGCTTGAATTACATTCACATACCATCATAAAAGAATTCACCTAACCTCCCCAGAAAATATCTACAATTACCCCAAAGAGGTGGAGAACAACTATGGAGCTGCCATGGGATGCTAAAAGTGAAATGAAAATTGGCTTACCCACTGTTTCCATAAGTAGGGGCCACTACTTGTATCAAGACATTAAACAGTTTATATCATTCCCCATTCATCTTCCTTATATGTTCTCCTTCTCTACAATGTGTAATGAACGTGTACTGTGGCTAGTTTTTATGCATGTTACCATTTCAAATTACAGTAACTTTCATATAATGTATCACTGGTGATGAAAGTGTGGTTCATCATCCACATGTGCCCCAATCTCATTTTGGTACCCCATGTCCCCTTCCTGGATACTCAAAGCCTCTCACGCCCTCAGTTGTCCTCAAATGCACCATAAATATTGTGGTATACTGTTCTCATATTCCATCTCCCCCCAAGTGAAAATCTGGCTAAAAAAGCTAAAAATACAGAAATTTAAATCCAGAGGTGACTTCCCATTATTTCCTGAGTACATATTTGGCTGAACATGCAGCAGTGTGGTTCACTGAGGAACGATGGGTCAAAAATTGGCGGTGCCAGAAATGACCCATCCTTATAAATGTATGGAATATTTCTCATGGTGTATGTGGATACATGCATTTGCCAGGGTTGCACATGCACCCACGAAGAAATGAAAACTGACTTCCTACAAATATGCAACAAACAATTACTAAAATATAGTTTCCCTCATATTTTAGAAAAGTCCTCATTAAAGAAAAAAATATGATACTATTCTGGTTTCAGTTTATCATAATGTGAATTCTGTAAATTCTGTGCATGCCTAGTTTAAGAAAAAAATTATAGTCCAAAATAAGGGATGTAATTGAAATAAAGATAGTTAATCTTAGAACCACATCATTTGATCATAGTAATGTATGTCTTCCACCATCTGAAATACATCCATAGTATCTCTTGGCACTCTTGCTCTCATTCTTTCCCTCTCTCCCAAGGAGTGGGGGTTTTCATAGACATACCTACTCTTTTTTAACCCGTACCTTTGGCCTCTCTTCTGCTTCATCTTTTGTCAAGCTTTTTACTGTGATGGGAGATGTTTTTTGCTAAAGCACAATGCTGTATTTTTCTGTGATTATTTTACTTTAAGATGGTCATTTATACTCTCAGTGGTAGCTGATGATTCATTTTTTTTTTAAGATAAGGTCAGAACTCTACCAAATGTTTGCTTCGGGGGAAAACATTTTACAAGTAATAAAATAATAACTTCTAGGGTTGATACTGGAGGAAAACCTGCCTGCATAAAATATTACAATAATCAGCAAAACCACAATATGGAAATAGTTTTGAGAATTCAAATGAAACCTAAGCCTAGACACAAAATCATATCAAAATTCCATGTGTCCCACACTGGAACCAGAAGATACAATGTTTAGAAGTGACTGTTGAACTGAAATGAAAACAGATTTTTGATATAAGAAAAGTTCAAGTTATTGCAGTACTTTGCCCGTATGGTTCTTGATTAATCTGACAAGCAGGACTGTGGTTGAAATCCACAGCAGGCAAGGGAAAAGACTGGGTAGAAAGAGTAGTAGAAGATTTATCCAGGCTGCTGTCATTTTCAAAGTCTAGTCAATAGCACACTTAATGCAACCATAGTGCTTTAAAGCTGCAACTCACCATACTAAGTGAACATCTTAGTGAGGCAAAGAAGAGAGTAATGGGTTTCACAATCTTTCAGAGTGCATACTTTGTGTTGCTTGTGTACTTTCACTTCATTTTGGAGTTAATACTGAAACTGAAATCTGTATATTAATCTTTGACCTAAGGGCCAACATATATGTAGTTGATGTGCTTTGAAATACTCTCCTGCACTTGACAAAGTTTTGTTGTAATATGGACAATATTTAAATATTCCCACATGAACTGGAACTAAACCAATGAAAGTAAGCCAAGCCAGCTGGCTAGAACCAAATCAGAATATCTTCGATCATAGTTAAGCCAGAGCAAATTGGTCTCTTTTATTCCTGTTCTTCCAAGTTACAGTAGTCCATTTTCCCCTCCCTCCCTCCCTCTTGTGCTCTCAGGGCTTCTCTACACTGGTGGAAAAAAATCCTACTTCTCATTGCAGTTTCCTGGTCCTCAGCAAACCTAGTAATGCCACATGCATCACATACATCAAGATGAGATCAGTTTACACAGTCATACATTTCATGCTGGCAAACTCATTTTGGTGATCCACATCTCCATTCCATGCATAAATATTTATTTATCATATATATTATAAAACAACTCACAATATATTGTAGTACTTCACTTTTCCCACTACTGCAATGTACTAGAGTTCACAGTATATGTTTTCTCCTTCCACTCACATTCCTTTAAAATGAGGACAGGTTACGCTTCTTTTTCTTCGCTTGCAGGATTTCAGGTTTTGTTTCATGGCTTTAATAAAAATATTATTGAAGCAAAAGTCCTGTAGACACTGAACGATACAAGAATACATCCTGCTTAATCAGTGAAACTTATTTCTACATAGAATTGCACATGTATAGGATTGCACAGTTAAAATATTTAGTATACATATATTATTTGTGTATGTGGAAAGAGAATGAGTGCAAGTATGGGGGATATATTAGAAATTTCAATGGTTCTGTAAGCCTTTTTGCTGTTTTGCATAACATATTTGTATTTACCAAGTTATTTTTCCGGTCATCTTTTTTTAAAGCTGGGTGGATGTAGCAAACCTATGTATCTAATAAGTGGCATATGCTGAAGAGAAACACACACAACATCCTCATTTCCTCTAGATCAATCAACCGTGAAATAATTAACTGAACTTTTTGTTATTGCAGCAGATTTTAAAGAAATACAATACAATTGAATTTGTCCGGGTTTTTAAGTGGGGAGGAGCAAAGGGAAATAAAAGATGTGACCTAAACATTTTATCTGAGCAATTCCCTTTTAACTGTTAAAATATCCTGAAGCACTCGATCACGTTGCAGTTTAATTTTAAAGCCATGTGTTCTATTAGTGAAGGGCACATGTTACTGATTTGCACTCCAAGTTCCAGTCTGTTTGGCAGAATGGAAGGCTGGCATGTACAAGGTCTCATCTAGGTCAAAAGGCCAAGAGTCGACATCTTTCTGAAACTTTACCCCTATGAAAAGTAGAAGCTCTGATTAGCCCTGCCAACAGCCAATTGTATGGTTTCTTATTGCCACTGATTATATTAGCTTCACATTTATCAACTTCATGAACACTTAACCTATTAACATGAGAATTTGTTTACATAATGGCCATTATCCTCCATAAGAGTTGTGCCAGACCAGGGCATTATGTAAGGAAGGTATTTTTCCTCCATTTCTTTCAGTTTCTAAACATCTTTCTACAATAATTATTCAGATGTATAACCAAAAAATTTTTAAAGTAAGGTGAGATTTTAATGTCTATTAGCAGGTACAGGTTGAGTATCTTTTATCCAAAATACTTTGGGCAAGAAGTGGTTTTCATTGGGTTTGGGTTTTTCCCCAAACATTTTTTGGAATGTTAGCATAAGCATAATGAGATACTCTGGAGATGGAATCCAAATCAAAACATTAAATATATTAAACCATCAGAAAGCAAAGGTGTCACTATTTCAGCCACCTATGTGGACAATTTTGGACTATTTCGGATTTTGGCATTCCAGATAAAGGATACCCAACTTGTACATGTTTCATACAGGTACATTTGTAATAGAACTGACATTAGTTGCAGGTTCCTGTTGAATATACAGTACATGGCAGCAAATTTGACTTCAGTTTTCTATACTGTATGAAATAGTCCTCATTTAGACAGTTCAGTAAATTAATAAATCGTGATTCATTAACATCAGTGAAAATTTTGCCATATCAATTAATTTCTGGATGGTTATTTTTATGTTTACAAAAAGTGGCTTTAGTACAGGCCAATAGATTAACTGTTAGATATTAATTGGTATATTAGTCAGTGTGTTGCATCAGTAGTCAGTCCTGATGTGCCATACCAGTGTATCTTAAAAGCCTTTGGATACTTTAAGAATATGGTTGTTGTCAATTGCCATCAAGTCAGCTTTGATTTATAGAGATCTATGAAAGAGACACCTTCAGGTCACCAATATCATCAACAGCCCTGGTCTGGTCAGATAGATTGAGTCTATCCATCTATAATGTGGCCTTCTTCTTTTCCTATTCCTTTCTACCTTACCGTGCATTATTTTATTTTCTAGTGAGTCATATCTTCTCATGATATGGCCATAGGACAACAGTCTCAGTTTAGTCATGTTGGCTACCAGGGACAAATGCTCTAGAACCCATTTATTTGTCTCTCAGTAGTCCGCAGTATCTGTAGAACCAGTGATGTAGACTTGAATTGATTGGTGCAGATTCAGTTTTATCCAGTAACTCAACTTGGACTCAACTGGGCAATAAATGATGCACTGACTCACGATTTGTATATTTATTAGTGACTGACTTACCAGCCTTCATCCAGAGACAGCAAACACATTAGGCAATGGGCTTGAGGTAGGAGTTGAAAAGCCTACACAGCAGCCTGTCCCTGCTGCACATTAGAGAAGCTTTTTAAAGTTTTCAAAAGTTTTAGAAGGATTCTCCTGTCTCAAGCCCATTGCCTAACATGTTAGCTGTTCCCCTCTGAGAATTTACTTTACCTAACTTTACGTACACCTTCTTCATTTTCTAGTTATTGAAACTCCACCCCACCCCATCCCACACACATAACCCACCACCTCTTTTTCTGTTATATTTAGCTCCCAGACCTGAGACACAGTTTGAGACTTGACTTGAAAGTATCTTGCAAAGACTAGCAACTCTACTTGATATTTGAAGATATTTGCGACTTGACTTGAGACTTGATGTTCCTCCCTCCAATTTTCACACCTCTTTCCTCAAAGTGTAATCCTGCTTTACATATGATATGTTCTGCATACAAGTTAAACAGATTGATAAAATGCAGCCTTACTTTACTCCCTTGCCAATTGGAAACCATTCCATTCTTCCATATTCCTTCCTAACAGTAGCTTCTTTTCCTGAGTATAGGTTAGGCATCAGGACAACCAGTTGGTGTAGCACATCCATTTCTTTCCAAGTGCAGTGGTACCCCGGGTTACGAAATTAATTCGTTCCGCGGTTAATTTCGTAACCCGAAATACCTTCGTAAGCCGAATTCCCATAGGCGCTAATGGAAAAATAGCTCTCTGCTGCCCTCCGGTGGCGGAAAATAGCGCCGCGGTTTTTTCGTAACCCGAAGAAACCTTCGTAAGCCGAAGCAATAAATCCCTATGGGATTTTTTCGTATCCCGAAAAATTCGTAACCCGGCGCATTCGTATCCCGGGGTACCACTGTGGTCCATAGTTTTTTCATTATCTGTACAATCAAAGGCCTTGCTATAATATATAATGCATAGACTGATTTTCTTTTGAAATTCTTTGGTGCATTCCATTATCCAGTATGCAATTTCATTCCTGGGGACTATACACAGTTGGTTTGCATGGCTGGGTGAGAATTTGAATCCTGGTTTTGTGCACCTTCAGAATTTCCTTTCACTTCTAACCATGTTAAAAGATGCACGCCTTTTCAACTTATGTCCATTTGTACATGAGCCACAGTTATATTCGTAGTTGTCCTTCTGTAGCTTGTTGAATACCATGTAACCTGGGAATTCCATCTTCTGGCACTACCTCTTGTTTTACACTGGATTGGCTCATCATAAGGTTTTCACAGTAAAATAAATTCAAAAGGGGTTTACTGTGTCCCTGCACGCGCACACACACACACACTACTGCTGCTGCTCAGTAGCTGTTTGGCACATTTAGTTTGGCTCCTCAGTAAAACTCTGTCTGACATGAGAGACCCTGCCTGCAGCGCTGCTGCTATCAGCATAGCCTCTTGTTTCACAGAAGGATGCAGTCACAGAATGATACCACAAAAAGCTAGGGCCATTGGTTGGGTGGACATGGTACTATGAACTGTCCCAGTGCTCATCTCACTTCTGTATTAGTAGTTAATATGAACCAACATATTCCAGGTAGAAAAAAAAGTGCAGTATGCCCTTCTTATACATGGATTCAAGCATCCATGGTTTGAAAATGTTCAAAAAAGTATAAATTCCAAATATCAAACCTTGATCTTCCATTTTTATAAGGGACACCATTTTGCTATGTCATTATATTTAATGGGACTTGAGCATCCACGAATTTTGTTATCCATGGGGGATCTTGGAACCAAACCCCAGTGTATAACAAGGGTCCACTGTATTTTCCAAGTGCCACATAAAGTATATGAAATGTAAGACTGTATTGGATAAAAATATCATCTTTTTTTAAAGGAAACATTGAAGTTTGGCATTACATGTGGATGGCATGTCAAAATTTAATCAAAGCAGAACTTTGTTGTTATGTGCCTTTAGTTTGACTCCAATTTATGATGACCCTATCTAGCAAAATCACTTCTGAGTATTCCTTGCCTTAAAAAAAAAATCCTATGAAATTCATGGGGTCACCATAAGTCAACATACAACTTGAAGGGATATGGAGACATAACATGCCCTAAAAAAAAAACTACTATCCCACATAAATCTGTTGAAGAGAAGGTTCAGCAAATTATGAACTATAGTTTGTTAGTCGTTAAGAGAATACAACAATACTGAGTCCAGGATCCAACCAGGTTTCTTCCACTGACTGAGCTGCTTCCTCTCTAAATCTGCTCTAGAGAACTGAAAAAAACCTTCTACGTACTGGCATGACTTAGTTAGCAAAGCCTCTGACAGAAAAGCTCCTTTTTACAAAGTCTTTTTAAGGAAGACCAGACCAGCTCCTTCCCTTTCTGATCTTCTTTCTAGCTGGAAGGTTTTTTGCATTATTAGTGTTGGATAGAAAGGCTCATTCTTAGTTTTGGGCTGCAAGAAAATGGTTGCATGGGATTTTGCTCTAGGCATTCCTATTGTAGCTGTGTGTGGTTACATATAACAGGCAAGGTGAACAGCTGTCTTTATAATCACTTACTGAGCATGTGTGAAAAGCAAAACAAAAAGAAAGCATGTTTACCTGTCTGACCAGCTACCCTGGCTTTTTTTTTGGGGGGGGGAACCATCGACCTATAATTTCCTCTACCAAAATGGAAATCATAAGTAAGCAGAGGCTGTTGGAAGAAGAAAAAATCATCCTAGGAAGCTTCCAAGTTGTCTCTAGAAGATTCTTTTTCCCCCCTTTTATTGATTTATTAAAAAAATAACACATATCCCATCACATTAACATCACCTTCACATCATATGACAAGACCTAATCACACAACATAAAAAGAATACAACATATATTACATACTACAAAAAAGACTCACAACAAATACAAAATATACCCAAACAGGAATGTGACTTCCTGAACTCCAAATAAGTCATTTTTGTGATTAAAGCTCATAACCATTCCAACCCCTTTCCAAATTTTCAGAATTTCTAAATTCGTATCTGCCTATATACAAAAATCTTTCATTCACCTAACCTTATTTCCATATCTATGACTTATCTGACAATAACAGTTTTTATTCCTTAATCAGTTTAGCTTACAAAATATAATCAAGTTTCTTCAATCTTGATCATTTTCTTGCTTAAGTATTCATATAGCGGTTTCCAAATTTCGCCATGTCTTTCCCAATCTTGACCTCTTAACAAACAAGTAAGTTTATCTAACTGAACCAAATTTGTTACTTTAGCTAACCATTCGTCCACCGAGAGGAGTTTTTCTAATTTCCATTTTCTAGCAAACACTATCCTGGCACTTGTTGTATATAAAATAATAATTTGCCGTATTTGTGCTGTAAATCATCGTTACTACACATACTTAACAAATAAAGCATTGCATCCATGAATAATTTAACTTGTAAGATTTCTTTCACAATTCCATGAACAGTTTTCCAAAATTTGTTAACTCAATTACAGTTCCATCATACAGGGTAAAAAGTGCCAACCTCATGTTTGCATTTCCACCATTTATTTGAGAGTCCTTTATACATTCTGGCTAGTCTCGCTGGCATCAAGTACCACCTGAACTGCATTTTGAAAAAGTTCTCTTTCAGTTCATTAGACAATGTGTACTTCGGCCTTTTATTCCACAGTCTTTCCCATTGATCTAAGTTGATATTCTGTTTTAGATCTTGAGACCCAAGTGGTCTCTAGAAGATTCAAAATGTTTTTGTTTACTTATGCAAGGTGTACCTTATTGCTTCATTTCACATGTGCACAGTGTTAGTTTTGAATAAAAAGTTTGGTAAAACATGTTGAACTGCTTTTCTCTTCTTTCTTTCTTTTTCTTTTCTTTTCTTTTCTTTTTCTTTTTTTATTTTTGGTGATGTAGGAACCTAGTCTTATTATTTTCATGTTATTTCTACTTCTGGTACCAAAGTTTTTGTTAATGAAATAAATCCAATAACATATCTACTTTGTTAACTAAGATATACCTGAACTGCCCAAGCCTGCTGGTGGAGGGGATTAGATTTGGGCCTGTGGCTTTTTTTAGAATACCTCAATGAGATAACTCCAACCTCATTTTCATTCAGTTTTTATTGCATTTAGTTAGCATTGCCTGACAAATACATTAAGAGGACAGCTATACAATTTACCATGTCATGCTTCCATTGTCCATAGGTACAGAATTTCTGTTTACATTTTGCTGGACTGTTTTTTGTTTTTAATTTTCTCTGCTGAGGCCATGGGACAAAAATACTCCACTGAACTCTTTGGGAATTCTAACTAGAAAGTTAACATGTCTTCAGTGGTATATTGTTTTGTTAATAGTTTTATTGATAGTTTGAGCTGATATTTTTACATAGTGTTTTAAAAGCTGTTTGTTTTTTTCACAGCTGGCTTATAAAGTCTATTTGCCTGCAAAATACAAATATTTTTACTCTTTTTCATACTATTTTAACTCAGACATATGAGAAAATGTAGCTGACGCTTTAGTAAAATCAATCAATTAATTTACCTATGAGTGATGGCATGCTAAAGCAGTGTTACATGAGATTCACATGAAAACTAGAAAAGTTTTATGTGATCAAAAATGCATTTAAAACTTCCACCATTCTGTAGAATTATCAAGTCTCCTCTAAGTATTTGTAAGAAGAGCAGTTAAGAGAAAAAGCATATTTATACCAACGTTTTCATACATTTGCATAGAACACATACATGTGTCTTAAGAAAGACCAAATAAGTACTTTAAAGAGAAAACAATGCTTTATCAGACACAAATTTCTTCATCTATTTTATAATATATTACTTTTATCCTTTCCCTTGGAAACCAGGGATCTTAAAATTAACTTATAGTTCTGAGGTAGTGTAAATTACCTGGAATTACAAATGAATTTTAATTCTTACTTTTATTCCTTCAACTGGAATTATAGCTCTTTTAATCTCTTGAATTTACCCTTTTTCTTCTGTTGCCATAGTGAAATCAGGTAGCATGAGCAAAGCCGCATGCCCCCCTTCCCTTTGAACTTGGTTAAAAATAATGCTTAATCTATTAGACATGCTTTTAAAATACGCTTTAAAAATGTAAATGTAAAAGTAGAGCAGGTGGAAAGTATAAGACTGACAGGTTTAGAAATGAGAGTCCTATTTATCCACAGAATGTATACACCATGTTCAGTTTCAAGGAAAGAATTTATCTCTTTATTGGTGCCTTTTACCTAGTAGGGCAGTTTGTAAAGACCAAATAAAAAGGTTTTATTTATTTACTTTATTTTGCTCCCTCAAATCCAATTTGAAATTCAAGTGTGGTTTTTTGTTTTGTTTTTGTTTTGTTTTTGTTTTTTGGATTTGGACTCTGAACTCCAACTTACTGGGGGGAAGGAAGGTCTAACCAAGCTGATGAACTCAAATCTGAGAATAATAGCTGGGTTCTGGATCAAACTGATGCTGTACATTCATCCTTCCCTTTTCTTTCTGATGTCTCTTCCCTCTCTCTCTCTTTCTCTCTGTGACACACACACACAAACACACATACAAACTCTGCAATCATTTGTGAAATGTGATGTAGTCTACATTGAACATTGCTAAATTTTAGTAGTAAGTTCTATGTTTACCCTGTTTCTGAAACAACTGGTATTTTGCAATATTATTTTGTACTATGATTTCTGCAAAGGCCCATTAAGGTCATGCTCCATCTATATAGCCATAGATGGTTCATGCCCTCCATATGTCTCATGGCTATATTTTTTTTAAAAAAATTAATTCATATGGATACAATCACAGGCTAAATCCACTGGCAGTCCTACCTGAAATAGACTCAAACGTATATGGGTGCTTAGGAATCCTTGGTCTATGCAGTTCCAAGCACATTGGCTTAATATTTGTAGGGCAAGGAAAGGCAGGGGATACAAGATTGAAGTGTATATTGTGCCCATATTCTTTTGAGATCAACATCCATGGCCAGTAGGGGGAATACCTCCTCTGGTTAAAAAAAAATAATGAGTTGACCTCAGGCAAGGGAGCTTGTAGCAAGCTCCATTTTAGCCCTGGCTCTCAGTAAAGACTACATTATTTCAGGCCTAGCCAGGCCATCTCAAAATCACCTTTGAATGTATGACATGCAATACGACGTAGGGGAGATTTTGTGTTTGGCACATCTTACTACTCTGGCCAGGACTGTAGCCAGATCAACAGCTGTAAAGAGAGAGAGAGAGAAAACGGTTTCTCCTCCTGGCACAAGGCAGGCAGAGATTATTCAGATAATATCATCTCGCTGGCCCCAGGATGGCCTGTTAGTTCAAGCTCTAAAAATAAACGCCGATTAATCACCTAACAGCAAGAGGAGTTCACCAGCACTTTGGATGCCTGGACCTCAGTTTAACCTTACTCGATAACTTGTCTCATGTTTTGTGTCACCCTGGAAGTTTGCAGCCTGGCATTTCTTTAAAGTCGGCTAGTTACAAGCTTAACTAAAATATTTCTTCTGATTCTTCTCAATGATTATATATATAGAGAGAGGGGGGGGGGACTTGGAGAAATTAGACAATAGAAGGCTTTTTCTTCCTGAGTCCGTTCAAGAATAAGGCTAGCAGACATGAATAATTTGGACTGAAAATAGACAATAAGGAAAAAAATTATGGAGGGAAGCCCCCTTTTTTCTTTTTCTTTTTTCTTCTGACATGTTGCCATTACAGACAAGTTTTTCTTATGCTGTTCAAGTAGAGAAAGTCGCAATTTGTCCAGAACTAGTCCCCATTTTACCATCACAGCTTAAAGGATGAGTAAGCAACAAATATTGTAAAATATCTCTTGATGTTTCATAATGCAGGGTTCATATTACTGAGTGCCAAGAATGTGAGACTTCAATTAATGTGGATTTTTTATTATTATTTCTCAGCAAATCATTTTCCTTACATCAAAGATACTTTAAACTCAAAGCATCTTTATAATAAGTCTCTATAAAGACCACACAGTGTCATTGCTCTACATTGGGCCCCAGGGCAAATAAATATGAAAAGAACTTCCAGAACTAGCAGCTAGGTGGTGGACAGGGATGGCAAGAAACTCCAAGTATCCAGGACACAGGGTCATAGGAAGAAGTAGGGCTCCTGAGCTTATTTGTAGGCCTTGAGTCAGTAGTAATGACTAACTGGATTACAGTTTTCTAGTGCATTCGCACCAAGGATGGTTGGAAAGGTGAGTTACAGAGCTCCTTGGAAAGTTTTTAGGGTTATTTCCCATCTATGTAACCATAGATCGTTAATGCCTTTTATATGTCTCTTGGGCTGAATTGAATTCAAATGCATTGAAATGTATTGGACATGTTAGTCACTACTACCTTAAATCAGAATGATTTTAATGGGTTTATCCTAAGTGAGACTTATCTTTGGATTTAGCCCAAAGTATTTAAAACACATTTCAAAATTATAAGGTTAAACAGAATTTGTGATGCAGTGAATTGTTGCATTCACAATTCTCCCACTTTTGTCTCTAATGTTTTTACACTGTTCCTCGGTGTTTTTACGCAGTTGAAAATCAATGAGAATGTATTGAAGGATATGAAAATGTCCCCTCTCCGCAGGAGCATTTGTGGGTATAGATTCAAGGATATTCCACAGTATCCAAAAGCAGAAAACATGTGTTCATATGACGTAGAATGGTTGTTTTGAGTAGCTGTCAGCCTTGTAACAAGGACATTTTGTGTCTTTAAAACACTATTGTTTATGTCTGTATAAAACAAAACAAAAACATACTTGTACATGGCCAGTGTTAGAAATTCAGGGTCATTGTTTAGAACTCTTCAGCTGACAGTGTCATAAATACCAGCTATGCAGATCTAGTTCTGTGTGAATCCTGCAATGGAATGTGACTCTGGGGAGCTGAAGTATCCCATGTGCCTGGGTGAGTTTTAAACCATCTCACCATGTATAAGCCAGACAAAGTATGCCCACCAGCTTTGCTACACTCTATTGATCCCCTTATTTATTTATAAAATCATTTAATCAAAAGATAAATGCAAAAAAAAACCCCATCTAAAAACTTTTTTAAAACAAGAGGCAGATTATGAAACATGACACTTTAAATTACCAAGAAATGAGTCTTATCCTAATGAGGAAAACATTGTGATGTTAGGTCTCACTAAAGAGGAAATTCCGGGTTGCCTCAAGAGAGAAGGCCCTTTCCTTAGCAGATGCATAACACCGTTCTGTTAAGACAGGCACTAAGAGAAGACCTCAAGATTTTGAAGCATAGGCAGGTTGATAAAGTGGTTTGAATGTTGGATTAGGACTCCAGGAGACTCTAGGAGAATTCAAATCCCTACTCAAACATGTAAATACACTGGGGCTGCATCTACACTGCAGAAATAATCCAGTTTGATACTGCTTTAACTGCCATGGCTCAATGGTATGGAATTCTGGAAGTTGTAGTTTTGGGAGACATTTTGTCTTCTCTGTCAGAGAGCTCTAGTGCCACAACAAACTACAATTCCCTGGATTCCATAGCATTGAGCCATGGCAGTTAAAGCAGTATCTAAACAGATTATTTTTGCAGTGCGGATGCAGCCTGCAAATCACCTCTCTCAGGTTCAAAGGAAAGCAAAGACAAAGTCCTCTAAATAAATCTTGCCAAGAAAACACTATGGTAGGGTCACCATAAAATGAAGTTAAATTTGAAGACCTACAACTACTCCTTCATGTACACTTCTCCCTCCACATTCGCAGGGGTTGGGGGCACAGGAGCCCAATGAAAATGAAAAGAAAAAAAATAGATAAATAAACAGTACATTTTTAAGCAAAGAGAACACCTCTCTAGGAATTTCTGGGGCCTCCAGCAAAACTCTGTGGACAACATCTGCCAGAATTTGACCATAGAATTATTATTATTATTATTATTATTATTATTATACTTTATTTATATAGCGCTGTAGATTTACACAGCGCTGTACATGCAAACAATAAAATCGAAAAAAATGAAAACTGTCAATGGCGTACATTCTACAAAATACTCATAAAACAATAGATAATAATACAAAATAGATTTAGATAAAAAATAAGCAGGCAACAAAGAATCATGTTGCAGAATCTACAAATACCTAGAGAAGTGTTTTCTCTCTGAATCTTTAGGTCCTCCAGTGCAACTTTATGGTCAACTTGCAGCAGAATTTTTCTGGAAGAGCTAGAGATTTGTAGGGAGAGAGCATATTAATCAAATCCACAAAAGTCAAAGCCACAAATGTGGAGGGATGAGTGTATTTGTTGAACTATCAGTATTCAGTAGGTCCAGACTGTTTATATTTTCTTGTCTGTATTCCACTTCAGGTTTGTGTCAAGCTTCTACTACATATTTGAAACCAGAAATGTATAACTGAATCAAAAGATAGGTCAGATATTAAAAGAGGGCTTGCAGTGCACTCACTGTTCTTTAGCCCACCTATTCAAGCCTGGCTGCAGGACATCTTTTAATTTTCCCCAGCTACCGATGGAGAAGGGAGCAGTAGATCCATGCATTAAAGGAAGCCAGCATGAAGAAGCAAGACTGGCAGGCTTCATTTGATTCACAGGCATGGGATTTTTGAGGTTTTGAACAGTAGAGGAACATATTTCATCATAATAAGAAATGCCTCTCTGTGACAAAATCATGTTCTTTGCAAGTTCCTGTGGAATCCAGCTTCTAACAGCCTAGAAACACATACCTAATATTGTACACACTTCTTAAGGTTATCTATGAGGCCTACTCATTGGAGAGCATGATTTCAGTTCAATTCAGTTGGAAAGCAGTACTTATGCCAAGATGCTAAAATATTCTGGTCTTTTTGGTAAATGATTGGATTATTGCCTAATTGATTGAGGTTTTGATATCAAAATTGGTGTTGCAATTTTGTTCTTGTCCTTGCATCCTTGCACCTTCATTTTAGCCTATGTCTTGGTCATGCTATTTCTGGGTTGATCATGCTTACGGTATATATGTACAGTTAGGGTAGATGGCTTTTTTTTTTTTTTTTTTTTTTTTTGCCCCATACAGGTTGAGTATCCCTTATCCAGAAATCTGAAATTCTCCAAAATCCAAAACGTTTTGAGTGCTGGCATGATGCTTCAAGGCTTTGATTCTGGAATATTTTGGATTTTAGTCAAGTGGCATATTACGTACCTATACTGCATTTATGATGTTGGAGAGAGAAACTGAAGAGAGATGCAAGGATCTATGAAATGATGGGAATCTAAGCATGGCACTTGGCACAAATCCATACTTCCTGCCATTTCACAGATCCTCATATCTGTCTTCAGCCTCATAACTTTATACAGCCTCACAAATACAGTACAGGTACATGCTAACCTACTTGAATTCCAAAATAAAATTTAAAAACCCAGCTCTGAAATACTTCTGGTCCCAAGCATTTTAAATAAGGGATACTTAACCTGTACACATAATGCAAATTAGTAGAGGGCAGCAGAAAAAGAGGAAGACCACCTTACAGATGGATAGACTCAATCAAGGAAGCCACAAACATGAGTCTACAAGAACTGAACAGAGCTGTCAACAATAGGGTGTCTTGCAGATGTTTCATTCATAGAGTCACCATAAGTTGTGGCTGACCTGTGTCTTTATCGTTTGCATCTGTGTATATTACTATGGACTACAGTGGTACCCCGGGATACGAAATACCCAGGTTACGAAATTTCCGGGATACGAAAAAATCCCATAGGAAATAACTGTTCCGGGTTACGAATGTTTTTTCGGGTTACGAAGAAAATTTTTGGTGCTTTTCGGCGCTTTTTCGCACGAAACGCGGCTTTTCCCCATTAGCGCCTATGGGTTTTCGGCTTGCGAAGGCTTTTCGGGTTACGAAAGCGGCCGCGGAACGAATTAATTTCGTAACCCGAGGGAGCACTGTACTTCTGCTCCTTGTATATCCAATATCCAACTGCTTATTGTTTATTGAAATAAATATTGTTTATTGGTCCCTGACCTGGGACTCTATGTATAGAGGGTACAGAGTTTTGCCTCCTGTTTTCCTGGCAGTCATGGCTTGTGACCTTAGCAGCTTTCCTAGAATGGGATGGAAAGATTCAGAACACTGTTAAACTGAAATATGTGAAGAGTAAGTGCATTAGCACCACCAACCTCCATTATCACTTTTCTCACATGGAGAGAGACAGTTTGAAGAGACTCTGCTACATCTAAAAGGGCTCAGTTATTCTGAACCCTGAAAAACTGATCATATGGACAGGCTCCAGACATAGCAGGTGTTTTCCCACCTACCTTCTCCTTCTATACTTTGATAGGAGAACAATGCCAGAGGGAGCAGGGTTTGAATGCTTGTGAATGAATGAGTAGGACTATGAGTTGCACAAAGTCTCAGTCATGCTGATATGAAAGGCCATAGATTACCTGCCCCAGTGGTGCCATGTAATTGTTAAATAGCAGGGGGAATAAGATACATTTAAGAGACATCATATGGCAGTGGCCAAGACATTGAACAGGAGCCTCCCAGCAATCAAATGTTCTTTATTCCAGTGTTGATGGAGCAGTGACTAAGGTTGCATCTACTCTGTAGAATAATAATAATAATAATAATAATAATAATAATAATAATAATAATAATAATAATAATATGCTTTATTTATATACCACTTTTCCGAGACGATCAACGCGGTGCATAGAATCATTTAAAAATTTCACATCATAAAAAGCAACCATCACAACATATCCATCAATAAAAATCAATAAAAACCGAACATCAAGTAAAACAAACATGGAATCTATCAATTGCAATTAGTCATTTGAATCAGGGGAGGACAGTCTCTATAAGGAGTCCGAAGGAAATGCTAATCGGAAGAGGTGGGTCTTTAAAGCCGTTTTGAAGGCATCCAATGTAGAGGTCATACGAAGCTCTTCTGGAAGTTTATTCCAGTACATTGGTGCAGCCGATGAAAATGCTCTCTGGTGAGTTGCTGCTAGTCTCACCTTAGGGTGTACTAATACATTTTTTCCTGATGTTCTGACAGTGCGGGGTGGACTATATGGGGAGAGGCGTTCCCTCAAGTAACTCGGACCCAAGCCATATAGGGCTTTATAGGTAATAACCAACACTTTGTATTGAGCCTGGAAGCTAATAGGCAGCCAGTATAAAGATCTTAGTACCGGTGTTATATGGTCTGACCTGGAAGTTCCAGCAATCAATCTGGCTGCAGCATTTTGAACTAGCTGAAGCTTCCGAACCTGGTACAAAGGTAGCCCCATGTAGAGCGCGTTACAGTAATCCAAACGAGAGGTTACCAGTGCATGTACTACGGTTTCAAGGTCCCTTCGGTCCAGACAGGGACGCAGTTGGCGTATCAGCCGAAGCTGATACCAAGCACTCCTGACTATCACATCCACTTGAGATGATAACTGGAGAGATGAGTCCAGGAGTACTCCCAAACTGCGGACTTTGTCTTTTAGGGGAAGTGTGACCCCGTCCAGGACTAGATGACAAATTTCCTTGCCTGGACTTAGGGTGCCTATCACGAGTACCTCTGTTTTTTCTGGATTCAGCTTGAGTTTGTTTTCCCTCATCCATCCCATTACTGACTTCAGGTAGGCACGCAAAGGAGAGACACCATCCTTAGTCACTGTATCAGTCGGAGACATGGAGAGATAAATCTGGGTGGCGTCAGCGTAGTGATAACACCGAGCTCCATGTCTCCGGATGATCTGTCCCAGCGGATTCATGTAAATGTTAAATAGCATGGGAGACAGAATGGCACCTTGGGGGATGCCAGATGTCAACTCTCTTTTGCGAGAGCAGCTGTCCCCCAGCCTCACCATCTGGAATCTTCCTGAGAGGTAGGACCGGAACCACTGAAGCACAGTGTCCCCAATGCCTAACTCTCAGGCGTTCCAGAAGGATACCATGGTCAATGGTATCGAAGGCCGCTGAGATGTCCAAGAGCACCAGCAGGGTCACACTTCCCCTGTTGATGCCCAGACGAAGATCATCAACTAAGGCGACCATGGCAGTCTCAACTCCGTATCCCGCTCTAAAGCCAGTTTGAAATGGGTCTAGATAATCGGTTTCATCCAAGACAGCTTGGAGTTGAAAGACGACTGTCCTCTTGATCACCTTGCCCAAGAATGGTAACAAAGAGACCGGTCTATAATTACACATCTGCAGGGGGTCAAGGGAGGGTTTCTTTAAAAGTGGTTTCACTATTGCCTGTTTCAAGGCCGATGGAAATATCCCCTCCCAAAGAGATGCATTAACTATACGATGTAAGGAAGTTTTTATAGCATCTCCTCCCTGAACGGTCAACCAGGAAGGGCAAGGATCGAGAGAGCATGTCATCCTTTTCACGCTACCAAGGAGCTTGTCCACATCCTCAGTATTTACAAAATCAAAACGATCCAGAATAACATTGTTTCCAGAGTCACTGGATACCTCTATTATAGGTTCTGTCAAAAGACCAGCGTCAAGATCCGCCCTTATCTGAGATATTTTATCGGCAAAAAAGTCATTAAAAGCATCACAGCAGGCTATAGTTGGTTCTAATAAATAAAGGCTTCAGGGCAGTCGGTAGTTGTGTTAATTCCCTGACCACCCTGAACAGCTCTGCTGGATGAGACTCCGCCGATGCAATCCGTGCAGCACAGAACGAGTTCCATGCTGCATCGATTGCCACTCCGTAGGAACGTAACATGTTCTCAAGGAGTGTCTTATCAGATAAGCACTGATGTTTCCACCAGCAGCGCTCTAGTCATTGCACAGTCCGCTTCATCTGGCGTAATTCTAATGTATACCACGGTTTTCTATTTGGAGCGGGCTGTCTATCACCCCGGTAAGGTTCTCATTCCAGTTATTAACCAGGGTCTCAACAGAATCGCCATCGTTCCCAAATATAACCCCCTCTAGGGCATCTTGGAACCTTTTGGGTTTCATCAGCCTTCGAGGGCGGGCCATTCTAATAGGCCCCCCACCCCCGAGGGGTTTTTGAGTTGTGGCATTCAGTCCAATCTTGAGCAGGAAATGATCTGTCCATGACAGGGGGGAGATGTCATTTACTTCCACCCATGGATGTTCTCGGTCCGTACTGAAGACCACATCGAGTGTATTACCAGCACAGTGTGTTGGGCCCTGGACCAATTGGGACAGACCTAGGCTGTCATGGAATCCATGAACAACTGAGCCGCACCTGCTAGATCTGATAAGCCGGCCTTGAAGGGGATGTTGAGGTCCCCCAGAACTAATGAATGCTGTTCAACAGTACTTTAACTGCCATGACTTAGTGCTATGGAATTCTGGGATTTATAGTTTTGTGAGATAGCCTTCTCTGTCAGAGAGCTACAACAAACTACAAGTCTCAGGATTTTATAGCAAGGAGTCATGGAAGTTAAAGGAGTTTCAAACTGCATTAATTTTGCAGTGTGGCAGCAGCCTTAGACATTCAGAAACAATTATATCATTCTACCAGAGTGAACTTTGAAATGTATTCTTTCCAGATAGGGTCTGTTTGTTGTCTTGACAATGAATTTTGTTTCCAAAGACATTTCCCTGCACTCCAGGAGTGTTCTGATTTATTTTATCACAGTGAACCATGGTTCTAGAATTTTCAATTCTTGACTTCTCTAAGCCTAACTCTCTTTAGAATGAACACAAAAGGAAGGTTAGTCACCAATTTGTTAAACAGTGTCTTTAATCTATAAATAAGTTTCTATGCTTACCCTATAATTTAAATCCCTGAGCTGGATTCTTCACATATCACATCTATGCATCTATGAAAAATGGTGGTGAGTCTCAAATTTAAAAGGGTGGATCTTGCTTCTGTCTTTGACCTCTTTGCTGCTTCCCCTTGACACAAAAGAGGGAAAAAAGGTTAAATGACTTTTCAAATTAAGGCAGCAATAATTAAGTACTGACATTGTTTGTGATTTTCCAACTCTGTGAGCTAATGAGAGAGAAATTAGTGCTTAGCAGCAGGAGTTCCTGATAGTCAGTGCCAAATGTGAAATGTGCCAACAAGTTAATTTTGGTTTTAAGTACCTCACTTAAGTCTTTTTGAACAGTGAATTAGAATAGTAATTGTATTGATGTTATACATATGCTACCTTTGATTTTCAGAGACAGTTTTAAGAAAATGAGCCAGTATTATAAAGAGGTACAAGCTGTCCAAATAATATTTCTGACTCATAAATAATAGAACTCTAGTAGACTCAGGACCTAGTTGAAATGTAATGGTAAATCATGGTTTGTGGTTTCAAAAACAAGCCTGAACATTTGAATCCTTTCCTACTCTCACTATCCAAGAGAGAAACTTTAGCTAAAATCAATATACAGTATTAGCAATGTGTTTGTTCTTACTATAGGTAATTGAAACAAGCTAAGATAAAATCATAGTTTGATAACCTGGTATGTCACCGAACAAAAGTTGAAACAAATCTCAGAGTTTGGATATAAGGGAAACTAGGATTACATCAAAAGTTGAAAATTATATTTCCTCTCACCTGTGGAGGAGATATGAAATAATATACCAGTTGAGGCACACCCGAACAACAAGCCATATTTTGTTTCATTATTTGTGAATGAGATCAATGAAAAATTGCATATGAATAAACTATAGCTAATTTAAATTAATATTTAGAGTGAGACAGTGTCCTAAAGATATACTTAATTTTATGGGGAAACTAGTGAGATTTAAATCATAGTTCAACAGATTATAAATCATAGCACTACAATGCATATTCAGTAAAAGGTAGAAGCTTTATTTCCTTGTACGAAACAAAAATTGCTGAGTTGTGCTGAATTCTCCACATGATAGACAAAATTGCATTTGCAGATTTTATGATAACTGGTGGAACACTCAGAATTAGTTCAACCAATAATGAGCTACAGCTTGTTTGAAGGCCTATTCCATGCCAGTGTGAGCAGCAAAAGAAATGATTCTTCTCTTCCACTGTTGTATCTGCACAAGGCCATCTGACAGAGTCAAGGGCCTACTCAAGAAGACCTCAGAAAGAGAATGGAGATTACTTGGGAGTCCTTTGTAAATAATTTGCACAGAACGTTGCAAATATAATCACTCAGGTCCCTTCTGATTTTGACATTACAGTTGATAAAAATCCATTGGGTGTAGTCTTGGCTCCTTCTTGTAAAGTGATCTTGGATACTTTTCAGTTTGTACAGCCAAACAATGTTGATGGGATTCTTAGCGATCTGGGGGCTACTATGTGTCTTCTAGATCTTACCCTTTGTGTTTCTTTTTTAAAAAAAATTGGGGCCAAGACTAGGTGAGTGGAGCAAGGCAGGATTCCAACTTGTCATAATGAGGCATTCATAAGTCCTTTGTTGAAAATGTCCTACCTGAATCACAGCGTCCTGCATACTTATCAGCCAGTTTCCAATATGCCATTTTGTGGCAAAATAGTGAAATGTGTGGTGGTGTTCTACTTCCAGAGGTTTTTGGAAGAGGTAAGTTATTTAGATCTATTTTGATCTAGCTGCAGATCTCATTACAACATGGACACAGGTTTGATTACCTTGGTAGACTGTCTTCATGAACAGCAAACATAGACAGCAGGAAAGATTCTATAGCAGATCATTTAACAGTCTGTGAACATTTAGAAGGAAATGCCATAATCACAAAAAGAATTAATTGAAAAAGATGACACAGGTGGTATGAAAATAAAAAATATAGAAGAAATCAATAAAAAAGGGTTCAAGCTACATTGGTTTAACTATACACAAACTCAGAGTAAATTTTTGGAGGATATATAGAAAGAAGGAATAGAAGATCAACAAAATGAATTAGATGACCTTATTTGGAAAAAAGACAAAAAGAAAATAAGATATACAAAATCTTACTTAAAAGAAACACTGAAAAGGAGGTAATAAAAACCACTATGATTCGCTGGGCCCAAGACTTTGATCACTCGATAGAACTTGAAAATTGAGAAAGAACATGGAAAAGAACACAAAAATTTACAGCTGCACAGAACCTAAAGGAGAACTTTATGAAAATCTACAATAGATGGTATTACACTCCGGTAAAGCTTAAGAAAATGTATAATCTTCAAGAAGACAAATGCTAGAGGTGCAACAAAGTCAAAGGGACAATGTGCCATATGTGGTGGACATGCAAGGTCATAGAGAGATTTTGGGGAAATGTCCATACCGCAATTCAATCAATATTTAAGATTAAGTTCCATAAGAAACCAGAATTCTATTTACTTAACATGACTTGTCTAATGAATAATGCCAAGGAAAGCACAATATGGAAAACATTACTTTATCTAATCACCGCAAGACTCAAAGTTGCAATAAACTGGAAAATAAGCATCAATAATGGATTGGATTAAATCAACAAACTGAAGCTTATTTCAAACTAGACAAATATACTGATAGTCAGTTGAATGAAATATTGAATAACTGGAATTAAAAATTTGTGATGGATAGGACACCACTCCACCTGAAAATTGAAGTTCAGTACGCATGTGCTTCTGGATTCAACCTTGAACTTGGATGCCTATAGTTTTGCAGCAGCAGGAGTGCATTTGCACACTCAGAACTGGTGCCAATTGCATCCCTTTGTGTAGATGTCTAATCTCATCATCATCATTGCATGTCTTATTTACATTCCATTTGGATTACTGTGATGCACTGTACTTGGGGCTACCTTTTAAAAGTGTTCAGTAACTTCAGCTGCAGCTAGACTGTTGACTGGGGCATGTTACAAGAAGCACAGAACTCCCTTGTTCAAACAGCTCCACTGGCTACCAAACTGTTTCCAGGCAAAATCCAAAGTGCTGATTATGACCTCTAAAGTGCTGCATGGCTTGGGTCCAGGCTATCTGACAAACAGCATTAGTTTAATTACATTTTAATAGTAATCTTTTCTATGTTTTTATCTTGAAATCATTCATAGTGCCAAAATATAATCTGAAGAATATTCCTGTAGAATTTAAGGACCATGCAAAGAACACATTTTGAGCTACTAAACCTAGTCAACCATGAACTAAAAAAACTGCAGACCAAAACTAGGGATGTTGTTGGGGAAGAATCCAAAAGCCTCAGTTGGTAGCCAAAGAGAAAGAAAAATCTCATTGGATCACTTCAAACAGTTAAGGACAGATTGGAAGTAAAAATAGACGGTGACAAAAATAGTCAGTGGTTTTAGCTTGTACATGGAGACAAACAGAACTATTATAATAATCAGTGCAAAGAAATAGAAGACAACCCCCCCCAAAGGTAGAACAAGAGCCCTTTCCACAAAATCCAAGCAATCAAAGGAAATTTTAAACCAAGAATAATAATAATGAATGATCAACAGGAGAGTATATGATATGATAAGAGCAAAATAAAAAGATGATGGAAGTAATATGCTGAAGAACTGTACAAATAAGATGAAATAATTACACAATCCTTCCAAATACAAAGAAGCTATAATTTTAGAAAGGAAAGTGGAAGCTATTCTCAAAGTACTTTTGACAAATAGCTCCTGAGGAACAGATGGCATACATATAGAGCTATTTCAGCATATAGAGAATTCACCAAAATGAAAGTTAACGGGTCCCAGAGCAAATTATGCCTAAACTATCGCTAGAAACAAAAATGACTAAACTGAAGCTATTGGGTTTATCATGAATTAACAAGTTTGTTGTTTTTGTTGTTTTTGTGTGCCTTCAAGTAGTTTCTGACTTTTGGCAACCCTAAGGCCATGGGGTTTTCTTGGCAAGTTTCTTTGGGGGGGGGGGTTGCCATTGCCATCCCCCAAGGCTGAGAGAGGGTGACTTGCCCAGATTCATCCAGTGGGTTTTATAGCCAAGCAGGGATTTGAACCCTGCTATCTAGAGTCATAGTCCAATGCTTAAAGCACATGATTAATTGGAAAAGACAGTAATATTTTGTAAATTGAGAAGCAGTAGGAAAAGAGGAAGGCCACATTACAGGTGGATAGACTCAACAGAAGTCACAGACCTGAGGTTGTAGTAATTGAGCAGGGCTGTTGATGAGACAGTATTTCGTTCACTGGGTCACCATAAGTCATGGTTGACCTAATGCTATATAACAGTTTTTATCTATACTGTGTTTTTTAAACACTGCAAGACCCTTTGAATCCCAGTTCTTAGTTGTAAATGAAGTTAGTAACAACGAAAAGAAACACTGTAGGTACCAAGTCATACAGAGACCTATACTAAGAATGTACCTATATGATATGGACACAGGCCATGCAAAGTCATGGCCTAGAAGTTTTTGGCTTATATCTATGGTCTCAAACAGACAGGCCAAAAGGGCTGTCAGACCACATTGGGGGCATGGTGTTTACATGATACCTGCCTCAAACATGGCTGGAAGCTGTGCCAAGCCCATCCCAGCCCAGAAGAACCAATCCAAAAAAAAGGGGGGACGCTCCTTTTCAGCGGCCTAGTTCAGGACCGCAGCAGCGGTCAGGTTCAGGACCATGGCGGTGACCCTGATCAGGACTGGGTGTGTACAATTGCCATGGTCCTAGCATGAACAGTGGTGCTGTCATCCTGGTGCACACATTTTGGGCCGTCTGTTTGGGGCCTACATGAGTAGGTAATGGACTTTATGGATCTTGTTTCTCTCCCATCCTCTCTGCAGTTGCATGCAAATTATAGTGTATCAGCTGCTACACACACTACTCATCTGCATTCATCTTCCTTTGTATTGTACCCTATATTTCCTAGATCCTTCTCACCAAATAGTGACCATGGCCCAAGTCCTGTTAGTTAGTTTCAACTACATTAGGCTCATTGAATCCATGTTGAATTTTAAATTAACATATGGGTCTTCTCTAGTTGGGAACAATAGGAGTCAGGCCTATTATCCCTAGTAATTCAGCTCTGGTGACTAGTTCAAATATATTACACTTCTTTTAAGACTAGGTTAGATTACTACTTCTTGCTGGAGGCAACAGAAGTTTGATAAACCGCATATGTCTTTCATACTCTTGGGATGAGCAGTAAACAGCACAAAGACCTGAATGCTAGAGCACAAGATGATCTGTGTAAGTCATTTGTGTGGATGGTGGCAAGATAGTCAGTTGAAAGATTCCAATATTGTCTCCAAGAAAGCAGATACTGTTATATGTGTGTAGAGCTTTTATACCCAGAAACATACTAATCCATTTCTGCTAAATGAGAACGACCATATCCATGTCCCAGTGTACAGTCCACCAGCAGAAATCTCTAATTTGTCATGTTCCAACACAGACTGAGGCAACCCATTCACAATATAAATGGAAAGAAAGGCACTTTTGACTTCTCCTTGACACAGTTTGATTGAACACAACTGTAATCAGGCCTTACTGCCAATGAACATTTAGAAATAATTATTCTGAATCTACAACACTAGTCTTCATAGAGCACTTGTTCTGAAACACTTGAGGTTTTCAGATGAAAGATGTGATCTCTCAGCTATACACAACAAAAGCTGCTAAAAGCATTAGACTGTAATAACTATAAATCAACATATGGCAAAATTAAGCAATTAGGTAAAAGGAAAATCTCTGTCCAGTCAAAATGGTTGAAGAAGCCCACTGCATTTTGTTCCTCTTGCTATCTGTTAATTATTTATTATACATCTGTGCAAACATTGTTCCATATTGGTGTTGGATAGAGCCCACTGTAATGAAGCCAACCTGGTACTGCCCACAGTGTCAGATATCTGCAGTATCGACTTGAGTGTTTAAATTGCTATAGCTCTCCTGAGACTTTTCGATTATAATTAAAAACATTAACAAGAGCTGGCTACCATGTTGGTGTGAAGACAGCTTTGTGTGCAAACCATTACATGAAATTCCACTGAACTTGTATGGTCTCTTAACAGCTCATCCTGTACTGTTGTTTTTGGCAAGTTCACTAGACTATACAATAAATCACAGAAAGAAAGAGCTTTTTGGCCTCGTGTTGTACAGCCTGCCATAACATTAGGCTGTAGAAGCCTGTTCTGTTTTTAGACATCCTTTTACTAACTTAGCATTCATAATTTATGATTTCACTGTAAAATTCTTGCAACACTACACCAAAAGTAGTGCTTCCCTTTAATTAAGTGCTCTCAGTAGGAAAAACGTGAAACTGATGTGCAAAACATATCACTGTACACAGTGATTGATAGTGATTACTTCTTTATGAACCCTGCCTGAGGGTCTGAACTTCCTGATGGGTAAAATGGGCCATGGGCTACTTCCTGAGATTGCCTAGTGCAGATGAGTCAGTTTTAGTAATATCAGAAGAATTCCTCAAGGCACAGTATGGAGACTCTTAGAATAAAAACTTGCAATAAACTGTTTGCCTTTATAGTTACTTATGTAATTCCTTCTTGCAGAAATTCTGTTTCAAACAACAGTAATCACTACCATCATTGTGATAACTATATTTGTATTATTCACCCTTCCTGCTTTTAAAAAATCTGAAATATATAAAAATAAAAATAGCATAGCATATTCTCTAACTTTATAGAAGGATGTTGCAACCAAAGAGTCTTAATAACCTATTAGTAATTTTTATGGAAGATGGTTCCAAAACCTTTTTGTCCATTTCTTCCTTATAGAATTTATAAAATAACGGTAAAAGATTCAGGACTCCTTTCATTATAAAGTTATTTTTGTGCATTTTAAATTTTCATTTCAATTCAGTGATTTTAAATTCAAATGTAGATTGAATTCAAATTACACTTGTGAAATATTTAGTTACTAGGGACACATGATAATTTTGTTTCAGTAATTTTTTACCTGAATTTACCAGAATTGCAAACTTAAACTGTAGGACAAAGTGAAAGTGGCAGATTTGTCCATGCCTTTTTGTTAATTGTGTGTAGCTTCATAGATTAAAATATTCATTTTGTAGGTGTGATTGTGATTATCTATTTATTCATGTGTGGTCTTTTCTTTTTAATATAGATTTGGACCTGGACTAGTTATCTATTGGTATGGATTTATTGAGGAGTTGGATTGTCATCGCAATCGTGGTATCTTGCTGAAAGACTGCTTTCCTGAAGACATAGTTACTCTTTGAGACAACATGAGTGAACAGTGAATGGAAGAAAATTTAGAGGAAAAGGAGAATCCGGAAGCAATTTTATTTTCCTCCAATATAAACTACTGGCAACATCTGCACTGAACTTGGGTTGAACTCTTACTGCCTGGGATCACCCTACTAGTCCTTTAGATAAACACATCAAGGGTTTCTGTTTTACTTCAACCCCTCTACTGATGCAAGCAGCCAAAAGCTACAGACACAGCCCAAACATTATCAGCATTTCTGTCTCTATCAAACAGTTTATAGATAGCTATAATCTTTCTTCCTTCCGGAGGGCTTCTCCTTGCACTTTCAACAAAAGAAATGTTGGAGGCTAAAAGGTGTGGCTTTCAGTTTTCCTCCCTGTTATGAAGTCACCTCAGAAAAATGCCTTCTGTCACAAACCTTTTTCTGGCCAGTGTTAAAAATCAAGCTAACACAAACTTGGTTAGTACTAGATAGCCATTCTTAAGGTTTGTATTTTGCTAGGATAACTCATAAAATGGGGGGGGGGAGCATAACATCTGGCAAGGCATTGTTTTAACTCTGAACTTCCTGGCTTTCAAGGCACAAAGTCAAACGACTGACACTTTTAATGTAATTTTAATTGCTGATATATGAGCTACTGATTTTCATGTTGTTATTGGCAAAAGATAATTGTAGGATTTTTGTTTCCTGAAAAATGTTTCATGTCAGATCATGAAATTAGAACTCAAAAATGTTTGTAGTGTATGTTAAAATATAGGGGACATTTTAGTGCATATGTTTTAAAGTGAAATAAAGTGAAATCTGTTTGAACATAGGTCTCTTATCCAGGAAATCTTACTTGTTTATTTGTTTGTTTGTTTCTCAGAACAAGGTACAGCCAATAAAACCAATATGCAACCATCTAATCAATGCAAAAAAATTTAGAACAACCTAAGCAATTCAAACAGAAGAAAACAAGCACTGATAATCTGGAAATCAACCCATGATCTTATTAGAATTATAGAGGTGGAAGAGACCACAAGGGCCATCCAGTCCAACCACCTGGCATGCAGGAACTCACAATCAAAGCATCCCTGATAAATGGCCATCCAGCCTCTGTTTAAAGACCTCCAAGGAGGGAGACTCCACCACTATCCGAGGAAGTGTGTTCCACTGTTGAACAGCCCTTACTGTCAGGAAGTTCCTCCTAATGTTGAGCTGAAATCTCTTTTCCTATAGCTTCCGGCCATTGTTCCAGGTCCTGTTCTCTGGAACAGCAGAAAACAAGCTTGCTCCTTCCTCAATATGACATCCCTTCAAATATTTAAACAGGGCTATCATATCACCTCTTAACCTTCTCTTCTCCAGGCTAAACATCCCCAGCTCCCTAAGTCGTTCCTCGCAGGGCATGGTTTCCAGATCCTTCGCCCATTTTAGTTGCCCTCCTTTGGACACGTTCCAGTTTCTCAACATCCTTTTTTAATTGTGGTGCCCAGAACTGGACACAGTATTCCAGGTGGGGCCTGACCAAGGCAAAACAGAGTGGCACTATTACTTCCTTTGATCTAGACACAATCCTTCTATTGATGTAGCCTAGAATCGCATTGGCCTCTTTAGCTGCTGCATCACACTGTTGACTCATGCTCAACTTGTGGTTTAATAGGACTCCTAGATCCATTTCACACGTAGTCTCATTAAGCCAGGTGTCCCCCATCCTATATCTATACATTTCATTTTTATTTATTTTTTCCCCCTAAGTGCAGTACCTTACATTTTTCTGTATTTCACTTCATTTTATTAGCTTTCTAATCTATCAAGGTCATTTTGAATTTTGATCCTGTCCTCTGGGTATTAGTTATTCCTCCTAGTTCTGAAATGCTTGGTAAATAGCCAAGTTTTAACTTGACACCAAACGAGGGCAATGTCTGTATCAGTCAAGCCTGTAAAGGGAAAGCATTCCACCTGCAGGGCACTACAACCTAGAAAGCCCTTCTCCTAAACCTGCATGCAATATGCTGATTCCAATGGTGAAACACAGAGCACATTGCATTCCTGCAAATCTTAATAACTGAACTGGTATACATACAAAAAGGTTTTGTTTTAGGAAAGGAGAGAGTTTTGGTAAGAAAGGGAATGGATCCTTCACTATGTTTTTGCTCTCCCTCTCCCCCAATCAGTTCACATTAGGAGAATTTCAGTGCTATACCTCTAGACCATGAGTTACTATCTGGCTTTTTTTAAAGTATGTGATCCATGTGTATTTATGTAATTATTTTTTAACTATGATTTTATGATTTTATTTTACTTGACAAATATGACTATGTTAAAGGGACCTTATTGGCTGTTTTTTAAAGATTAAAAGAACCTTATTGCAAGCTTCTGTAACTCATTTATGTTCAACATAATACAAGAGGCTTGGGGTTTCCTTATGTTTGAAAAATGGCAGAAGAAATCTGTTGTAACTGACTGGTATTATGCAGAAGTAACATTCAGGGTGTTATTGCCTGGCATGTATAAAACCTTGAACATGGTGAAAATGAAGAAATGCAGAATTATTCCACTACAAAGCTGAAGGTGAGGGTTGTCAAAATGGAAAAGCCTCTAAGGATAAAACTGGATTTGCTTGAGGTGGTACATCTGCATTCTGTTGTGCGAAATAATCTGTAACAGCAGCCTTTGTAAGATGGCCTAGTACTTCTTCATCTCCCTCTTTTTGGAATAAATTAAATTTATCTGCACAGATGTTGAAAATCCTGCTCAAGCCTCATCTAATCTTTGTTTTGTTTGGATTTTACATTAAATTTATGTTCAGGAAAGATAAATAAAATGAGGTGCTCGTATTTTGGAATTTATACCCTTCCATAACATAACAGGTTGGGAGGCTATAGTAATATCTTCAATCAAAGTTTTTGACTTTATATACACTCATTTCTATGTAATGATTTTTTTTTAAAAGAGTGTGATGCAGAAGATTTGCTGTTGAACTGTTCTAACTATAATTCTACAAGCTATAGAACTATAGCCTCACCAAAATTATTTAAAACAGTAAATTAAAGGTGATAATTTCCTTTATGTTGCAAAATAATGTGTATGTGTTTTTTTTATTTTACCTTACCAAATATAAACCTCAGTTCTAAGGTGGGTGAGGCAATAATATTGCAGTCTTTACAATGCTATAGTCATTAGAACCTTAACATTACAGCCAATCCAGTTTTATGGAAAGAGTATTCTGCAGAGTGTACTAATGAATTATGCCAAGCAAGAAAACAGAAGTGTGCATAAAACTGAATGATGTTCTTACTGGCAGATATAGCATCTGCTCCTACAAACATTGTAAAAAGGCCTTTCATGAAGCCACAGAAAATATAGAAAATGAATCAAATATGGAAAGTTTTAAAAAAAAAAACAAAACACTTCGATTCCTCAACAAGGTGATGGACACATACATAGGTTCATCCTCACTTTCTGGAGGCTGAGTTACAGCACAAGGCTACATATATTTACTCAGATGTAAGTCCCAATGTGTTAAAAGGAGTTTACTCTGAGGTAAATGGATCTTGGTTTCAATTTCTCTTCACTATTCTGGGGGGATTTCTAGAATTTTTTAAATAAGGAGAGATGTAGTGTTGGGAGTAAACAAGGGGGGAAAGGTAAATAGCAATAGCAAGTACATTTCTGTACCACTTACTGATGTACTAAACGGTTTACAAAGTGTAAGCTAATTGCCCTCAACAAGCTGGCTACTCATTTTAGCAACCTACGGAAGGATGTACATCATGGATGGCTCATGGAGTGAAAAGGTTGTAACTTACCTCCCACCACTACCATTTCAGAGGGAGATATTTCCCTCCTTAATATAAAAACACTGCCACATCACACATGCTGTCCCTTTAATGTAATATGTTTATGTGTGTTTATGTGGCTTCAAGTTACCTGTTGACATATAGTGATCCCATGAGTTTCATAGGGTTTTCTGTGGCAAAGAAAACTAAGATGATTTTGCCAGTTCCTTCCTCTGAAATACAGGCTACAGTGCCTGGTAATTAGTATGTTGGTGGTCTCTCATCCAAGTACTAACCAGGGCTGGCCTTGTATAGTTTCCAAGATCAGATAGGATCTGATGCCTTTGGGGTGTTTAGTGCCTATGATATTGTTATATCTTATACCACAATGTGATATATTTATGTCTTAGTTATTGGTAAAGGAAACTAATTACAAATGGAATTGCACTGCACATGCCACCAATTCTCCAAAGGGATGGTGTGGTGAATTCGACATATATTATCTTTCATACATTGATGTCAGTGATACTTAACATGCTCTAACAATGGCTAGACTGCAGCATAACAGGTCCACATTCTCAGCTAGATATTAGCATTGTCCTGTTTGAACTCATAAATAGAAGATTTGTGATAAAAACATAGCGAGAAGGAGGGGAAAAAAGTTATCCTCCTCGGGACTGCCTCTGCCCCCATGGAAAAGCATCACTCGCAAAGTGATACAGTTCTCAGCATATGTATTAGCATTATAGAAACAGCCTCACATACACATAAACACACAAATGCCTACCTGAGGAAAAGAAAAATTGTTGTAGAGAATTGGTTATAAATGCAATGACAAGTTAAATGCATATTTGATTACAGTAGATTAAATATATTAATGGATCCATTTATTCATTGGCCTTACTTATTTAAAGACTCATAGCCTGTCTTATAGCATAAGATCTCAGAGTACCGTAGAATGTCTCAAAATGGATTTGAAGAATCTAAAACATTTTTTTTACAGAAAACATCAAGGAATAATTTTAAAAGACTAAAACATGTTATAAACAACTTAATAATTTATAACTAGTTAATATATAATGGTTGTTATTCTAGATTAGCTTCTTAGCTACATTTGTTGTTGTGTTCCTTCATGTCATTTCCAAAGTGAACCTATCATGTGGTTTTCTTGGCAAATTTGTTCAGAGAAGGTTTGCCTTTGCCTTCTGAGGCTGAGAATTTGTGACTTACCCAAGGTCACCCAGTGTGTTTCGTGGCTGATCAGGGAATCGAACCGAAGTCTCCAGAGTCGCAGTCCAATACTGAAACCACTCCACCATACTGACTCTAAGTAGTTAAGTAGTATCTCCTGGCTTGATTCCAGTCTTGACTGATTGGACAGGAGCTGTTGGTTCCCAGTTATTTCAAAGATATTTCTACTTTGAGCCCTTTGCATAAACCATTTGCTTTTCCCCTCCGTGAAATGTGTCCCACACTCTGGGGGCATGTATTGCCTGCTGCTCAAATTGAATGACACCAGCAAGTCAGTTGCTAAAAATATGAAATCACGAGTCCAGTTAAGTTGAGTCACTGTTTAATTTTTGCCAAACTAAGTCCAAGTTGAGATTGAAGTGACCTGAGTCGGACTTGAGTTTGAGTCCATTGACATGAGTCCACTGTTGCTTTAGGATGACATTGCCAGCCCCTTCCCACTGCAGTTAGGGACTGGAGGGGGTCGGCCCCATAATGTTGAAGCACCCAATGCCATCATGCTGCAGACCTCCATCACCGATGGGTTTGGACGGTCAGTTCTTTAGAATATTCAGAGCTATGTTCACATAGCATCCAGTTGAATAATTACGATAGCATAAGTTGGATTGATGTCATCACAACTCATTTTTTGGTTGTGAAAGAAGGTGGAATTCTGTTCAGACCATGTAATGACCAAAATCTTCCCCCTAACCAACCATTTAAGCAGCATATTCCCCACCCCACCCAACACAGACTATCCATACTGCAGAGACAAGGGGCACACACCCAGCTTATTTTCGTGCAGCTTTCCAACAATACAGAAATGGTCAGGGGTGAGCGGACATCAGGAAACCTAGCTATTATTATTCTAGCTATGTGATACACATACATCTCCTGATGCAGAATCTCAACCAATAGTGTTCATTTCACAGTGAGCATCAGCACATCAAGAAGAGTATTGCAATGCAATGAGCAAACATTTCAAATACCTGGAAAGCTACATTTCTTATGTGGATGGGGGCACTTCTAATTCAGTGATCGACTTAACACAAAAGGTTTAATGACCATCTTTAAAATACAACACTGGAAGCTGCCTTCAAAACTCCAGCTATATCCCGCAATGTTTACACATCGGTTCTTCCAGCAAAGAGTCTTGTGGCACCTTTTCAACTGACAAGTTGTATTTGGCATAATCTAGTATGTGAGTATTCTTTACCTAAGAAAACCCTATGGTGAATTGAAAGCACATATGTACACACACACACAAACATACACAATGTGTTCCATAACCCATGGCGGCAGATTCAGCTGCAGTCCACTAAAGCTGGAATTATTTTTGCTGCAATAGACTGACATGGCCACCCCTTGGAAAATTAATATTTACCCGCCTAAAAATGACATAAGCGTACTATTCATAATATTGCTGAATTGATGCATACCATGTCTTTCCAGTTCATGAAAAAAGCTTCAGACCAGTAGTTTCACATTGTTGGGAGTTCACTCGCAATTATTGGGCCAAACTGAAACAGTTAAGTCTTCAAAATGAGGTTTTTCCTGTAATATGGAAAAGTTTAGAGAGGGCTTTTGAAATCCTTTGATCAAACTCTGAAATAATTTTAGTGCATTACTATTGTACTAAAAGCATAATTTATAGTAGCTGACCTAAGCTGCTCTTTGTATAGCAGCCATATACTAAACAATAGCAGGAAAGTTAAAAACGCAAGGGGAACCAAATCTACTCTGTTTATTATTTAGCTCATAATTGCATCTTCCTTATTTAATCTTTTGAATCCTGGCATGTTCTTAATAATAAGCATTCAAATAATATTTACTGTACACAAGAGACAAAGCTTTGAGTAATACTTTAGGCCTCCCCAAAGTTTGTAGAATACCTGACCTTTCCTTAACCCAGCAAAGGTTTGTTTTATACAGATCTTAGGAGATAGTTCCTTTCTCCAGTTCAGAGTTAGTTGCATGTAGAAATAAGCCTTATTGGATTCAGTGAGATTTACTTTAAGTTGTGTGATTGCCTTAGGCTGCAATCCTAAACACAGTTATGAAGAAGTCAGCCTCATGAACACAGTGCATTCAACTGTCAGGTAATTTCCCTGTTCAGGTAAGTGAAGCTGAAGCACTTAGATTTTGGCTAGCTTGAATCCTTTGCATCCCCCCCCCCCCCAGGAATGAAAATGGTACAACTGTACATTTTGTACAGTCTGGGACTAGATTTATCCTGGCCCATCTGTAGTCATGCACAGCAAGGCACTGTTGCACAATGTCAACACAAAATGAAATGTCAGTGCAGGAGTGTGCAGGGTATGTCAGCGCACATCTTTGAGGGCCACGTTCCTCTGTCAAAGTGATTTCACTCAGGCTGTTTGGAATGTTGAAATTAAATGAAACTAAGTCAATTAAGTAATAACAACTGAGGGCCAGGGTTTAATTGGGGGCCTAAGGTGAAGACAGTGACCATTAACCCCAGTTGGTTATTAATTCAAACAGAAATATCTTGGCCTGACTTTATTCCTATTATAACACAACTTAAACATTAGCCTTTATAGATTTTTTTTTCCCCTTGCCGCCAGTGCTGAAGGAACGAGGGTGAAATAATACTGAGAGGAAAGCAACCTGGGTGTTATGGCTCCTTTAAAAAGAAAGAGGCTTGCCCAACCATATAGTATTTTCAGTTCACATGGTGGATAGCAGCAATGGAGCTATGTCTGTGCTCAGTCAAAATCTATTACCCACTGCATTTTTAATTAACATTTAACAATTAAATGACTTTAAATGACTTCTAACTCTGCAAACTTTTCTAATAAAATGAAAGTGTGACAGGATAAGTACTGTGAGTTCATGCCGTAAGATAAATTCTAATGGCAGTAATGATTTGCGTGGTGCAGGTCCCTGCCATTAGCATAAATCCTGTGTTATATACCAAAATCATTAAGCAAAAAATGCAAATCACACAAACTTCAATAAGATTAGAACTGTGAGTGATTGGTTTGGCTAATCAACCAAAGAAAATGCTTTGGTGGTTCTATTTCAAGTCTATTAAAGCTTACACAGAAAACTTTGCGTGATTCCTAAGGTCCTGATGGCTTCTCCAGTAAAACACAACTACTTTCTCTGTTTTCAGGTGGCTATAGTGATTTATTTAAAACATTTTGGTCATTTGCAAAGTGAATAATATTTTATTTGCTCAGAATATTTAACCCTCATGGAATAAAACCAAAGAAACTGGCATAAATGATTATAGGGGTATTTACAGTTCTAAGCCACATTCAAATGTGTCTTAAGATAAAAACATTCCCAGAACAAAGCTATAAGTATTCAAGACCTATACTTAGTTGGGCTGATTTGCACCATGGGTCTTTTCTTTTCAATCCCAATACAAACTGGGCTGGGAATATTTGCGCTACAGTACCAAATACCAATTGTTGCTCCTGCTGTTGCTGTTGCTCCAAGGTTTCATGTTGTTGTTGTTGAGGTTTCTATGTTTGTTCTAAGAACAAAATCTGGGTATGGCCAATAAAATCTGCCTCATCAGATTTTTTTTAAAAAGTTTTATCCTAGCAAGTTGCACTGGCAGTGAGACAAAACAAAAACAAAGCAAAAGTCCACCTGTTGATATTTGAAGGACTTTCTTTTCTTTTTCTTTTTTTTGGCCTGGCCCCTTTGGTGTGCAGAAAGAGAAAAGGAAAACATAAGTGCGGCAGGAATTTGCAGGATCTTGTTATTGTGCAGTGGAAGAGCTCCAAGAAGGATGACACAGTGTGCTGAAATCTGTACGATTTCTGCTGCTGCAAGGGCACCTGAGCTAAAATGTTTCCCCATGTTGCTGCATGAGGCTTCTAATGTGAACAAGTTCTGGGATAGGAATCGTAATAGCTCATAACTCCCCTGAGATGCTGCAGAAACATATGACAAGGCTAAGCAACTGTCCTGTGGAGAGGTGACACATGAAGAGTGGAGAAAGGCTAAATAAATAAATTGGAAGGGTTTTTTCCCCCTCTGAATATTATAATAAAGCCAATCTCCCATCTGTCTACCAAGGCCTTATTAAGTGCTTTGACAAAGATATGTATGCAAGAAATGAAGAGTAGGGAAGAACAGCATCAGGGGGTTTATCCCAGAGCAGGTGTTCTATGTACAGAGAACTATGGGGAAGTAAGTGTGGAAAGGTTTGTGCGAATGCAACCGACAATGGCCAAGAACAGCCCAAGAAGTCACATAAACAAGGCAGCTGCCTTTTATCCAGACTTTAGAAAAGCTGAATTGTTTATTTGAGAGGATTCCCAATGTGTTCAGTAGTACTGTTTAAAATAGAGGATTCGAGGGTTGTAAGCTTGTTTCCAACCACATCTCATTCTCTGTGAAAACATCACTCCAAACAGTTTAGAACAAAGGCTTCTTTAGTAAACCAGGTAGCGGCCCACAAAAAACATGACCATGGCCCGTTACAGATGGGCGTAAAATACGTCCTGGGGACGTACTAGGATTAGGGAAAGTGCATGCCTTACACACACACCTACCCCTAGTACGTCCCCAGGACGTACAAAATGGCGGCGCCCTATACACATAGGGGCCGCCATTATGATGTCACGAATGCGCCGCCTCCAAATGGGAACTTGGGATTATTGTTGATCATAAATTGACCATGAGTCAGCAGTGTGATGCTGCAGCAAAGAAGACAAATTTTATATTTGCATGCATTAACAGAACCATAGTTTTCAAGTCAAGGGAAGTAATAATCCCATTATATTCTGCACTAGTCAGGCCTCATCTGGAGTACTATGTTCAGTTCTCAGTGATTCATTTTAAGAAGGATATAGACAAGCTGGAGCAAGTTCAGAGAATAGCAATGATGATGATAAGAGGTATGGAGAACAAAACATAAAGAGAAAAGGTTGAAGGAGCTGGGTATGTTCATCTTTCTGACTTATGACAATCCTAGGGCGGACCTATCATGGGGTTTTCTTGGCAAGTTTCTTTAGAGGGGATTTGCCATGGCCATTCTCTGAAGCTGAGATAATGTGACTTGCCCAAGGTCACCTCAATGGTTTTTATATGTTGGAGCCAGGATTCGAATCCTGGTCTCCAGAGTCCTAGTCCACAGCTCAAACCACTACACCATGCTGTCTCCCAACTTTAGTAGTTTCTTGTGATTGCAATAGTGTAAGCGTCTTATAAAGTTATGCTTGTATTATTTTTTGTGGGTTTTTCAGGCTATGCTTGTATTGACAGTTGTGAGCAACCGTGCAGTGTACTGTACAGTGATTAAAGAGACCAATGTGCATTGAGTAGTATGGCTCACCATTTATTTAGTTGTGCCTATGTAAGGAGATGCTTTGACTAACTGTATTGTACTAACTGTTCTACTCCTCAGGCCCACGCATCCTTCCAAAAAGAGGCTTATGTCTCTTGACATAAAATCTGGTATACATCTTTATTGATTGATACAAGGAAGAAAACAGAAACCTGGTTTCAGGCAAATGGTCTTGACTAATAATACATTTTACCAGCATACTTTCGTGTGCTCATTTTTTTTCCTACTACAGCTAAATCCTTCCCACATCCTGGGCTGTATATGCATTTTTACTTAGCTATTTCCATTCTAGCAGCTATCAACAAAAATTCAATTAGCTCTTTATATTAATTTTGAGAATCCCTAATAAATGCCAACAAAGGAAACAGGGGACCAAAGCTAATCACATAATGCACTATTATATTAATAATTATTTAAATAAACATGGGACTTGCCAGGCCACCACATGCAATACAAAGATTCCTCATTCGTTGTGAACATTTCTCTGACATGCATATATTGATTCACTCCAGTGAAAAAGGGAATGATGGAAGTAATGGTGCTCCAGTTTAACCATAGATTCTTCCATGAAATAATGGTTTCACATGTTGGTTTTGTGATACAGGATCCTGTTTGGAAACAGAAATCATCACACTTGCCTCTGAGTTCATTCCATTCCCACTGATTTCTGAGACCACCAAGCTGTATGAAGTGGGCATTGGCTCCTTTTGGTTTGGAAAGCTTAAGAAGTCTTCAGTATGAATTAAAGTTTAAGAAATGTTCAGCCTGATTACTTCTGGCTAATATACCAGTATGACTATAAAAGACCTAATCTGAGCCATCAAAACCATTTGATGCCCCTTCCAGTTTTTCTATTATTTACACCTGGCTCACAGGACAATCTAAAGAAGACAGGAGAGGGAAAACTCACAGAGCAGAGGAGTAGCTACAGAATAAGGAAAGAGCAAAATAAGGGCATCACCCCCATAAAAATTCTGCCCCTCCCATGGAATTTTCCTTCAGTCCTCAAATTTTTAGTACTACAGTAATTTAAAAACTGAGATGAGCATTTAAAAATACAGTTTAGGGATCCTGGAGGGCAGACAAAATTATCACTGGAAAGCAAACAGAAAATATAAGGTGTACAATACCAGAAATTTGGGAACTAGTTTAGAGTTTTTTGTGGGTTTTTCAGGCTATGTGACCATATTCTGGAAGAGTTTATTCCTGAAGTTTTGCCAGCATCTGTGGCTGGCATCTTCAGAGAATGCTGTCATGGAAATGAGTAGGGTGTATACATTTGTGGTCCTTGGTTGAAAGGAAGTGATTTACATGTTAATCTCTGTTTTGAATGGCAAGGCCTCAGGGTGTCAGGACTGGTAGCCAAACTTTGGAGCAGAACAGACCACTCCAAAGGCATGGCTCTACACTGCCCCTTTCAGCACTGGATTGAGCCGCAGCAACCACATGCGCCTGCCCTGATCTGGCACTTTGCATTCTCTAAAAGAAACAGCAAAACGCTGTTCCTTTTAGAGCTGGAAAAAGGTGCCCTTGCTGCCATGCTGACACTTTTCGGTGCTCCTTTCAGCATGCATCATATAAACACTGCACCAAAGGAACGCCGTGATGCTGTCCACCACGTGGATAGGTGGGTGGGTAAGTCAGGGCATGCATCATCCAAATGCCATGTCCCCACACCTCCCCAACACTTGGCACTTCAAGCCAGTCTGCTCAGCCTCTTGGTTTACTTTAAGGATTTCTTCTTTCCTGTTGATCTCAATAGCTTCCCTGTGCATTCTGACCTGATCCACACATGGTCCAGAATTTCAGTGTTTTCAAATATCATTTTATGCCCAGGATGGTTTATAGCATGTTCTGCTACTGCTGATTTCTCTGGCTGACCCAGTCTGCAATGCATCTCGTGTTAATAATAATAATAATAATAATAAATGTTTATTTATAAACCGCTTTTCCAACTATCAAAGCGGTGTACATGTCGTTAATCAACAGTAAAAACAGTAAAAAGAATCTACATCATAAAATACATATTAAAATAGAATTAAATTCAAACGACAGTAAAAGCATAGGATAAAAAACTGTTAAAAACATCACAATCTATTAAAGCCAAACTGCAGAAACAATAGGGGAGGTAGAATCTTAGATGGAATTGGGAGGGTAGGCTTGTTGAAAGAGGTAAGTCTTTAAAGCCTTCTTGAAGGCTTCCACCGTTCCACTGTGGCAGATATCTTCAGGGAGGGCATTCCACAAGGAGGGCGCTACAGCTGAAAATGCCCGTTGCTGTGTTGTTACCAATCTCACCTTAGGGTGGTCAAGTAAACATTTTCCTGTAGTTCTGAGCGTGCGGGGAGGATTATGTAGGGAGAGGCGTTCCCTCAAGTAACCCGGGCCCAAGCCATTTAGGGCTTTAAAGGTAATAACCAACACTTTGTATTGGGACCGGAAACGTATAGGAAGCCAGTGTAAAGATTTTAAAATAGGTGTTATATGGTCGGACCTCGGTGTCCCCGTAATTAACCTGGCTGCAGCATTTTGAATCAGCTGCAGTTTCCGAACCTGATACAAAGGTAGCCCCATGTAGAGCGCATTGCAGAAATCCAAACGAGAGGTTACCAGGGCATGTACTACCTTTTCTAGGTCCCTCCGGTCCAGACAGGGACGTAGTTGGCGAATCAGCCAGAGCTGATACCAAGCACTCCTGGCCATCGCATCTATTTGAGATGATAAATGTAGGGATGGATCTAGGAGTACTCCCAAACTACGTACTTTATCCTTCAGGGGAAGTTTAATCCCATCAAGGACAGGATGACAAATTTCCCTGCCCGGGCTAGGGGAACCTATCAAGAGTACCTCTGTTTTCTCTGGATTCAATCTGAGTTTGTTTTTTCTCATCCAGCCCATTACTGCCCCCAGACAGGCATCCAGAGGAGAGATGCCATCCTTAGTCACTGTTTCAGTCGGAGACATGGAGAGATAGATCTGGGTGTCATCAGCGTACTGATAACACCGAGCTCCATGACTCTGGATGATCTCTCCCAGCGGCTTCCTTTGTTCATATTTGAACACTGCGTTCGGTGGTCCGTATGTAGACTTATCCACAGTTTCACTGTATGAGGTAAACTCCTGCAGCTATGAGATGCAAATTTCATGGGGGGGGGGGGAATTCTTATTGAGGAGAAATACCCTCATTCATCTGCCCCCATAACAATATATCTCAGTTTTCAGTGAGAAATCCCTGAATCTCAAACCCGCAGACTGACAGGGTGGAAGATGGAGGTGGGAAACAGGAAAGAAAACAAATATTCAAGGATGGTATACTCTTTGATGCATTTCAATCTTAAAACATGTCAAGAAAATGGGAGTGCCTTTGAATCACACTCTCACTCTCCACCCACCCTGTTTTTCTATTACCTGTGTTCAGGACACCTGTTACAAGTAGCATGTTTCATATCAACAGGGAGCTGGATGAACTTTTTTTCCATCCACAGACCTCCATCTCTACTAACAGAAAGGGAGATCTTGGAACACCGTCCCATAGCTCATAGGGCGTCTTTCCTTGTAGAAAAGAGGAGCACCTGTATAAGAGTACTGGTCCAAGGAGGAGTATCTGTGATGAGCTTGTGTTGTTTCCACTGTGGACTCGCAACAGAATCTGAGGTAGACTTTGTGGGGTTGATCTGTGAGCCTTTCCAGAATACTCCAGGATAATTGATTTAAGAATTTGAGCTGGACAGCTTGATCTTCAGAGTAGGTAAACAGTACCATTTGAATTCAAACTAATTTAATCCCACATTCCCCTCTGGAGTCAACCGTAGTCAGATAGCACCAATGGTGCTAAATGAGCTGGAGTCCATGTATTCCAACTTAATTGGTTTTAGATTGCAATTGTAGAGCATAATCAAGCATCCATTAGGAACACTTAAGTCCCATTGGAATTAACAGGATTTAAGTATGCTGAAATTTTTTCTGGATTGAACCCTGAAGCCTTAATCTTTTTGTTACTTTATAGAATAAGGTTAATTATGTTGGAGACTTCTGGAAGAGTGAAAGGTGCTGAGCCTTGCCACTTTCAACATACACCTGTGGAGTGGTACTATACATCAATGCAATCAAGGCAGAGAAGATGGTCTCCTGTGGCAATGATGATTAATAGATTCATATAGACACATTTCATAACAGTGTTATGGTTATAGCCTCATCAATACCTGGTGTTACAGATGGTTATGAAATACAGTTATAAGCAATCCCCTGCTCCCTTTGATTCTCTAACAACCTAGTGATTGATTAGCCATTTATTAAAACATTAATTAGATCTTCATAAACAAAAACATTAAAAGATGTCTGTAACAGTTTGAGAATAGATAAATATTTGTTAAATACTATGAAGACCTATGTAGTGAACTAAATTATTAGCGTTTTGACACTGCAGGCACTGCAGTTAACATTGGCTGAAATTTCTCTTTCTGCTAAATCTGCTTTAAGAATTATGTGGAAGCTGGTTTCATCCAGAACAATTCTGACAGTGCAGTGGACATGTGAATGGACTGTGTGGGAAGAAGGACTGGAAAAGGTTAGATAAAAAGACATGCATAACCTATAGACTGATAGCAGAATACGTAGGCATTCTCTTGCTCTTGTTCTGACTCATACTCTTCCATTCTCAATAAGCTTGTAAAGATAACTGATTTGTCTTAAATGCAAGATGGTATCTTAGCAACTTATACAAATTCAGATGATGCCACCAGAGAAAGTGGGAATTTGGGAGTAACAGATTTACAACAACATGCAGCAGGGAAGGACAGTGGTCAGGAAAATGGGTAGGCCAGCTAGCTCCATCTTTAGGGAAAGTGGTGAGGCAATTGCTTCAGGCAACAGACTCTGGATGTCAAGAAAGCAAAGCAAATTTCATTAAATTTCTTATTATTTACTGTCAGGTACTTGAGGGACTTTTACCTCCTGTGCTAAAATAACATCCCTGGCTTTGTACATCTGGGCTTTGATAAGTAAGAGACTGACATTCGCTGCTCTGCCTCAGGCATCAAAATGTCTTGGGGTGGCCATGATTCATACTCTTCTCTTGTCCCACCAAGAAAGAGCTATATGAACAAAATTCTGAGTGATCCTATGAGGTGTATCCACCATTCCTTTCATCCAGATTGCTGGAATCTCTGGGCTCAGATTATGGATTTAATCAAGATTTTAATGGTTTAATGGCTTGAGGGGATGGATAAAAACATTACCAAGCAGAAAGCAATCTACCAGAGACTGAACCGTCTCACCTTTTGAACATTTCAGGCTATTTTCCAGATCAATCCTGTTTATAATTTTTACTTTTTAAAGGGACTTTCATTTTTTCCAATAACAAAATTCTATCCTCCTCCTCCTCCTTTGCTTCAGATTCCATCCTTTAAGTCTAGTGGTGCTGAGGAGAAGGTAGAGATGGTGTGGAAATAAAAACAGTTAAGTAATTATCAAAGTAGAGGCAAGGGGGGGGGGAAATAACACCTATTACAAGGAAACAGATGTAAGGACTTTGGAGTGGGGAGAGGAACAGGCCAGGAAGCAACCAGGCATGGCAGAGACTGCAGAAGGGAGAGGTTCCTTTCTGATTCAAAGATGACACCTCTGTCGACTATCCCTATCCGATAGCTTAAAGAAGCCTTGTTCCTCTCTTCAGGGAATAGGACACCTGTGTAATGACCCGATAAGGTCTTACCCTGCTTGATTGAGGAAGACTTGCCCCTGCTGCTTTGCTCTTGATTGGGGAAAGGGCAGCTGATACTTAGGTCTCTGGGGATGGTGGGCCTTTCCGTCTGTCATCCGTAGGGACCCTGCTGGTTGTCGCTGGCTATGGCTGTGCTGACTAGCTGAGATGCATCTTTTCAAAAGTAGACATGATCACATGATTCATTGTGGAATGACTTTGTGAAGAGAGGAACATGAAGTATGGCAGAGGAAAGAGCGACACAGGGAGACAGAGAAGCTGCTTGCTCTTCCTCATTCATTGCACATGGTGCATAATTAAACTCTGAAGTAAAAAACAAATATGGTTAAAAAGAGTTATTAACATGAATAGAAAATAAAGTAGCTCCGTTGACTGAAAAAATTAAATCAACACTGAACTGGAACTGCCAAAAGGAAATTAAAATTTGATTTAATAGAATTATTTGTAGCATAGCATTAGAACTTAGTAAGCCAATTCTGAAATCAGCATTTCTTTATGCAGTGGGGGAATTTATTTTCAATATGATTTTAGTATAATTATCAATGCAATTCACTGTCTAAACTATAGCATCCTCCTATGAAATTCCATCTGTATGATGCATTTTTTTTTTAAAGTTGTCCCCCCCGCCACTACTGATGAACTTTCTCTTTGTGAGAGGGAGAAGAAGGTAGTCAACAGAAAGTGAGGGAGAGAGAGTAGTCAACAGAATAATTTTAAAAAATCATTTTTGTGTTACCTCTAATTTTAAAATGTCTATACTGATTTTTTTTTAAAAGCTGGACATATTGCAATAAATACATCCACAGCAATGGTTACAAGCCTTTTTTCCCCTCCAAAGCTTCTCCTCCTCACATTAGAAACAAGAGATTTTCCTTGTTGGTAAATGTGCGTAATAGTGTCAGATCTCTCCAGCAGAGTAATCAAACTGGCAAAGCAGAAGCTGAGTGACAACTAGTCCGATAACTCTGCATCCTCACAGGGTCTAGAAGGCCAATAAGGATGATAAGACGTATGCAGGAGAAAACATATGAGGGGAGATTCAAAGAGTTGGTCATGTACATCTTGGTGAAGAAAAGACTGGATTGCACTCTTTAAATACCTCAAGGGCTGCCAAAGAGGATGATACAGGTTTGTTCTCTGCTGCCTGTGATGGCAGAACTAGATCTAATGGTTTTAAGTTACAGAAGGGTGAGTTTTGATTGAACATTAGGAGGAACTTCTTGACAGTAAGAATGTTTCAGCAATGGAACCAACTGCTTAGAGAGGTAGTGGCATTTGCTTCTCTGGACATCTTCAAAAAGAGGCTGGAGAGCTACTTGTTAGATCCTGCAGTGAGCAGGGAGCTGTTCCTGATGGCCCATAGGGTCCCTTCCAATTCAAGGATTCTATTATTCTTTCTTTTTTTCTTTTTCTTTTTTTTTAGTTTAGTCTTCTTTGTAAAATATATATATATATATATATATATAATACCTCTACTTACAAATCAATTATTTATAAATCATACACAGAGACATAATCTAATGGAGAAGAGAGAGAGAGAGAGAAAAGACATGGCTGCAGGTTTGAGTAATGCATAAAGAGCATGGATATGGTAAAACAAATAGGAAATCTGCAAACATGCAAAGTGGCAGGCATGCAAATGTTGCTGACAATGCTCTTGTACCTCAAGAGGCCAGCACCATCTTCAGGATGGTCCATCCATACTCTGTCTTCGGGAGATGTATTCCCTATGAATTGCAGACTCTGCCTCTTTTACAGTCTGAAGTGGCTTTTACAGCCATTTTAGTTCAGCCCCTTCCTGCTGCCCCAGGATCATAGCCAATGCCCATTTTTATTTTCCCTTCTTCTCCTCTTCAGTGGAGATAGTTTGCTTAGGCACTGACATAATCTAAAGCTTTTCTAGTAGTCTGATTAGGGAAAGGGAAAATAAGGATTGGGAATCAATGTATAGGACACCAGAACCTTTGGAGGGAGTATAAGAACATGGCTATATAGCTTTATCTACCTATTTTGGGCCCAGGATACCTAAAGGACCGTCTCTCCCCGTACATTCCGCCTCGCACCCTCAGAACGTCTGGGCAGCAATTACTAAAGGTGCCTGGGGCTAGGTTAGCCTCCACCACACGGAGGACATTTTCCACGGCTGCCCCAGCCCTTTGGAACACGCTGCCCACCGAGCTCCGCCCGTCCACCACCCTGGCCCAATTCAGGAAGGACCTGAAAACCTTCCTGTTTCAACAGGCATTCCCCGAATAAAATCCTGTGGGCCTCCCTCCTCTTCCGTGGCCAAGAGGTTGGGCTATGGGGCTTTTTGCTTATTTTTAATGATTGTTGTATATGTATTTTTAATTCTTTTTGTCTTTATGTTTTTATATGACTGTATTTTAACCCCTGTTGTAAGCCGCCCTGATTATAAGAAGGGCGGGATATAAATAAAAATTTTATTATTATTATTATTTTGTAAAGTTGACCCAGCACAAAGACTAGTCACTGTCCATCATCCATGCCTGGAAACATCGCCCTAGAACAATTTTATTTCCTTGATCTCATAATTCTCTGCCCTTCTCTCTCTGTTTCTATCTCTGCAGCATTAGAACTCAAATTTGCCTAGTTCTGATTCTGGTTGTGCCCCTAAACCTGTAAGTAAGTTTTTTGAGGCCACACTTAGCCAAGGCTTAGCTGCCTAGACTCAACCACCTTCCTTTTAGAAATCAAATGCACTCCTCAGTCTGCTAAATTGATTTTTATTGTGTTCATTCATTTTTTTGCCTGTACATGCCCAACATGTTTAGACTTTTTAGTGGCATTTGAGCTAATTAATTCTCTGTTAGTCTCCATACATTAAAATAGGTCATAGGATGCAGAGTTTAAATGGATTGATTCCCCAGAAACTATCACTCTGTATATACTGATGTATATACTGTGTGATAATTTTATGTTAAAGAAAAAATCCCAAGGAGTAGACCTTATATGAATATTCATTCTTGCAGTGACAGCTGTTGGCTTCTATGCTGGTAGGGCTAGACGTTTACTCTTAAGACCCTTTCATACTATACAATTATAGCACTATGATGCCTCTTTAACTGCCATGGATCCATCCTGTGGAATCCTAGGATTTGCAGTTTAGAAAGGCATATTGAGAATTCTCAGTCAGATAGCTCTAGTACGTCACCAAACTATACATTCACAGGATGCAGCCATGGCAGTTAACGCGGAATCATAATGCAATATGTTTATACAGTGGTGCCTCGGGTTACGAAAATAATTCGTTCCGCGGCACCGTTCGTAACCCGAAAAGCCTTCGTAAGCCGAAAACCCATAGGCGCTAATGGGGAAAAAAGCCGCGGCTCTGCCGCGGCTCCATTTAAAACAGCGCCGGAGTTTTTTTCGTAACCCAAAAAAACTTTCGTAACCCGAAACAATAAATCCCTATGGGATTTATTCGTATCCTGAAAAATTCGTAACCTGGGTATTTCGTATCCCGAGGTACCACTGTAGTTTGGAAGAACCCATACCCTGATTTTGAAAGCAGTTGTCCATGGTGCTGAATCCTAATCCAAAATATGATCAGGATTTGGGATAGCTATTTTAAAATTCAGACTAAAATCTGGAGCAGCACAGATTCATCCCATTATCACTGCATTCCCAGAGTGGAACCTTCTAAAATGTGCCAGAGTTGAAAGACTGTGGTACACATCTCTCTCAGATCCTTTTGTAGGCCTCTATACAAGTCTAGAAAAGATACTCCTCCACAACGCTATTCTCCAGCCTTCTTACAAAGGAATCTGATGATCTGAAGAAGCTCAACCAATTCCCTCTGTATCTGTACCCAAACTGTTAATGTAATCCTCATATGCCAGTTTGGGACATGATCTTCCATTGTTCAAAATGGCCTGAAAATACTTCCATGAAAGAAACCTGGAAGCGTTCCATTATACATTTTTCGCTCTCCTAAATTGTCCTTCTCTTGTTAATTGTTCTCTGTTACCTCCTCCCCCTCATTTGGAATCCTCCCCAGGGGTCCAGATTGAGGGGCAGCTTGTAAAGTTTGCACAGTAGCAAACTATAGCCAACTTGCCAGGGTGTTAGAAAGAAAGGGATATTGTTGTGTTTGGGTTTTTTTTTATTTTTACAATGAATGTTTCATTGTTTAGAATTTTTTAAAAAAAAACTTTGCTGGGTTTCTTAAATTCAAAATCTATGCTCAATAGACAAAACAATTAGAAAATGCAAGTAACACTCATTCAACTGCACCAGAGGCTAAATGTGGTTTCACTCCCTACAGTGAAATGGAGCAAGGGCTTCTTCAAAAGTGGCTTGATTAACAATGATTTATACATCAACTACAGATCTACTCTACATATGTAGCTTAATTTTTTTTCTCCTGAGCAAAGCTCTTAAGATGTTTCTTTAGATGGTTCTCAAATTGTCATAAATACCATGCTATAGACACCACAAAAATAATGGCAAGTTATAACATATCTGAGTGACATATAAAATTTGCTCTGTGCCAGATGAGCACCCTGGAGGTGCACAGGTTTGTCACAATATAAAAGGAATCTGGGAGCTGATTAAATTACTTCCCTGTGCTTTTGTTAATGTAGTGAAAGGGAAGCATAAAACACTATTTGAATTCAATCTTTATATCTTTGTTTTTGAGGAGGAGAAGGAAGAAGAGGAAGAAGAGGAGGAAAACAGCACTCAGATATGTAATTGATTTCTTCCAGAATTAGCTGGATTTTCTACAGTGTATTGTGACATTCTTTTTTTAAAAATGTTTTCAGAAAAATGTCCTGATCCACTGCTAGAAAGTCATTTTTCTTTACAGTGTCCTTTACGCCCTTTGTTCCATGTGTGGTGGAGAACATATCTCACACCAATAGCAACAAGAATGTTCTTAGCCCTATACCTGGTCACCTTCCCTACACATCACACAGCCACAATTTAGTTTTCTCCTTATCCATACAGCCTTTATGGTGAACACAAACAGTTATGCCTGCCAGAATTTTTAAGTTCTTTGGCACCACTTTCCTTTTGAATATTATCACTGGGTAGAGCTTTGTACCATCTGCCGGACAAGATAGGACGACTGTGAAATGGATCTTTTCATGACTTGTTCTTTTCAGAAGTATGATCTTCTCGCCAATGTTTGCTACATTTCAATTACCAGATATATCAAAAATCATTGGGGCTTCATCCATATTAACTGTGTTAGCCATATCAATGTAATTCTTTTCCTCTGCTTTATATATAATAAATTTCTGGAACAATTTTTTTCCATCCATTTCTTTAGGCAGCTTCTGCACAATCTTTATTCACTGGCAAAGGCACAATCCATATTGGTTCATGAACCACATACACCAAACAGCCAATCCTTTAAATTATGTGACCTTTGATCACAATGTTTTTCTTCTTTTTCTATCTGATATAGCCATTTTGTCTGCATTATATTATCCAGTCATGCATATCTTTTTCCAATGCACCAAAAGGTACAGGTGTGAGACCCAACACTTTCTTTGACTTCTACATTTCTTATTGTTCAGCCTCTTTTTCCCTCCAGTTTCTAACAAGTTTTTCATTGATAGCAAATTCTCTCACAGCTGCACAATTACTGAATTCCTTTACATGGTCAATAACTTTCAGTTTGAACAACGCTGTGTAAGAATATCTCATTTTCTTTTCAGAACTCATTCTACAGAGGACAAGAAGTTATAATTCTATTTTATACTAGTATAATAACCACATGATTCATTCTATGCTTATCATATGATTTATTGAAATATCCAACATATATAAGTGAAGGCCTTTGTATGATAAGTAAGGCCTTCCAATGATTAACATCTGATTGGAAGTAATGGAAGTAATGCATGCAGACCAAATGGCTACTGAACATCATGACTCGCTTGAGCATTCAGATAAGGGCATTTCAGATGGCAAAAGAAGAAAAACATTAAACAAATTAAGGTATTGCATGACAATTAACATGCCTTTATGTCCACCTCCATAGCTGGCCATGATGGTTGAGGTGTGATTGTCATTCTCTGAGACTATTGCCTTGACTTAATAGATTGCTGTTTACTTGGCTCCTAAGGAAGCCAATATTAAAGGAGCCCTGGTGGCACAGTGGTTAAATTCCGGTACTGCAGCCACAAGGTTGTAAATTCAATCCTAGAAGAGGGCTTCAAGGTCAAATGGTAGGAATTTCCTAAAGATTGCTGGAATTCTGTATGGAAGATATATATACATAAACACTGTAGTTACAGTGCTATGCAGTGAGTCCCAACCTACCCATTTCCAATCTCAACTCACCAGGAAGCAGCCACTACAATCAATGGGAGTCTGCTCGCCTGTCACTTATGAAGCAGATGACTGTTGCTTCCAGCCCCTCCTGCGAGTAATCCGCATTGTGACAGGCAAAAATAGCATCCCTGTTTCAATTCCCCCCACACTGGAGATCACTCACACAAGGGGGGGGGGATGACCGTCAGTCCAATTGACAGAGGCACTTCTCAATAAACAAGGGAATGGACACAGTGCCTGCTCCTTGGTACATAAGGATTGGGAGACTTCCACAGTCCCTGCCTAGCCACTAAACTAGGAGCTGCGTAGGGATCATGAAAACATAAGAAAACATACATGTATATACTCATGTATACATCTAGAAATTTTAGTAAAAAAAATGACCCCCAAAACCTGTGCCGACTTATTCATGGGTCAATATAAATACTATACTTTAATAGTTGTTTTAAAAAGGAACCATACCCTGGTGAAAGGCGAGAACCTAATCTGTCCTGCAAGCACTGACCCTCCTCCATTATCTCATCCATACGGTCTTTAATATAAGCACAAACGGTTAATATCTGCTGGAATTTTGTATGTTCTTTGACATTGTTTTCCTTTGCATCATTCTTTATATTCCTTGTAACATGCCCTTAAATTTTGCCCTCAGTGTATCCATGGTCCATATCAAAATCCCTAATTTTGGCCCCAAAATCTGCACTTGACTTATACATGAGGTCGACTTATGGTCGAGTATATTAAGTAAGTGTGTAACTTTAGGTTATGCATTTGTAACTGCCATAGGGGAACCTATCCAGTGTAAAGATCTATGCCACTCCTTACTGCTGACATTTCACGTGTGTAAGTTTCTTTAAATAGACAAATGGGGGAAAATTCCACATAGATAAAAATTAATTTTGGAAACTATACACTTTCTGCTTAAAGTGTTTTCTGCCCCCCTGTAATCATGTGAACAACACACGGTATTTTTTGTGTGCTCCAAGGAGGGTATGAGAAAACTATCAGAGCCAGATGACAACTCTCTCCTGGCTCATCTCAGTGTCCAACAGGAGACCATACATGAAATGAGAAAATATGAGTTAGCTTTATGTCTTTCTTTGGGAAGTTCTGTTCATCTGAAACAAGGGAGAAAAGCAGTAACTTTGGCTCTGCGAGCTCTCTTGATGAGGCCTGTCAGGAGCTTGTTACTGTGAAATAAATCCTCTTTGGTTCTCTCCCCCCCCCCCTTCTCCTTCTCCTTATTGGAGTAAAAAAAAAAAGCAAAACTGTAACCTGATTCTTAAACAAATTTCAAATGGTGTCATCATTGCTAATGGTTCTTTTACAATTCAGTTCATCACTTTAGGCAAATAGCTCTCATTCATAAATTCTCCAATTGTCAAACCAACATAAACGATCATTTATCAAAATGTAATAAATCTCAGGAAGCAGCGAGATAGTATAAAGAAGGCTTGCTGTTGTGTACAGGGCTGCGACTTTGGCTACATTTAAAATGCCAGCTACAATTGGTTGAGAATTAAACTGTTGCTATGAGCCACATAACATTTTTGCATCGAAAGCATGCCATGCCTCTGTGTATGCGCACACATACATATTAGTGGTCCGTTGGAGAGGGTAGCCGAATCTCAGAGTTACTTTCGTCAGTGCCTGTACTTCTCCAGATGGTATGATATTAACCTCTTAGCTCAAACATCTTTTTAGCATTCTTTACTTGAAGCTCATCTTTGATGTAAAATCGGGTGAGCCATTTGAAATCTGTCAGATCTTCAAGATGTTGCCATGCATGCTTTTCACTTTGGAAACCTTGAGGGCCCTGACTTAAAGCTAGGAGAAGCGGCTCAGTGAAGGATGCCATGTAAGGAAATGTCACTTACATATCCAAGCTAAAATTAGGGCTCAATGAGCTGCTTTCCCGAGATGAATTTACATGTATGAATGAGGCCATTTTTAGAATAACTTTGGATACGAATCCAAATCTGATCCACCCACCTCCTCCACAGTTCATCACAGCTTGTTAATTAACGAGGAACCAAAAAGCAACCAAATGTTAGGACAGGTATATTGGGGGGCAGAGAGAAGGTTGTCAGTGGTTTGCCTGGGGCTGGAACTACTCCTGAATTAAGTAGGTCTGCTATCCTGTTAGTAAATCATACTTTTATAAGTCTGCCTTAAGACATGACAACCCATTTTTTTCAGTCATTACATAGGTCATTTTTCTCTTCCAACCATCCATCAAACAAAACTGCCCCTCAATATCCACATTGCAAGCTGTGCATCCCCTTCTCTATGATTCTATGATTCCCCAGCACACTTGTTGGAGAGAGAAGGATTTTCAGTGACAAGACCAGCTATTTTCCTGGAGCTGGATATGCTGTAAGGACATCACCTGCAGGGATATCCAAAGGACTTCCAGAGCCATCTGCTAGTGCCTCTAGCAGTACATTCAGCTAAAGAGAAATAGCTGGCCATGCCACCATGGATCAGTTCCCTCCCAGAAATGCCTGGGTTTGGAGTTGGAAATTGTGGCTTAAAAGCTGAGTTTGGGAGGAGGCATGTGGATATGTACCTATGGAGATGTAGCTACTGGAAACACATTTTCTCGTGGAAGATCTCAAAGTTTTCCCATGTGATGTTAGTCCAGCTAAAGCATCCACAACATATAGCTCTCCAGCCTCTTTTTGAAGACATTCAGAGAACGAGAGCCCACCAACTCTATGGAGATTAATTCTAAACTGCTATAACTGTCAAGATGTTCCTTCTAATGTTCAATCAAAATCTACCCTCCGGTAACTCAAAATCATTGGACCTACTTTTACTCTATGAGCCAGCAGGGACCAAACCTGCACCCTCCTCTCTGTGGCAGCCTTTGAGGTATTTAAAGAGTGTCATCACATCATCCCTCAGTCTTCTCTTCACCAAGGTGAACATGCCCAACTCCTTCAACCTCTATCCATATGTTTTGTTCTCCATACCTCTTATTGTCCTTTGCCCTTCACTGAACCCACTCCAACGTGTCTATATCCATCTTAAAATGAGGCACGCAGAACTGAATTGTGTGCTTCAGCTGAGGTCTGACCAGCACAGAATATAATGGGACTATTACTTTCCTTGTCATGGAAACTATGGTTCTATTAATGCAGGCTAGGTAGTAGTTTCCTTCTTTGCTGCAGCAATAAGAGTGGTCTGATTGGTGTAGAGGGATTGAGGACTCCAGCAGGCCTTTCCAGACTAGGTTAGATCCATTAGATCCATTAGACTTGCCTCCCCCCCCCCCCCACACACACACTATTGATACCTCTAATTATATCGACACTGCTGGCCCATTTTCAACTTATGACCAAGGTCTTTTTTACATGCAGTGCTGCTGAGCCAAATAGCTCCCATCTTATACCTGTGCATTTGGTTTTTGTGACCTAAGTGTAGAATTTTGCATTTGTTTCTGATGAATTTCATTTTCTTAATTACAGTCCACTTTTCTAATTTATGGAGTTCCTTTGGAATTCTGTTCCTGTCTTCCAATGTGTTAGCTACCTCTCCCAGTATCATCCACAAATTTGATAAGGATTCCCTCTACCCCATCATCTAAATCACTGATAAAAATGTTGAAAAGTGTTGGCCTCAGGACAGAACCCTGTGACACTCCACTTCAGCACAGCCACAGAATACAACTCTTTAAGCGTGGCTTGTTTGTTTGTTGGATTTATATCTTGCCTTTCTCCCAAAATGGGATTCAAAGAAGCCTTTGGTTCTCCAACCAATTATGGTTCTTGGCCTAGGCTGGCTCTGACCCAGATCATACATTCCATTCTGTCCATTCTGGCCACCTCTCCATCAAAGGACTCAATAAAGCTTTGGAGGCCAGGGATCTGTTTCATCCCAAAATGTGATTTATCTCCCACACATTTTTTTTCAAAAGCAGAAGTGACCAGAAAAAGCTCAAAAAAGACCTATACCCACATTCACATATCTACTAAAGCAGGCCTGGGCAAAGTGTAGCCTTGGGACCATTTGTGGCCCGTGGCCCCTCCATACTCCCTTAAATGCACCTTTTTCTGGTTTAAAAATAGGTGGCTTTCATTTCCTACAAACTAACAGGCATAGCAATTTGCCTTTTAAATAGCACTGTTAATTTTTTAAAAAAAATCTGCTCCCTTCTGGTTTTTGCTTGGTTTTGATTTGTTTGTCTTTTGTATTTTTTGCAGTCCATGCAGGGCTGCATTCACAACCATTGATAATGTTTCTTTGTATATCTAAACAGTATTTCTTAAGACACAACTAACATTATAAGTTACTGTAATGCTAGAAATTTGGGGACTGAAGGAAAATTTCGTTGGAGGGACAGAATTCTTATTTTTGGGAACACCAGCTTCATCCCCCTCTCCATAGCCAAACCCCTGATATAACCGCCAATAAGCCAGCAGCAAAATAATAAACCCTGGCTACAATCCAGTGATATCACCAACCAGTACTGGGCATTATGGGCCATGCAGCTGAAGTACACTAACCTAGTATTGCCCAGCTAGCCCATCCTCTATAAGATCATACTGTTAGTAACTGCATATTATG